>NC_057748.1:20434517-20526433 GCF_004010195.1 Chiloscyllium plagiosum | reverse complement strand
TTGCTGAACAAAGAGACCTTGGAGTGCAGGTTCATAGCTCCTTGAAAGTGGAGTCGCAGGTAGATAGGATAGTGAAGAAGGCGTTTGGTATGCTTTCCTTTATTGGTCAGAGTATTGAGTACAGGAGTTGGGAGGTCATGTTGCGGCTGTACAGGACATTGGTTAGGCCACTGTCGGAATATTGTGTGCAATTCTGGTCTTCCCATCGGAAAGTTTTGTGAAACTTGAAAGGGTTCAGAAAAGATTTACAAAGATGTTGCCAGGCTTGGAGACTTTGAGCTATAGGGAGAAGCTGAAAAGGCGGGGGCTGTTTTCCCTGGAGCATCAGAAGCTGAGGGGTGACCTTACAGAAGTTTACAAAATTATGAGGGGCATGGATAGGATAAATAAGCAAAGTCTTTTCCCTGGGTTGGGGAGTCCAGAACAAGGGGGCATAGGTTTGGGGTGAGAGGGCAAAGATATAAAAGAGATCTACGGGGCAACTTTTTCACACACACGGTGGTACACGTATGGAATGTGCTGCCAGAGGAAGTGGTGGAGTCTGGTACAATTGCGACATTTAAGAGGCATTTGGATGGGTATATGAATAGGAAGGGTTTGGAGGGATATTGGCTGGGTGCTGGCAGGTGGGACTAGATTGGGTTGGGATATCTGGTTGGCATGGATGGGTTGGACCGAAGGGTCTGTTTCTATGCTGTACATCTGACTCTAAAATGCAGCACCTCATATTTATCTGAATTAAACCCCATCTGTTACTCCTTGGCCTGTTGGCCCATCAGATCAAGATCCTGTTGTACTGAGGTAACTCCTTCACTGTTCAATACACCTCTAATTTTAGTGTCATCTGCAAGCTTACTAATCACACCACCTATAATCACAGCCAAATCATATATACTGTCTGATAGGTGTTAAAGCAAAGGCAAAAATGCATGTTACTGGTCACAATGAATCTCAAGATCTTGGTGTCTGGACATCAATCTATACTTGGAAACCCTTCATCGGCATTTTTTATGACTGCCAGGAATGCTGCATAATCAATAGTTTGAATCCAAGCCACTGGAATATGCAAGTATATATAGTGTGGATTTCACAATATCTCCAGTATTGTTTAGAATGAAACTATTCGGCCCATCATTTGTTTTTCTGCTGGCTCTCCAAATTAGCCTCATGACTCCGCCGTTCCCCATACCCTTACACATTGTTTCTATTTAATTAATGTAATGCCATCTGAATTAAAAATGTCTCCTCTGCATTTCCACAAAGTGTAATCCATACCCAATTCACTTATGCAAACTTTTTTCTTGTTATGTTTGCTATTTTGTAAATCCCTTTAAATCTATGCACTCTTGTCCTCAATCCTTTTCAGCAGGAACACTTTTTCTTTCTATCTATTCTATTCAGGTCCCTCATGATTTTTGAAAATTTCCTCCAGAGCCCCGTTTAGCTGCCATTTCTCAAAGGAGAACAGTCTCTAGATTTGAAATGGGTAAGTCATGTCCAGTAAATCTATTTGAATTTGTGGTGGTGGGTGAGGGATTGCCTATGCATTCTATCCTATAGAAACATCATTGATAAGATTCCATGAGGAAGTTGTAAGAAAAGGCACATCATGTTGGAGGTAATGTTGTCATAAGCATGAAATTTCTCAAGGGTGAGAGAGCAGGGGTAAGATGTGATATGGGATCACCAGAGGTCGATACTAGGGTCTCAGGCTTTTCACTATTTAAATAATTTATATAAAAGCAGTACATACAAGTTGATAGTGATTCCTTGTTAGTGGCACAGTTCAGTGATAGATGGGAGTAGCAAGTTACAAATGCACATTGATAGACAAATGAGGAAAATGGCAAGTGGTTTTATGATCATTCACTTTGAAGGAGACAGTTGAGGATGAAGTACCGAAATTACAAAGTTAATATAACTAAGATGGAAGGAAACTGTCTTTCTCTAGTTTCAGGTCACAGCATAAAACCTAATTTGGGAATTGGTTTAGTTCAGTTGGCTGGATCGCTGGTTTGCAGAGCAGTGTAATGCCAATAGCATGGTTTCAATTCCTATCACCGGTTTGAGGTTATCATGAAGGGCTTTGCTTCTCCACCTCATCCCTTGCCTGAGGTCTTGGTGGCCCTCAGGTTAAATCACCCCCCGTTGCTTCTCTTTAAGAAGAGATCAGCGTCTATGGTCTGGAAGACTATGGTGACATGAATAAATCTAAATTGGCTGTATCAGTACCCAGATCAAACAATCTGTATTAGTCTTTGAAGAAGCCAGATCAATGGATCTTTAATTAGTGTTAATGTTTATTGAACAAAGAAACAAAGCTAGTTAATGCAAGTTTGTAAAATGATAATCTAATATCCCTTTGAAAAACGTACAACATGCAAAAATCCAGTAGATTAAGGGTGGGGGGGGGAATTATCTCTGCAAAATTCACATGTTTTAAAAAAAAAACAAGGTAAAAATGAGAACGTTTAAGATTTAGTAAATTTAAGATTCAAGATTAGTAAGTTGGCAGATGACACTAAAATAGGTGGTATCGTGGACAGTGAGGAAGGTTTTCAAATTACACTAGGACCTTGATCAGCTGGGGAAGTGGGCCAAAAAAATGGCAAATGGAGTTTAATATAGATGTGTGAGGTCTTGCATTTTGGAAAGTCAAGTCAAGATTGGAGTTTAATGTAGCACCTTAAGGATTGTATTGGAACAGAGGGACCTTGGAGTTCAGGTGTACGGTTCTCTGAAAGTGGAGTTCCAGGTCGACAGGATAGTGAAGAAGGCTTTTGGCACACTGGCCTTCTTCAGCCAAGGCATTGAGTATAGAAGTCGGGAAGTTATGTTGCAGTTATATGGGATGTTGGTGAGGTCACATGTTGAGTGTTGTGTTCTGTTTCGGTCCCCTTGCTTTAGGAAGGATGTTATTAAACTGGAAGGAGTATGTTGTGAGGACTCAACAGTCTTAAGCTATAAGGAGAGGTTGGACAAGTTAGGATATCTTTCTTTAGAATGTTGGAGACAGAGGGAGGATATTATAGAAGCGTATAAAATCATGAGAGGCCTGGATAGGGTGACTGCACTCAGTCTTTTTCTCAGGGTTGGGGAATCAAGGACTCGAGAGCATCAGTTTAATGTTAGAGGGGAAAGAATAAAAGGGAATCTGAGAAGCAACTTTTTTTTATACGGGGGAGGTACACATATGGAATGTGCTGCCAGTGGAAGTGGTTGAGGTGGGTACATTAACAACATTTAAAAGACATTTGGACAAATACTTGGATAGGAAAGGTTTAGAAGGATATGGGCCAAATGCAGAGAAATAGTGTTAGTGTGGATGGATGTTTGGGTCAGCATGGACCAGTTTGGGCCAAAGGGCCTGTTTCTGTGCTGTAGGACTCTGACTCTGGCACGTGTGGACTGGTTCTACAGGCTGCAAAGCCTTGTCTGGAGGCCTGTAGTTCTGGGTTTTGTAAATCAGTGAGGATTTTATTTTCCTGGAGAGGCTGTATTGATGATTTAGCAATTTTACACCAGTGAAGAATTAAATTATGAAAACAGGTTGCACAGTGTAGGCTCCATTTCCTTTGACTATAGAAGACTTAAGAAGCTGAAGAGTTGAAAAGGTAGAGAGAGAGCAAATCTATTTTTACCTGGTGGCAGGAGTTCACATTAGAGAGGGGATGACCTTGAAGTTAGAATTAGGGCGATGTCAAGATAACCTTTTCTCACAAAGGGTGATGGAAGTTTGGAATTCTTTCCCCATCTCCTATCCCCAAGCCAAAATATACCTCGTGGTCAGAGATAAAACTGAATGTTTCGTAACAGGGATTGACAGATGTTTGTTTAATAAAGGTATACAAGCTATGGAACCCTCTGGGTAAGTGGTATGAAAGTGTACTGCAATCACTATTTAATTGAACAGGGTTGAAGAGCTGGTGGCCACATACTCAGCTTGTGTTATCACTCATACTTTAAGGCTTCAATCTTTTGAGATCAATTACAGATGAATGAAACTTGTATATTATGTAAATCATAACTTCAGGCCTTTTCACAGCTCTTTACAGCCAATTAATTACTTTGAAGCCCCACTTCAATGTTTCAGGTACAGCTGCAAATATGCACACAACTAGATGCCATAAACAACAATATGATAAGAATCAAATCATGTATTATAAAAGCCATAAAGACGTAGAAGCCCATCGAACCTGCTCTGCACCTAAATGAGATCCTGGCCGATCAGATCATCCTCCATTCCACTTTCCAGCCTTATCCCCGTAACCCTTGATTCCCTTATTGATTAAAAATCTGTCTATCACAGCCTTGAATATACTTGACTCAACCTCAACAGCCCTCTGTGGTAAAGAACTCCACAGATTCACAACCCTCAGAAGAAATTCCTCCTCATTCTCCGTTTTAAATGTGCAACTCTTATTCTGTGATTACGCTCTCTGATCCTAGACTGCTCCCACAAGGGGGAATAATCTTTGTCAAGTCCCCAAAGAATCGTGTATGTTTCAATAAGGTTGCCAATGAGTACAGGTCCTACCTACTTAACTCTCCTCAAAGAAGTTCCCCACCCCCCATATCAGTTTTAGATTAGATTACTTACAGTGTGGAAACGGGCCCTTCGGCCCAACAAGTCCACACCGACCCGCCAAAGCGCAACCCACCCATACCCCTACATTTAGCCCTTACGTAACACTACGGGCAATTTAGCATGGCCAATTCACCTGACCCTGCACATCTTTGGACTGTGGGAGGAAACCGGAACACCTGGAGGAAACCCACGCAGACACGGGGAGAATGTGCAAACTCCACACAGTCAGTCTCCTGAGTCAGGAATTGAACCCGGGTCTCTGGCGCTGTGAGGCAGCAGTGCTAACCACTGTGCCACCGTGCCATTGTAATTACCTTCTCTGGACTGCAGCCACTACCAGTACATGTTTTCTTGGATAAGGGGCCCAAAACTATTCATTGTATTCCAGTTTGGTCTGACTAGTGGCTTGTATGTTTTTAGCAAAACCTCCCTATCTTTTGTGATCGTACAATGCCTTTAAGAGTGATATGTTCCGTCCTGCCTCTCTTGCAGAGAGGTATTGCCATAGTGATGCCAAAATGTCTGCTTCAGACAGGCAGTTAGTATATAGATTTTGTGTTCTCCCTGGGTGCTTATCTTCAAAAGAGACAAAAGAACCAGAGGGAGGGATCAGGGCTCACATGAATGCGGAAGGTTTTTAGTTTGATTCTGAAATAGTGAGAAAGATCCAGGAACAGAAAACTAACAGCTCGAGCGAGAAGACAGCTGTTACGCTAAATTGCCTTGCCAAGGGTGTGTTTATGTTAGAATAGTTGATGATTAGTGGTTATATTGTATAATATCTTAAGTATTTCAATAGAGTTAAAAGTTACGCTAGCTCTTCTTTTTGTTTGTATTTAACTGTGTTTTAAAAATAGTGCGTCTTGCTTAAAGCCCAGTAATGACCAAACAATTTACATCTGGAATACAGCATTTTACACTTGCCTTTAAATGACTATAAAGGTTAGGGTCTCGGCTGCCTCCTTCCTATATTTTGAGGGAACTGGTCTGATCCATAACTTTTTACACTCTATTTCCTAAAAAATGAAGGCCAACTTTCAATTTTTATTTTCCATTACCAGCTGAACTTAGATGCGAGCTTTTTGTGATTCATAACTGAGGATTCCCAAATTCCTCTGTTCTGTAGCTTTCTGCAGTTTTACTCCATTTAAATAATAGTTCGCTCTTATATTCTTCCTGTCAAAATGCATAGCCTCTCAGTTTTCCACGTTCCATTCAATCTGCCAAATTTTTGCCCACTCATTCAAATTGTTTATATTCCTCTGTAGACTCTTCTTCCCACTATATGTCATCTGCAAACTAGCCAGGATGTCATGAAGAGTAGCCGGGGTGGGTTGGGGGCAGGGGGAGAGGGAGCTTGTTTACATTGACCCCAACAGAGCAAAGCATTTTCATGAGTAAGATGGCACACGTGACTGTACAGCATTCCTGCAGCACGGGACCAAAGGTAAAAAAATGACTGCAGATGCTGGAAACCAGATTCTGGATTAGTGGTGCTGGAAGAGCACAGCAGTTCAGGCAGCATCCGAGGAGCAGTAAAATCGACGTTTCGGGCAAAAGCCCTTCATCAGGGAGCTTTTTTATGTATATTTTTATTGAAAAATAGATTATTTAATATTATAACAAATACAAAACAATACAGTTCAAAAAAGTACAAAGAAGGAGAGATGACCCACTATCACTAGTATCCTTATATTCAGTCGAAAAAGGGCACCATTTTGACTGGGCCAACACATCCATCCTAGGACAGGCTAAACAGAGAGACACAGAGAAATTCCAAGAGGCCTAGCATTCAAACTAGAACTACATCAATAAACACATCAATATGCACCCCATTTGCCAACATCTGAGGAAAACGAACTGGTATCACTCACCTTAAGAGACCAAGATGCATAACTAGAAAGCAGGACAGAACATCAGTGCTTCATTGGAGGCTCACTGATGATGTTACCCTGTGTGGTGACGAAATGTCTGAAAACAAACCTGCCAGTTCAACAAGCAAGCTTACAACCTGATGGGGATTGGCTCTAGGTCCTCTTTTGTTTGCCATTTATATAAATGATTTGGATGAGAATATAGAAAGCATGATTAGTAAATTTGCCGACGATACCAAAATTGGTGGCATAGTAGACAGTGAAGAAGGTTTTCTAAGATAACAAAGAGATCTTGGTCAATGGGCTGAAAAATGACAGATGGAGTTCAACCTGGATATTGCATTTTGGTACAATAAACGAGTAGGACTTATACGTCCTTGGGAAGTGTTGAAGAATAAAGGGATATAGGAGTGCAGGTGCATAATTCTTTGAAGTTTGCATCACATATACACAGGGTGGTTAAAGAGATGTTTTACACATTTGCATTCATTGCTCAGTCCTTTGAGTGTAAATATTGAGAAGTCATGTTGAGGTTGTATAGGACACTGGTGAGGCCTCTACTGGAGTACTGTGTTCAATTCTAGTCACCCAGTTATAGGAAGGATATTATTAAGCTAGAGAGTGTTCAGAAGAGATTTATCAGGATGTTGCTGGGTATAGAAGGTTTGAATTATAAAGGAAGGCTGGATAGGCTGTGACTTTTTTCACTGGAGCGTTGGAGGTTGAGAGGCAACCTAATAGTTTATAAATTAATGAGAGTTATAGATAGAGTTTATGGTAGTTGTCTTTTCCCTAGGATTGGGCATTTCAAGACTAAAGGGCACGTTAAGGTGAGAGGAGAGAGATTTTAAAAAGATGAGAGCCAAATTTCTTTTATACAGAGGGTGATTTGGATGTGGAATGAACTTCTTGATGAAGAGGTGGATACAGGTACAGTGGAGAAAGTGAGGGCTGCAGATGCTTGAGACCAGAGTTGAAAAGTGTGGTGCTGGAAAAGCGCAGCAGATCAGTCAGCATCCGAGGAGCTGACCGTATACAGGTACAGTTGCAACATTTAAAAGACATTTGGATAAGTAGATGAGCAGGAAGGATTTGGAGGGATATGAGCCAGGAGCAGGCAGGTTGGTCTAGTTTCGTTTGGGATCATTTTTGGCATGGACTTTTTGGACCAAAGGGTCTGTTTCCATGCTGTATGACTCTGAGTTGGATGCTCAGCTGTGATCATGTTGAATGACTGAGAAGCTCAAAGGGCCGAATTGCCTACTCCTGCTCTTACTTTCTATGTTTTAATGCTTACGATGTGTCGCAGAACTTGAAACATTAACTCAATTTCTCTCTCCATCGACGCTGCCAAACCTGCTGAGTTTTTCCATTTTTATTTTTGTTTGTATAAAGACATAATTAATCTTTTCCGGCAGTCACAAAGTCACTGGGGCAGCGTGGTGGCTCAGTGGTTAGCGTTGCTGCCTCACAACACCAGGGACCCAGCTTTGATTCCAGTCTCGGGCGACTGTCTGGTGTTTGCACATTCTCCCCGCGTCTGCGTGAGTTTCCTCCCACAATTCAAAGATGTGCAGGTTAGGGTGAATTGGCCATGCTAAATTGCCCATAGTGTTAGGTGCATTAGTCAGGGATAAATGTAGGGGAATGGGTCTGGGTGGGTTACTCTTCGGAGGGTCGGTGTGGACTTGGTGGGCTGAAGGGCCTGTTTCTAATCTAAATGTGTCCTTCTAATTTTGAGAATTAAGTCGTAGTGCTCCAATAAGTGGCTGTTGGCTACGAATACAGCCTCTGTTTTGATTTCACATTTCTAACTTCCAACATTCTCTGTTAAAAATCACACAACACCAGGTTATAGTCCAACAGGTTTAATTGGAAGCGACGCTTCGAAAGCTAGTGCTTCCAATTAAACCTGTTGGACTATAACCTGGTGTTGTGTGATTTTTAACTTTGTACACCCCAGTCCAACACCGGCATCTCCGAATCATAACATTCACTGTATTGTCCAGTCAGAGGTACATAGAATTCACTGGCACTGAATCTCCCTGACCCCAGTTTATCCCAGGTCCAGCCCTCCCTCTCCACACTGACCCCTTAACCTGTCCATCTTCCTTCCCACCTACAACCACCTATCACCATCCCATCCATCCTCCTCCCTCTATTTATTTCTCAACCCCCTTTCCCCTTCCACAGACCTGAGGAGAGGTTCTGACCTGAAACAACAATTGCCATGCTCCTCTGATGCTGCTTGACTTGCTGGGGTTTTCCCAGCTCCACTCCGACTCTCCATCATCTGCAGTCCTCACTATCTCCCAAGTCAGGGGTGTTTCTATTTCAGGAGGAGCCGGCAGGTGGCGGTCACGGACCGTGCGGGGCCGGTCTTTGTTATGTCCAGCAGACACCGGCAGGCGGCGGTCACGGACCAAGCGGGGCCGGTCCTTGTTGTGTCCAGCAGGTGCCGGCAGGCGGCGGTCACGGACCACGCGGGGCCGGTCCTGGGGCAGAAGCAGCTGAAACCGGTTTAGATTCGGAGAGATCCTGGAACCGAGATCAGAGCTGGAGCTGCGGGCAGACCGGGTCCATTGGTAGCGGCTCAGAAACAAATATAATGGAAGATGAGGTGTTGTAAAGCAAAGAGTATTCTCTCTGACCCGGAGCTTGGGACCAGGATCTGAATCAGAATCGGTTCCAGATCCAGGCGCCGAATCAACACAAAACTAATCTCAGGAACTTGGACTTAATCTCAGCTCAGGGACTGATCCCAGGACACAGAGGACTGGATCCCAAGATCACTCACTGATCCCAGGACACAGTGGACTGGATCCCAAGATCACTCACTGATCCCAGGACACAGAGGACTGGACCCTAAGATCACTCACTGATCCCAGGACACAGAAGACTGGATCCCAAGATCACCCACTGATCCCAGGACACAGAGGACTGGATCCCAAGATCACTCACTGATCCCAGGACACAGAGGACTGGACCCTAAGATCACCCACTGATCCCAGGACACCGAGGACTAGATCCTAAGATCAGGAACTGATCCCAGGACACAGAGGACTGGATCCTAAGATCACTCACTGATCCCAAGACACAGAGGACTGGACCCTAAGATCACCCACTGATCCCAGGACACCGAGGACTAGATCCTAAGATCAGGAACTGATCCTCAGGTTGCACACTGAACCCAGGAGGAGGTCCAGTCCTGGGCACCAGGTAATTGTGGCTCCATCTGTCTCTGGCATAATTTATTGTGTTCTTTGAGGTTTTGTTTTTTTTTAAAACATCTTGTGTTCAATTTTGGTTAAACATCCAGGAGTTTCTGAAAAGAATGAAAGTCACTTATTATTTAAGTGAGTGACCCCACCCCCACCCATTGGATGGCATTTTAATGATATCTCCCTGACCCTCATGTGACGGTTCCTCATCAGGGATCGTTTCTCTGAGAGTTTGTGGAGATTCCTGGAGGGTGACAGTCTGGACTGGAAGTAGGAAAGATATATATTTTCTCTGTGTTTAAACTGTAGTTTTACTTTGACCTTTTTGTTTTGTTTAAATGAACCAAGAGTTGAGGTCGTTAATCCAGGATTGGGCAAGGAGGAAGAAACAGAAGATGGAAGTTTATTTGGTAAGCAAATGTATCTAGTTTAATGGGGGAAGCTTTGGAGGGGCGTGGGGTGGTGTGCAGATGTGATTTGAGGATCAGGGTACATTCAGTGGAACATGGAGAGACTTTCAGTCCTTGAACCTGTTCCATTTATCAGTCAGATCAAGGCTGATCTGTATCTCCCATATCTGAGTCAGACTTTAGTTTTGAGATTTTTCAGTTGATCTGCAACATTAACAGATTTTCTGGGGGGGGCGGGGGGGGAGTTCCAAAATTCAAAACCTCTTTTTGTGAAGAAATATTTCCTGACATCATCACTGAGTGGCCTTGTGCTTATTGAGATTTTGCCTCTTGTTCCAGACTCCCCACTTAGATCAACCAGTCTCTGTCTATTGACTTTAAGCAATCTGAAAATCCTCAACGTGATCACCCCTTAATCCTCCAGACTCAAGGAACTATGAACTGATTCAATGCAGTTTGTCTTCATGGGTTCCTGGTGTAAAGGTCCTGGAGAGTGGGGATGCTGGCTGGGGCCAGGGTACGCAGATTGAGTTTGGGAACATAAAAGTAGTTGGGGAGTCCCATTAGCCTTGCAGCACACTGAGTGTTCACAGGGAGGTGCCCTTGTTTTGACCCACATCCCATTAATGGCCCCACTGACTCAAATCCCCACCCACCTGCATTGCCCATCACTATCCTGGTGTGAGAGAGAGGGAAAGATGGGTGAATGAGAGATGGCGTGGAAAGGTGAGAGATGGAAAGACAATGCGAGTGAGGGAGAGAATGGGAGGAGCGGGGTGAGGGAGAGAAAACGAGAGGCAAGCTGAGACAGCATATGCATGAGCGAGCCAGAGATACCGTGAGTGAGAAATGGGGTAAGAGAGAGTAAGACAGGGAGTGCGAAGG
The DNA here is from genome assembly GCF_004010195.1 of Chiloscyllium plagiosum. Lineage (NCBI taxonomy): Eukaryota > Metazoa > Chordata > Chondrichthyes > Orectolobiformes > Hemiscylliidae > Chiloscyllium > Chiloscyllium plagiosum. The sequence continues at coordinate 20,515,455 of NC_057748.1, read as the reverse complement.
TGATGGTGTGAGAAAATTAGACTGTCACAGTTTGTGAGAGAGAGGGATGGTGAGGCGGAGAAAAGGAGAGCAAACAAAATGTCTATTGCAAGAGTTGAAGTGTAAAAGTAGGGAAATCTTGCTAGAACAGTGTAGAACGTTGGGAAAACCTCATTTGGAGCAGTTTTCTTCTTTATTTAAGAAAAGGTTGCGATGTAAGCCGTTTCAGAGAATGGTTGAGGGAGATTGTCTTCTGAGGGAAGATTGGTCAGGCTGGACAGTTGGAGTTTAGAGCAATGCGAGGTTAACTTATGGAAGTAACTTATGAATAGAGCGACTGCTGAGAGGATGTTGTGGGGTATCTGGAACTCGACACAGCCTAAAACTGAGGGCCCTCTTTTGGTCTTTATCTTACTCTCTGTAATGGTCTCTGTTTCATGGTTTTTTTCTCTGTCTGTATGTCTATCTGTTAGCCTTTATCTTCATTGGTTTTTCTGTTCATTATCTCTCTCTCTCTCTCTGACTTTACTTCACTGTCTCTTCCAGTCTCTCTCTCTCTCTCTGACTGTCAGACATTGATGCCAGACCTGCCCACTCCACGCCCCCTGTTCCTTGCTGTCTGATTGGCTCACTTGGTCTGTAGTCAGGAGTGTTGAGCATGGTTTCTTGTTACTGAGCTGCAGCGAATGGATTAAACAAGTGTGTGTGGAAGAGTCTGGCAGAGTACATCCCACTGTGTATAACTGGAAGTGTATCTTGCTGCTTGCCAGTGCTGCAGTCCATAACTCGAGTTAATGTGGGCCTGAAATAGCAAAGTGTTGGTCATTTCAGTACCCCAGCCCCTTGGAAACAGAGTTAAACCAATCTGCTTGTACTCTGAGGTGTCAGATGATCATAAACAATAACATGTTCACCGACCTCCGTTAGAAAAAAAGATTGACCTCAAATAACTCTACAGCAGCCAGTGTCCCATCATCGAAACATAGAGCTGTACAGCACAAACAGACCTTCGATCCAGCTTGTCCATGCCAATTAGATATCCTAACCTAAATTAGTTCCGTTTGCCAGCATTTTGCCCATATCCCTCTAAACCCTTCCTATTTGTGTACCCATTCAGATGCCTTTTAAACGATGTAATTGTACCAGCCTCCACCACTTCTTCTGGCAGCTCATTCCACACACGCACCGCCTTCTGTGAAAAAGTTGCCCCTTAGGTCCTTTTTAGACGTTTCCCCTCTCACCTTAAACCTATGCTCTCTAGGTTTGGACTGTCTTACCCTGGGGAAAAGACCTTGTCTAGTTATCCTATCTATGCTTTAAAAGCCTTTATCAGGTCACCCCTCAGCCCCCGACACTCCAGGGAAAACAGCCCCAGCCTGTTCAGCCTCTCCCTATAGCTCAAACGCACCAACCCTGGCAACACCCTCGTAAATCTTTTCTGAACCGTTTCAAGTTTCACAACATCCTTCCGATAGGGGGGAGACCAGAATGGCACACTGTATTCCAAAAGTGACTAAATCAATGATCAAAGCTGCAGTATGACCTCCCACCTCCTATACTCAAACACTAAAGGCACGTATACCAAACACCACCTTCATTATTCAGTCCAGCTGTGACTGTACATTCAAGGAATCTTTGTTCAGCAATACTCCCCAGGACTTTACCGTTAAGTATATCGAAATGCAACACCCCAGATTTATCTAAATTAAACTCCATCTGACATTCCTTGGCCCACTGGCCCATTTTCTTCACTGTCTGCTACACCACCAATTTTGGTGTCATCTGCAAATTTACTAACCGTACCGCCTATGTTCACAAGTTCCCCTTTATTTATGTAGGGAGCCCTTGATATTGATTCAACTTCCTCAGAGCCAGTTCTCCCCACCAACTGTTTCCGTTTTGCGAAGACTGGATTTTTCTGTCCAAAGTCTGAAATTGTCAGCTGTGCCTGTAAGTGTGTCCAGAAAATGTAAAACCACGATGGACTTTTCCAGTCCCACTGCGGTCAGTGGTGTATCTGCCAGTGGGAAGGTGGCTCAATGTATCTGCATTTGTTACTTGGTCTCCCAGATGGTGTTCCAGCTTGTAATATTGTACTGTACAGACTTAGCCCACTGCTGAATTTGGCCTGAAGCAATGTGCGCATTGCCTTGTCTTCTTTAAGTAGATCTAGCAGGGGTTTGTCGTCCATTATTATTACAAATTTACATCCGCAAAGGTGTTGGTAGAACTTCCTCACTCTAAATATTACTGCCAAACCTTTCTTCTCTATCTCGGTGTAATTACACTCTGCATTAGCCAAAGTCCTGAATGCACACGTAAAGGGCTTTCCATTTGGAAAACCCAGCGTTAATACAACCGCGAGGCCGTACAAGGAGGTATTGCTTGTCAATTCCAGAACTGGCTTGGGATCATAGTGTTCCAGCACCTTGGACGACGCTAGTTGTGTCTTTGCTGGCCTGCAAGCTGTGGCTTGGCAACGTGACCTTTTCCAAGGCTGACTCTGTTGTAAGAGTTAATGCAAAGATGCCAGGATGGAGTCCAGGTTATGAATGAACCTTCAGTAATAAATCACCAGTCCAAGGCAAGACCGAAGCTCCGGTAAAGACATAGGAGCCAAAGCATCTTAGATAGCCTTCACTTTATCTTCCAAAGGGTGTAACCTGGTCTTGTCGACTCTGTAGCTCAAATAGGGCAATTGGGATGTGTGGAACACACACGCTTCCCTTCTGAGGTGTATGCCTGAGAATGTCTAAGGACTGTGTCCATGTTCTCTCAGTGATCCTTACTGGTCTTCCCTGTTATCTAGACAAGTGACAACCTGGGTAAACCTTGTAAAATGTTCTCTATCATCTACTGAAAAATTGCACAGGTTGGCTGTATCCCAGATGGCAGTCTCATATGTTGATACAAACCCTTATGGGTAGTAATTGTAGCATATCTAATATGAACCTACCCATTGGGCTTCACAATCAGTACAACCGGTGCAAACTGGGCTGGTTTATGATTCCTTCCCTTTCCAGCCTCCTGATTTCTGCCCCTACTTCTGTCCATGAGGCAAATGGCACCGGGCGGGCCTTGCAGTGTCATGGAATTGCTTGTTGGTTAATATGTAAGATGGCCTTACCTCCTTTATAGTCCCTAGACATTCCTGAAAACATCTGGGGTATTTAATTAGAATTTCACTCAGGCAGCCATTTTCTTGTCAAAGAATGTTGAGCCAATCTAGGTGAATCTTTCTCAACCAATTTTGCCCCATCAAGCTTGGGCCCGAGCCTTTACTACAGTCAGTGGTAATTGAACCAGTTGCTCTTCATAAGAAACCGGAACTGAAGTTGTACTCTTAATCTGTAAAGGTTACCTGGTATAGGTTCTCAGGCTAGCTGAGATCTTACATAAACAAAAGGGTTGAAGTCCTGAGTGAATTTCGTTAAAAGACTAGTTCTGTGATCACTGAAAAAACTGTGCACTGTCAACTTTCATCAGAACTGAGTGACTGTTGAACCGGATGTTTATTTTATTGGTTCTGGTTTGGATGTTGCGAAACAATTTAACTGTTCTAAATCAGATGGAGCTGGGCTTTCCAGGGGGTGCACTCTCCTGGATGTTGGCCTGTGAGTTCTCTTGCTCTGTTTAGGTCGAGTGGAATTCTTTTGCTGTCCCGAGTCTACATACCAGCAGCAAGTACAAAGGCCTGCTGGCCTGGATCCTAAAGAAAATTTTAACCATTTGGCCAAGGCTTGGCTTTGTTTTAGGGTTTTTGCTTTGGGCTGACTCTCTGTTCAGGATATGTCCTGAGTGAGGCTATGCACTTGTCTTTACTCCTGTTGTTTTAATCTGTCAGCCAGGGCTCCCTGATTAACAACCCCAGCCAGGGAACTCCTATTCTAAGAGGTCCACCTGGCTGACCTTGTTACAATCACTAGAGGCAGCATCTTCCCAGTCCAACAAACACCAGTTACAGAGTCAGACAGTGATAGATCCACCACACCCGCCTCTTCATGGGGCACTGATAGGCAGAGCAAAAATGCCAACCTTATCATTGAGACCCACATTAAGCACTGCTGCTTGTTCCACTTGTTTGAAGTTTTGTGAGATGTAGATGAGATGAGCAACCTTAAGATGAAGTGAGCTGAAGAGAGAGGCTTGTGTGGAATATAAACACAGGTATTGACTGGTTGGAGTGAATGAGGTGTTTCTTTGCTGAAGACTGACAGGAATCTGTCCCTCACTGTGGTGAGACAGAGAATCCAAACTACAGACCTGGTGTTTAGTTCATTTTAATCTGCACTTTTGTCCCTGCAGAGTCAGCGTATCTTTCATGTTTTCCTGTTTGTCTATATCCTCCCTCCCAGTGTCATCCTGTACTGAAAGCTTTCATGTGTGGCTCTCTGAGTGGGACCTGCTCGACGCTGCTCTTCCAGCCGCTTGACCTGGTGAAGACTCGTCTCCAGACTGTGCAGGGTTCACTGAATGGGTGTGTGTTCATAGTGCAGGGAGGGTAGAGTGGGTAAGACCTGGAGGTCAGGGGATGGTGGAACGGGTGCTCGGGGCGAGTGGGAGGGTGGGAACAGATGCTCGGGGCGAGGGTGATGTTCGGCATGGGTGCTCAGGGCAGGTGGGAGGGTAGGAATGGTGCTGTGGGCGGTGGGAGGGTGGGAACTGATGCTCGGTGGGGTGAGGGTGGAAATGGGACCGGGGAAGTGAAAATCATGGAGGAGGTGGAGGGCGTGGGTGGTGTCCCGAATGTAGATGGGGAGCTCTTGGACTAAGGGGGACAGGACCGTGTCGAGATATGCAGAGATGAGTTCGGTGGGACAGGAGCAGGCTGAGACAATGGGTCGGCTGGGGCAGTCAGGTTTGTGGATTTTGGGCAGAAGGTAGAAACAGGCGGTGTGGAGATGTGGGACTATGTGGTTGGAGGCAGTGGATGGGAGATACCCTGAGGTGATGAGGTTATGGATGGTCTGGGAATGGGTGCTTGTGGAGGGTAGGGTGGAATGCATCAAGTGAACCTTTTGTTCAGATTTTATTTTGGGATTTTGAATGTGTTTGTGTAATAGATCGGGGCGAGTTGGAATGATTACCATATTGCTGAATGTTATTCGCACTGAACGAATTATTGGATTATGGAAAGGAGTCTCTCCGGTATGTGAGTGATTGATACGGTCTCATTGTATTTTCACTGTGTTACACTGCTTTGAGGAAAATGTATCTTAATTGTAAAACATGCTACTCATCCCATCATGGTAGCTGTATGAGCGCTTCACTGTCCTTGGCAGATGGAATGGGGTGGGGTGTAATCTATACCCCAGTCTTGTTACTGGCCTGTTTAGGTGAGCACAGGATCAGGTTTGATGGTGAGGTTCTTCATGGTCGAATAGCCGGCTTGCATATGTAAAGTGACTATTTTGGTAGTCACTATAACAGTTCATCAGAAAAGAAAATGATAGGAAGGATAAACTAGGTGTGAGGAAAATGTGCAAAAGGCAAGTACTCAAGATACAGATCAACAGTGACTTTATGGAATTGGGGCAGTCCAAGCACAAGGGGCCAAATGGCCTCCTGCTGTTCTTGTACAAATAAATGAATCACTAATGAGACCTCTCAAGCTGATTCAGAGGAATGTATCAAGAAAATTGATAAAGGGACCATTCGGCCCATTGAATCTGTTCTGGTGCTGGCTGCCGAGATGCAGCCTTCTTTCACTGTCCTCTCTGGTGTATAAAGTTAAAAATCACACAACACCAGGTTATAGTCCAACAGGTTTATTTGGAAGCATTAGCTTTTGGAGCGCCGCTCCTTCATCAGGTGGTTGTGGAGAATAAGATTGTAAGACATAGAATTTATAGCAAACGTTTACAGTGTGATGTAACTGAAATTATGTATTGAAAAAGACCCGGATTGTTTGTAAACTCTGTCATCTTTTAGAATGACCATGTTGGTTTCAGTTCTTTAATATGTAAATCGCAAAATTTTTTGAATGTAACTTCTAAAGAAAATGTTTTTCAAAAAAAGTACAGACAATCCAGGTCTTTTTCAATGTATAATTTCAGTTACATCACACTGTAAACATTTGCTATAAATTCTGTGTCTTAAAATCTTATTCTCCACGACCACCTGATGAAGGAGCAGTGCTCTGAAAGCTAGTGCTTCCTATTAAACCTGTTGGACTATAACCTGGTGTTAGGTGATTTGTAACTTTCTCCACCCCAGACCAACACCGGCATCTCCAAATCATGACTCACTGGTGTAGTGCAGTCATGTTTGCTAATAGCTTTCCCAGGCACCTGGGACAGCCACCATCCCTTGGCTGTGGTTAGCACAGACCTGGAATCTATCTAGTCTGTGTAGGAGTAAACTTGGTACCATTGGTGGTAGTTCTACCTGTTAGCGACAGGTTTTTAGCCTGCCATCTGTTGTACCCCAGGGGATGGGTGAGGGGCTGATATCATACTACAAGGAAGTGAGCAAAGCGTCCTTAAACATACTTTATATGCTATGTGATGTGACTGTGTATATTGGCCCAAAGCTGTGAGCCTCACACCTAACACCTCTTCTCTTCTCCTTTATCTCCCTTGATTCAGTCGTTTGTCCGTTGCATTCCTGGAGTTGGGATTTACTTCAGTATGCTGTATTCGATGAAGCAACAGTTCTTCAGGTGAGAACTTTGGGATCTTTCAACGCATGGACCTTTTAACTCCAAAACCTGGAATCTCATTCTTCCCAAGGCAGTGTCTATCTTTGTTGAATGTGAAATTGTATCTAGCATGTTCTGACCAGCGTAAACTTGGAAGATCCACTGAACCATGTGGAAAGGAAGGGGATCACAGGGCTCATGGGAGCCCCAGTTGTTTGCTGCAGCAGGGAGCAACCAGAAGGAGCAGTATTATACATTAGGCCTTTGATGAAGACTGTATAAGAGAGCTTTACTCTAAATCAAACCGCATGCTGTACCTGCTCTAGGATGTTCAATGATGTAGAACAGGGTTATCCATCTTCTTTGCAATGATGGGAGAGGCATAATTCAATGATTTGTCTCATTCGGTGGTGGGGGATTTGGTGAAAAGTTTTCAGAAAGATAATACTAAAATGGTACAACAGTAAATATGAATAAAAAAGCGCAAATCTGTAATTTAATCAAATGATTGACAAAATTGGCAATTAAAAAGTGTAAGCAGTAGGGCTGACTAATCAAACCTTTTTTGTCTTTTTGGTTGAGAAGCAAAGCTAGAGAGTGACAGGCTAGGCCTCAAGTCCTGATCATCATGGAATGGGATGGGACCAGAGCTGCACTAAGGAGTTGGATATAACTAACAATATCCTTGGTTCACTTCTGGTAGGTGCGTGCTCCAAGCTGGCCTTGTGGGATTTCAGATGTGATTGAATTTCGAAGCAGCGTGCCTGTCAACCTGGACGTTTCTCCTCTCCTAACCCAGTGTCTGGACGTATTTTTGAGGAGGGAGCAAGGGAGTAGGAAATGTGTGGGTCTGGCACACAGACTCAGTCACGCACAGTCGGAATCACTGATTCACACAGATGCAATCATTCTCTCTCTCTCTCTCTCTCTCACACACACACCCCTAATCACTCACATTCACTCTCTCCTATATACAGACACACAGAATCACTCACTCACTCACACAGAGACAGAATTACCACTCTGATACACACAACCTCATGCACATACACTCGTTAGGACCAGGCTGTATGCTTTGTCATCTTGACTGCAGTTCTTTAATGGTCAGAGCCTGCTTGGGAGGGCAAAAATCTTGTTTTCTCCCAATACCTGCATATCATGCTGCTCACACAGGCCTTTCTGTCCTGCCTTCATGGTGTTTCTCCCTGTTTGCATGGACCCTTCTCTGTCTTCTCTTCCTGGTTTTCTCCCCACTCACAGGCCTCTCTCCACCTTGCTACTATGTACTGGAGACTGAAAGCTGGTCACTGCTGCTTAGGTTTTCCATTACTCCTGCTCATCTAATCACAGCCTTTTTTTTCACTGAGGGCAGCTCAATAGCAACTTTCAAAACCCCACTCGCCAACTGTTCCATTTTTAGTTCTTTAAATGTGCAGAGGGACATTTGGATGATGAAAATCTGAGGCTCTCTCAAAGACTGTGGTGTCACCGAGATTGTTCAGCACCTACACTTACCATTGTGTGATGTTCATTTTACGGCTTTTGGTCTGCAATAGTGAAGCTTTGAATGTAAAGAGATTTATTCCCCAGGAATATCATAGGAAGGATGTGGAGACACTGTGAACAGAGCAGCATACCTGAGCCAGCTGATTGGCTAAGTGCTGAAACCCACATGACCTTAGGTCAGGCTTTATGGTCAATTTCAAACTAAACATCTAGGGCCACCCATCATAGAGGAAGTGGGCTTTTGGGGTTAGGGATGATTGTGGATCATATCTGGGTGGAAGCCTGTATTTTAACACCCTCCACTCCCGAGGTGTCGTGTCCCCAGACTCTGAGCTCCGGCTCGCGGGAGGCTGACCCTCTGCCCAGTGATGATATCTTAAAAACACTGTTTTTCCTCTCTAGCGAGAGAAGCCCTACGGCGCTGGAGTCGGTGGGTTTGGGTGCCAGCGCTCGTACAGTGGCGGGCATCTGCATGTTGCCCGTGACCGTGGTGAAGACTCGATATGAGGTGAGTTTTGATGCCACATCCTGACTGCAGGGTATTTCAGCTGTTCAGAAGATGTGATGGGCAAGCACCGGCCATTGGGGGAGGGTATTTACCTGACACACCTTTTCCTCAGATACGTCCATCATGTGGTGCACATTACAACCCACCCATGCTGTACATCTACTAGGCTGGAAACTTCAAACAGAATAATTGAGAGGCGGGAACTGTGTAAAGATTGGGAGCTGTAAAAGCCTGGACGGAAGTGAAGGAACAATAGATTCCTGGTTAAGCTGTCTGTCGTAAAGGTGAAATGAGTTTGTCTGATCCCCATTTCTGGATGTTGGCCTACAAGACACAAAACTGGCCCTAACTGGGCAATTCATCCCACTGTAGGAAATGAAAGGCTTTTCCAAGGTGGAGTTCAGTTGACTAACACACCAGTTTCTAGCTACATCATTTCCACTTACGGCCCTCTACACCTTGCCCTCTGGATTGTTCTTCCAAGTAGTTTTGATCTCACAGTTGAAAATGTGTTGTTGGAAAAGTGCAGCAGGTCAGGCAGCATCCAAGGAGCAGGAGAATCGACGTTTCGGGTATGAGCCCTTCTTCAGGAATTCATGAAGAAGGGCTCATGCCTGAAACGTCAATTCTCCTGTTCCTTAGATGCTGCCTGACCTGCTGCGCTTTTCCAGCAACACATTTTCAGCTCTGATCTCCAGCATCTGCAGTCCTCACTTTCTCCTTGATCTCACAGTCCCCTGCACACACACAAACCCACCTCTCCAAACTTCTAAAACTCTTTCTGTAAACAGAGGTCTTTTGCTGTGTCTTCACTCACCCCAATACTCCTCCCTTTCTGCTCACTCAACTGTTGTGGGTAAGAATAAGTTTTGAAAAGAAGTGGTGCTGCAGTTAGGAGATTGCAAGCAAGACTTCAGCATATGATGTGCTTCCTGGAGCCAGTCCACTGGTACCAGCAGCCAGGAACCAGAGAAGGACACATAGAAGACCATCATCCCCATGGCTGCCTCTCTTTGTCACTTCACAAAGTCAAGTGGGCTGTAGGTAGGACACATGTTGCGTTTCCAATCTGCCCAGGGTCTCCCCACTGAGTAGATACTTTTACGCGAACCAGGATTGTGCCTTTGGTCAGGTGTTGAAGGTCAATGATATTGTTTGAAAAGAAGCAGGATGTTTCATCAATTGTTCCTGGACACTGTTCGTCCTTTTGCCAAAACTAACTCAACGGATTGCTTAGTGACTGTGTGACGAAGTAGCTGCTACCTTGCTGGGATTATGACCTTTCATTGCAGGAAGTTTTCTGAAGATGTTGGGAAGAAAGACTTTGCAACTATGATAAAGCCTCTGATGAACTCTGAAGGACTCCAATGTACTTGTCAACTAGCGCATTATTTGTTCCTGATGAGCTGTGATTTGCTTGATGGACAAATGAGGTCGCCAAGGAATGCACAGCAGGAACCCACATTACACATTTTGGTGACATAATCAGAAATTATCTGCTATTACGTGTAGATGGCTAGATGCATGCTGACCAGGATACTGGGAAGCTCCTGTTTTGTGGTCTGGGAATCTTTCGTATCAATCTGAGCAGACAAGAACTCAGTCCAGCATCCGTCAAAGGATCCCATCTATGACGATACAGCATTGAAGGGTCAACCTGGATAGATTCTGTGTTGAAGTGGGATCTGAACTCAGCTGGCCTCAAGTAGTGACTTCTGCAAGATCTTATCCATTCTTCCAAAGGGGGAAAGGTAGAATCACAGCAGGAACATTTATATTTTAGTATTAATAATAATAAAAATTAAGTCTGATGGGAATCTAATAGTAGAAATCTATTAATCTTCCTGTTTCTCTTGGGAATCCTGAGGATCCCCAGCGCAGAAACAAACAGTTGGATTCCAAGTCAGTAGATGAAGCACATCACAAGAGATTTCTGGAAGAGCTAATGAGGCACTGTATAAATCTCTCTTGATGCATGAAACCATCATTTCTTTAAATTGAGGTGTATGTCAACGGGGCAATGGGGAATTGGGAGAAGGGAAGAGAAAATGAATGTGTGTGTCTACATCTGCAGAGCGGCAAGTATCGGTACGAAAGTGTGTTTGGTGCTTTGAGAAATATCTACAAGACGGAGGGCACAAGAGCACTGTTCAGCGGACTAACGGCTACACTCCTTCGTGATGCTCCCTTCTCTGGGGTTTACCTGATGTTTTATACACAGACCAAGAAAGCGTTACCTGAAGGTGGGTGTGGGAATTGAAATTGCCTTAATGAAAGGTACTTTGTTGGGGAAGCAGTGGGGCACTGGGTTTGTGTAGGCAGTCCTTCCAGCGCTCCCAGTTTAAAATGTTTAAGATTCTAGCTCTGTGGCAGTGGCAAAGATCCATTTCACTCAATTGCAACTTGCGTGTCCTTCAAATTGCATTATAAATTCCTATGTAAACTTGTTATGCTGTAATTACACCAACTCATCATGGAGCTGCTGCAGTTTCAATACCCCAGTTGGCAGGTGTACATGTTTATTTATGGCAGTTTCTGTTATATCTGTGTGCACAGGAATTTATAATGGAAATATAAAAATAAGAAATAGAATTTCTAGCTTAAAAATAGCCCTGACTTAGGTCAGCTGTATTTGCTCCCCTCCAAGAATGAAGATTGGAGTCCATTCCATATTTGCAATCCCAAAACAGATCAATTTGTTCTTTTGAATAATCTGCCAAGTACTTGGGAGAAGAGGTTACTTGCACTGGGTTTGATCATATCATTCAATGTGAGTGGGATATTCTAACAGGAAGAGTTTGAAGGCTGATTGCAGATTACTGATAAGAGCAGGATAGTGGAAGGCTCGAGGTGGTGGTTTTTTTTTATATACAGCAGGACCCAACTCTCTGACAGTTCTAATACCAAAAGGATGGCAGCAATTCATGAAAGCTGATCACCACCACCTTCACCAGGGCAATTAGTGATGAGCAATAAATGCTGGCTTGCCAGAAATATCCACATCTGATGTAAGAGTTTATATAAAAACAAAACACACAGTGTGAAGAGTTCTCAATATTGATACCTCCCCTCTGACAACTGATCCAGTCCAGCTGACTATTCAGACTAATGTTGTCCATTACAAACTCGAAATGACTCACTGTCAGATGAAGACTTTTTTCCACATACAAAATAATAGAATTGGAAGAGACTCAGACACTTGGAATTTATCTTCTGAAATGACAGAGGTATCAATAGTAGATTCATTATTAATTTTCAAAATATATTAGAACAAATATTTAATGAAAGAAAGATTACAGAGCTGTGGAACAAGGTGGTGTGAGGGGGAGAATGAGGTTAATTTGACAGTCCTTTCAATTGGTCTCCATATGTTTTGTAATATTTTACCATCTGTTCCACAAAGGCATCTTATGGTTTTTTTTTTGTTTTTATTCATTCATGGGTATCTGGATATCACTGGCTAGCCAAGCATTTGTTGAAAATGTCTAACTGTCCTTGAGAAGGTGCAGTCTTAAACTGGTGTAGGAATATCCATAACGCGATTAGGGAAGGAGTTCCAGCAGGTGGTGTTCCCATGTGTCTGCTGGCCTTGACCTTCTGGCTAGTAGAGGTCATGGGTTTGGAAAGTGTGTCTAAGGAGCCTTGGTGAATTTCTGCAGTGCAATTTGTGATTGGTGTACACCTCTGCCACTGTGCATCATTGGTGGATGGATTGTCAATCAAACGGCTTTGTCAAGCTTCTTAGTAGGGGCTGCACTTGTCATGGCAAGAGGAGCACAGATTTCATTGCACTCCTAATTTGTGCCTTGTGATAGTGGACAGATTTTCAGGAAGTGAGTTACTTACCTTTGTGATTATAACTGAACTGTGACAATTGACTGAGAAACATGAAATGGGAAATGTTGACATGGCAGTGTAAAGTGAGCAAAGTGAGTGTGAATACAAAGTATAAATAAGGTTTATAGAAAGATAAACAGGTGGTTGGAAACATAAGGAACTGAATTGCTTTTGTATGGTCAAAGCTGATCTTGATTGTATCTTTCAGAGCGGTTCGACACACCACTTGTCCCTCTGATCAACTTCAGTTGTGGCATCTTTGCTGGCATTCTAGCATCTGTGGTGACACAGCCAGCTGATGTTATTAAAACGCATATGCAGCTCTCTCCCCAAAAGTACCGACGTGTCAGACATACCATCGTATTTATATTTGAGGTACAGACATTTGGCACCATTTGTTTCCTGCTTGTTATTTTTCAACTCTTGCCTTACCTCCAACCAAATGTTTCTGTGGTAGCAACCTTTGGGCTATGATATTTTGAATGGTCCATGTTTGGACACAAGAGTGTGTCACTGTGAGTCGGAGGGGTCTCAGCTCTTGCAATTAGAATCATAGAGGTAAGCAGCACTGAAACAGGCCCTTGGCCCAAAATTGTCTGTGCCAACCAGGTATCTTCAATTGAACTAGTCCCATTTGCGATATCCTTCCAAACCTTATCTATGTACTTGCCCAAATGTCTTAAAAGTTGTAATTGTACCCACCTCTACCACTTCCTCTGGTAGCTCCTTCCATATGTACACCAAACTCTGTCTGGAAAGCTTATCCCTTGGGTCCTTTTTAAATTTTCCCCTCTCACCTTAAATGTATGCCCTCTAATTTTGAACTCTCTCACCCTGGGGAAAAGACCTTGGCTATTCACTTTATCTATGCCCACCATGACTTATAAACGTCTATAAGGTCATCCTTTAGCCTCTTATGGTCCAAGTTACAATTCAAACCTCCGTTTCAGTAACATCCTTGTAAATCCTTTTTGCGCACTTTGGAGTTGAATAATATCCTTGCTATAGTAGACCGACCAGAATTATACACATTACTCCTAATATGGCCTCACCAATGTCTTGTACATGATGTCCTAAGTCCTGTACTCTATGCTCTGACCAGTGAAAGCAAGCGTGCCAAATACCTCCTTCAAATGACTTCACTTGTTGTCCTTGTCCTCGTGTCAGTCCTAAATGGTTTAACATGTATCTTGAGACTGTCTCACCTGGCTGGCACAGTGGCTAATACTGCTGCCTCACAGCACCAGGGACCCAGTTCAATTCCAGCTTTGGGTGACTGTGGAGTTTGCACATTGACTTTGTATCTGTGTGGGTTTCCTCCCTGAGTCCAAAGATGTGCAGGTTAGGTGGGTAGGTCATGCAATATTGCCTTGTAGTGTCCAGGGATCTGCAGATTAGGTGGATTAGTCATGATAGTACATGCTGTTCAGAGGGTTGGTGCAGACTGTTTCTGCACTGTATAGATTCTATGGTTCCAGACTCCCAACCAGGGAAAACATCCTCCTTGCAATCTACTCAGTCCAGTCCTGTTGGAATTTTATAATGTTTCAATGAGCTCCCCTCTCAACCTGTAAACTCCAGGGAATACAGGTCCAATCAAAACAAACTCAATACAACATTTCCTAGACATCATCCTCATGAACATCTGCTATATTCCCTCTAAGGCAACCAAATTTGTTTCTTTGGCAGGGAGACCAGAACTGTCCCAGTACTCCAGGTATGGTCTCAACAAGGTCCAGTATAACTGCAGTAAGGCATCCTTGCTTGCAACTCAAATTATCCTGCAATGAAAGGCAATATTCCACTTGCCTTCCTAATTGCATTCTGCACCTACAGTCTGCTTTCATTGTACTAATGTAAAAGAACACCTTTTGTCCATATAGGCTTCCCAAAATATTGTTAATACTTTTGCTTTCTCGTTTTCACACTGAAATGTATAACTTCACACTTATCCGCATTGTGTTGCATCTGCCATGTGTTTGCCCACTCAACTTGTCTAAATCACCTTGAAGCCTTCATGCATCCTCTTCACAAGTCACAATTCCATCAAGTTTCATATTGTCAGCTAACTTGTTAATGTTGTATTTGGTTCTCTCATTCCAATTAATTTATTTATATTGGAAATAGCTGGTGGCCAAGCACTGATCCTTGCGGATTCCCAGTAGTCACTGAGTCATAGAGTCATAGATACGTGCAACATGAAAACAGACCCTTCAGTCCAACTCGTCCATGCCGACCAGATATCCCAACCTGATCTAGTCCCATTTGCCAGCACCCGGCCCATATCCCTCCAAACCCTTCCTATTCATGTACCCACCCAGATGCCTTTTAAATGTTGCAATTGTACCATCCTCCACCACCTCCTCTGGCAGCTCATTCCATACGTGCACCACCCTCTGAGTGAAAAGGTTGCCCCTTAGGTCTCTTTTATATTTTTTCCCTCTCACTCTAAACCTATGCTCTTTAGTTTTTGACTCCCCCACCCCAGGGAAAAGACTTTGTCTATTTGTCCTCTCCATGCCCTTCATGATTTTATAAACCTCTATAAGGTCACCCCTCAGCCTCCGATGCTCCAGGGAAAACAGCCCCAGCCTATTTAACCTCTCCCTATAGCTCAAACCCTCCAACCCTGGCAACATCCTTGTAAATCTTTTCTGAACCCTTTCAAGTTTCACAACATCCTTCCGATAGGAAGGAGACCAGAATTGCACACAATATTCCAACGGTGGCCTAACCAACATCCTGTACTCAATACTCTGACCACTTAAGGAAAACATACTAATTGCCTTCTTAACTATCCTATCTACCTGCGACTCCACTTTCAAGGAACTATGAACCTGCACTCTAAGATCTCTTTGTTCAGCAACACTCCATAGGACCTTACCATCAGGTGTATAAGTCCTGCTAAGATTTGCTTTCCCAAAATGCAGCACTTCACATTTATCTAAATTAAACTCCATCTGCCACTTCTCAGTCCATTGGCCCATCTGATCAAGATCCCGTTGTAATCTGAGATAACTGTTTATGCTATCCGCTACACCTCCAATTTTGGTGTCATCTGTAAACTTACTCCTATGTTCACATCCAAATCATTTATATAAATGACAAAAAATAGTGGACCCAGCACCAATGCTTGTGGCACTCCACTGGTCACAGGCCTCCAGTCTGAAAACAACCCTCCACCGCTACCTTCTGCCTTTTACCTTCAAGCCAGTTCTGTATCCAAATGGCTAGTTCTCCCGGTATTCTGTGAGATCTAACCTTGCTAAGCAGTCTCCCAGCTTGCCACTCAGAGTGAGACCCATTTGTTCCCACTTTTTGTTTCCTGTGTGTCAATCATTTCTCAAACCATACCAACATATTACTTGCATTTCATGTGTTCTGAGTTTGCCCACTAATGTCTTAATGAGAGACCTTTTCAGAAACCATCTGAAAATTCATCAATTGGTTCTCCCTTTTCTATTTGACTTGTTGCATCCTCACAGAACTCCATTTGATTTGTTTAGCATGATTTACCTTTCATAAACCCATGCTGACTTCTTCTAATCCTTACAATGCTTTCAAACCCTACTACCGATGTTAGGCTAATTGGTTTGTAATTCAATTTTTTCTCTTCCCCCTCTCTGCTGCCTTCACTACTGTGGGATATAAATTATCAGGCTTTTTAACCTAATTAATTTCCTTAGCACCACTTTCTCACCAATACTAATTTTCTTCAGTTCTGTTCCCTCACTAGTCCTTTGGTCCCCTAACATTTCTGGAAGGTATTTGTGCCCTATTTTGTGAAAATCAAGCCAAAGTATGTATTCAGTTTTTCTAGTGTTTCATACGTCTTTTCTTTGGATTTAACACTATCCCTAATTTATTTTGTAAGCCGTAGTTGAATTGTAATTCATGCACATATTCCTTTGAATATCAGGTATTGACTATCCACCATTAACTTTAAAACTCCAAAAAAAACTCTGCACAATCCAGGAAATCCTTGAACTATTGCTAGTTGGGTTTGTCCAATCTGTATATAAATTAAAGTCTCCCAATGATTACCTTTATTACATGCCTCTCTGATCTCTTGTTTAATGCTTGCTCTTTCATCTCCATTACTGTTTGAAGCCTGTAGACACACCCCAACATCATCTTCAGACCCTTTGCGTTTGTTATTTCCATTCATACAGATTCTACATGATTCTTTAAGCCAATATCCTTCCTCACTATTACCTTGTAAATCCTTTACTGACAATGTTTCCCCACCTGCTTTCCCTTTTTATCTATCCTTACTAAATTCTGAATACCAAGTGGTCAGTTCCCATCTTTGGTCGCTTTGCAGTCATGTCTCTGTAATTGCCACTATATCATAAACATCTGTATCTATTTGCACAGCTAATTCATCTATCTTATTGTAAATGTTCCACGCATCAAGACGTAAAGCCTTTAAACATGTCTTTTGGATTTGATCAAGTGAGTGAAGTTGTGATAAATTAAAAGACTAGAGAATAACATAACAATAATGGTGATGATAATCACATTATGATTACAAAAATAACAAATAGACAACTAAAAACTATGTACATGATTTTACATTCTGTTCATAAGAAAACAGATGAAAACAACTCAATTACAATAAATATGTATGAATTGATAACCATTACAGACAACTGCTGCAAGATAACTAAGGGTTGGGACCTGAATCTTCAAGGATACATAACATTTCAGATGACCAGATAGTGAAAAAAACAGGGCAGAGAGGAAGCTTTGTAAATTAATGATGGTATGAGTACAATAGAGAGCAATGACATAATCTAGAGATCAAGATATAATGTTAATTTGGGTATTAAACCAAAATAGCAAAGGTAAGAAGTAATTCTAACAGGAACTGCGGTGTAGGAGGGAATATACGGGAAGAAATAATAGGGGCTTGTAAGGTAGGCACAACAATAATCATGGATGATTTTAATTTACATATAGATTGGATGAATCAGATTGGCAAAGGTTGCCCTGAAGTTGAGTCCATCTTTCATGAGTGTAAGGTGGGAAAGCAGACATGAGAGCATTGGAATAATCCTCCAGTTTGGTCAGAAGGAAGAATTAGACTAAGTTCCTTCTTGTTGGACCCTTGATTTATTAGCAGCAAAATAATGTTAACACTCCTCTCCCTTTCCCTCCTCAGAACCATGGCATTGTGGGCTTTTTCCGGGGTGCTGTTCCTCGGTCATTGCGTCGATCACTAATGGCTGCCATGGCCTGGACAGTTTATGAACAGATGATGACCAAGTTGGGCCTGAAGTCATGAAATCTTAAGCTGATATATGAAGGACTGTTTGACAATGGAGCAGAGGATCTTCCTGTCAGTTGAAAATGTCGCTACTCGAGACTTCAGTGGAACTGGAGTCTTTGAAAGTGAACAGTGGTTCCTTTTATTTTGGTTTAAAATAAGTTGCATCGTAGCAGAGTGGAGTTTACACTGTTTGAATCTGTGCCAAAGAGCACCTGGTAAATGTATGCACAGATAAATGTATTCTGTAACCTCTTGACCTCTGTACTGTTCACTGAGGTTATATAACAGGCAAATGAAACGTGTTTATAAGGTTGGGCCCAAGTCTGACCTTTTTCCCGATTAGTTGGCACTTTTCCCTGGAAACTAAACATGAGTCAGTGTTTATTAAAATACTCCAACCATAATTTCTTAACAGGAGCTGAGCATCTCTCCTGATGTTATATTGAGGGTGATGTCCAGTTAATTGATGGACTGGAGAAAATTATTGTTAGCCCCCTTTAGTACAAGGTTCAAGAACCCAGAGCTGCCCATATCAGTTAATCTGTCGTCACCTTCACAACCTGAAACACATTCGCTCACATGTCCTGAAAGGAAAGGATGAATACAGCACCCTTTGCCATGCTGTATGAGCAAGGAATTCGCTTATCTATGCAGGTTCAAAGTAGGGGGTTTCTGCAATTAGTCTGAGCATCTATTTGGATATTGAGTCAAATTCTCCCCTGATCCAGGCACGTGGGTTTCAGCAAATAGCAGGAGTGGCTGTGATGCTATCCTAAGTTTTAATGGCCAGTCAGTATTCAACCTTCCAAATCACCAGGCTTTTTGGGATTCCAGTAACCCCAGGAGGATTTTACCACAGTGCAGCCACATTCATGTTAAAATCAAATGATTGCTGGATTATATAAAAAAAAACTACCTTGATCTCCATATTCTGTGACAGAGATCCCACTAAATTTTCTAGACGATTATCCGTGCAGCTGCAACCACATGCAGTTTATCAGAAACATGGCTGTCTAGGAAAGTTAAAATTGATGACAACTTTTCTGAGAGGAAGGTTTGAATTATAATTATTTCTTTGAGTATGATTCACACAAAGTTAGTGAATTTTGGAGTATTCTGAAATCTACCGGGTTAAGCTATAAAGGTTTCAGTTTGATGTAGATTGGAAATTTCTACTGACTCAGGAATCTGCTTTACCCAGGCTTGGTGCCAACAAAGGGAAGGGTGGGTTTGATATTGGCACTGTGGCACCACTCTGATTTTTGACCTAGTTTTGGGAGTAACCAGATTTAAGAACTACAGATCCCCTTACAGCTGAGATCTCCCAGCTGAGCACTGCATTGTGGCCAGAACTCAGTATGTAGAAAAATGAACAACTCTTGATTTTTACTTATATTTCTTGCCCCATTAGTGAACCTATGAATCTGAATTTTTGGCACGACATGTCTCAATGCTGATACTTGATTTTATTTTTAAGAGGGCAGGGGATAAATCCTAAATCCAAAAGTCATAGTTGTAGAAGCTGTGATGGGAAAAATTGGATTTAAACTTTTTTTCCATGGATCGTGAAGTTCAGGGTGCAACTTGAAGACTCATTTGTAAAAAAAAAAGCTTGATTCACCAAAGATTTTGATGCTTTTGGATTCTTCATAAATACTGCCTATGAAGTTCATTCCCCCCTTAGATATTGTATTGGATTGGAGCTGGAATCTTAGGTTTGTTGTGGGGGATCTTTAGATTTTCTAATCCTTTTTATTGCAGTTGTTGCACCCACTCCCTCTTGCCAACAGATTCAGCTACCCACCCACATATTGTGCTGAAACTGTGAGATTAGTAAGCTGCGAGAATGAAACTGAATTCTCCATTCAGTGCCATGACACATACTAATGATTGTTCATACACTCCTCAAACATATTTCTCCCTCTATCATTTGTTTCTATAATTCTCATATTAAATGCTAATATTTTAATAATAGAATAACAATAATTGGTTTACAAATATAGAATGTGCAATATGTTTCTCTGGGCCAATACAGAAATCTGTATGAATTGTTTAATGCTAATGGATGAAAGTTGGGAGGCACATTGCCATTTTCATAGTATTGGATTTTTGAAGGAGAACTTGGTCTTTTTCAAGCCTCTGTTCTGCTCACCTCCTTATTTAGATGAAACCTAATGCTCACAGCCCTTACTGCCTTTCTTCAAATACCACCAGTGAAATACCACCAGTCAGACACAAGGACAATAGAACATTGAGTGTCCTTGAGCAGAGAGGGAATTGGCAGCATGGTGGCTCAGTGGTTAGCACAGCTACCTCACAGCACCAGGGACCGGGTTCGATTCCCGCCTTGGGCAACTGTCTGTGTGGAATTTGCGCATTCTCCCAGTGTCTGCGTGGGTTTCCTCAGGGTGCTCCAGTTTCTTCCCACAATCCAAAGATGTGCAGGTCAGGTGAATTGCCCATGCCAAATTGCCAATAGTGATAGGTGTGTTAGTTGGGGTAAATATAGGCTAGGGGACTGGGTCTGGGTGGGTTACTCTTTGGAGTGTCGGTGTGGACTAGTTGGGCCAAAGGGTCTGTTTCCATACTGTAGGGAATCTAATCTAACTGCAAACAGTGTCTGTTCATAATCCCCTTTACTGTTACCCAGAATGACATTAGATAGAGCATTGCCAAACCATCCCTGCTTAACATTGTTCCATAGTCTGGAGAACAGTTTATATTGGACTGGGTGGGAGAGGTAAGAGATCAGCATTGATTCCTGTAGCTGCAGGCAGTTTAGTTCAATTTGCTAATCTCTCTGTCTTGTTAGGTAAATGCACGATGTTGCACAAGGCAGGGCATTCCAAAGTTCATTCTCTCAGCTGGGGCCAGTAAAGGGATGGAAGTCAGAGTCCAGTGCTGATAGCAGTCAGATAAACTTGCTGGAAAGTGCAACTCTGTGTGTCAGCTTGGATTTGTTTGTGCTGATTTGAGGCTTCCAGCATTCACCAGCCTAGCTAACTCTTGAATAATTGTCTTTTGGATATGAAATGTGAAGGCTTTTAGAGATGGAGTCTCAGTATGAGTTGGGAGAGGGACGGAGAGAATATTGATCTAAAAGGGTGTAGTGTATATATTGCAGGGTGATTGTGCAAGGTGGGACATGAGCTTGATTTTTGTTTAAATCCTCTGTTCTCCTAAGGGACATGTCATGCTAGCATCATTCTAGTTGCCCTTTAGCCAACTAGGGAGAAGATGTCATGAAGTGGACTCCTTGTTTTTTCTCCCACCCCCTCTTCCTCTGTGGGAAAGGATACCCTAGGGTGGCCCAGCACCCAGAACAAAAGAATAATGATTTTGTACTATCTGTATTTTCTGCCACAATATTTAGAATAGACAGGCAGGAGGCTGGAGCAGCACAACAAGCTAGGTAGCATCAGGAGGTGGAGAAGTCAACTTTTCGGGTGTAACCCTTCTTCAGGACTGAAAATTTAGAATGCATTTCTGCAAAGCCAGGCCTTCTGATTGCTGTCAGTCAATACATCAGTTTGATTCAGTACTAGGAATGGTAATGAGCAAAACTGAAATTTCCCTTAAAAATGTTCTTTCCTGAAAATTCTTCTGCGCTGGACTTGCCTCTGCTGTCGGCCATTTCTTAAGAAATACAGCTGCATTACGAGTCCTCATTTTATTGGGATCTCAACTGGTTTGTGGGGAAACCTTGCAGAGTTTTATTTAAGATCAGTCTCCATTGGATTGGCTGAGTGATCATATGCTGAATAATATGCACTTTTCATAAAGAGTGTCAAAATGGAGCATTTCCTGTATTGATATTAATTGAATTGAATGTGAAAGTTTGAAATGGTGCTCAAATTCATGTTATTGACCCAACTAAAACCTTGTAACTCAAATTTATTTAATCGGGATCAATAAAATGTGCTTTGTTTTAAATGTGGATTTTTATATTGGCTTTGAAGTGGAATATCTAAGGAAATTATTTAATTTATGCTTCAGCACATCAAGTCATGGAAATACTCTGCCATGTTTTTTTTAAAATGTTCATTTTCACCAAGTGGACTGTCATGGCTGACATATATTGTAGATTCTGACTTTTCCTGAGAAAATGTTGTGGTCCACTTTCTTAATCCACAGAAAGCAATGCTGGATCAGTGAAGAGGACAGTTAGGAGCAACACTTTGCACTAGGATTGGAGTCACATAGGTAGACCAGATAAGGATGCCAGAAACACTGGCTTGTTTGTTATTTAGTGGATAAAACTTCTGCTTCTGAGTCAGAAAGTCATGGATTCAAGTGGCTCTCTGAAGATTTGAACACGTAATCAAAACTGATTCTCAAGTGCCAGTACTGAACTTTTGGAGATGCTGTCTTTCAGATAAGACTTCAAACTGAGGCCCTTTCTGTCCCCTCAAGATATCGGTACTGATTCAAAGACAGCCTTGCTTCCTAGCCAATGGTTATCTCTCAACCAATATTATTAAAACTATTATTTTGGTTATTATGGTGTTTGTTTACAGGAGTTTACTATGTATAAATGGACGGAGGTGCTTGCTACATTACAAGAAACATCATGCTTCAAAAATACTTCATTAGCTGTGCATTGCTTTTGGATGGGGTCCTGAGGTGTCCTAAGGATCTGAACAGAACTATTGAAATTATTCCTTTCTGATGAGAAAACAAGATATTTCATTGTATGGGGATATTGTTCTCGCTGATGCAGTAAATGTGTAAATCATGTTTCAAAAATATAAAACTTTAAAAGCTTCTCCCTTTACGAAGAGACAACAATCTCAAGCTTTTAATAATACACCAGTACAGATTTGCAACTAGTCAGCAAGTTTGTTGTTGTGGTTTAGAGGGAGCTGGGATTAGTTCTGGCTGACCTAAACAGCTCCTTGAACTTAAAGCATGATGCTGTGGACACTGGCCAAGAACATGTTTACTAAGCCAATCCTTTCAAGATCACTAAGGCAAGGATAAAAACACACTTCTGAGCAAAACAAGCACTGACTTTTTTTTTGTAACCCCCCCCCACCACTTCTCGGTTTACTAACTCATGCTGGTGTTTAGTTAGCTGACTATTGACAAGATTACTCATGTAGTTACTTCTCATCTGCGGGTCGGGGGTGGGGGAGCGCGGGGAGTATGAGGTGTCGGTAATGCTTAAATGGGTAATGTTTCCACCTTGGCATCAGAAGATTATGGGTCAATTCCCATGCGAGACTGTACCTCGTCGAGGCTGATGTGATTAGTGCAGTACTGAGTACTTTCTTTCAGATGGGGCATTAAATTGAACTCCTCTGTGCCCCCCTCAGGTCAATGCAGAAAAAAAAGCAGTGCTCTTCGAAGAAGAGCAGGGGAATTCTTCCATGTGTACTGCAAGATTTATTCCCTCAACAAACTGGTCATCATTGCCGCACTGTTCTTTGTGAGAGCTTGCTGTATGCAATTTCATTGCTTGTTTCCTCGAATCAGTGACTACACTTGAAAAATTCTTTGGGATTCTGAAGTTGTGCAATACACTAAATGCAAACTCTACTATTTAGAGGTTCTATTTGAATCAAAACTTGCCTGACTTGAGGCTTTATGATCTGACTAGTTTGATGCCAAGCAACACAATACTGTCTCTCAATATGAATACTGAATCCTAGGAGGAAAGGTTTATAAAATCAAAAGGTTTCTGAAACCAGAACTAACATTTAAAGGATCAACTAACTGCTGATCCTGTGAAAAAAACCAGAGGCAGATGTTTCTAAAGCAAGTTTGTGTGGGTCAGCTATTTAAAGAATTTTTTTTAAATTGTGTTTGTTCAGTCCGGAATTTGGATTTAACTCTGGACAGATGAAATGAACATTCCTGTCTGTGAGGTTGTTGAAAAAAATGACCCTGATTAATGTTAACGCATTCCTAGGATGTGTACAAGCCAATGACACAGTGTCATATGATGAAAAGATTGGGAAATCTTGGTCCAAAAGATAATGATACTACTGTACAAAACCCATCTAAAAACACTACTGAGGAAAGGACTGCCAGAATGACAGGAGGAAGTCACAGAAATAAAAGGAATAAAGATTGACTCCAAATATAAAACACAATAGAAATAAATTCTCTCAATTCAGTACTTAGAACAAGGGTAATGAGACCAGAGATGAATTGCATAAAACTTTATTTAGATTAAATTAAAAGTACTGTCCACATATTACAGGCTTCATATTACAAAACCAAGAAGGTATAATTAATATTTACATGGATAATGCTAGAACTGAAAAGATGTAACTATCAGAAAAAATTGAACAGGCAGATTTCCTAGAAAGCACGCAGACAAGAAGTGGGTTGGCAGTGGCATTGTGGTGATGTCACAGGACACTAGTAATCCAGATCTCCAGGCTAGTTTTCTGGGTACTTAGGTCTGAATCCCACCATGGCAGATGGTGAAATGTTATTTCAATTGATAAAGCTTTAGCCTGAAGACCGCTATTGTAACCATTGCTATAAAAACCCATTGGTTCACTAACATCTCTTTAGGGAAGGAAATCTACCATCCTTAACCTCGGGGCAATTAATGATTGACAATAAATACTGGCCGAGCCAGTGATTTCCAAATTCTATGAGTGAACAAATAAAAATTCAGAAGTAAAATCCAGAAGCACTTTATACCCATAGACTGTGCAAATGTGAACTCCTCCTCCAACTTAATCACAGAAAAGGAGGACTCAGAGAGGGTGCAGAATAATGGGGAAGGTGCTGAAATGGGGAAAGGGATCAGCAGGAGGTCGTTGTACACATTGGAACTTACGATATAGGAAAAGAAAAGGATAAGATTCTGAGGAGAGAATATAGGAAGTTAGGCAGCAAAGTTTATTAAAAAAAGGCTTTTGAGGATAATTATATCTGGATTACTCCTGGTACCATGAGCTAGTGATGGTAGGAATAGGAGGATAGAGTGATGAAGGCGTGCCTGAGGAGCTGGTGCAGGGAAGAAGAATTCACATTCTTCAATCATTGGAATCTCTTCTGGGGTAAAAGTGACCTGTATAAGGAGGACGGATTGCACCTGAATTCGAAGGGGACTAATAAATTGATGGGGAGATTTGCTACTGCTGCTTGGGAGGATTTAAAATACTGCGGGGGAGATGACCCAGGGTAATAGCGAGGAAAGAATTCAATCTGAGACTGGTACAGTTGGGAAACGGAACAGGTCAAGTAGCCAGGGCAGACAGGAACAATAGAAAATGATGTAGGACTGATAAATTAAACTGCAATTATTTCAATGCAAGAGGCCTGACAGGAAAGGCACATGAACTTAGGGCATGGTTGGGAACATGGGACTCAGATATCATTGCTATTGTAGAGACTTGGCACTGAGATGGACAGGACTGGCAGCTTAATGTTCCAGGGTATGTATAGATACTATAGGAAAGACAGAAAGGGGGGCAAGAGAGAAGCGAGAGGGGAGTTTTGATTAGGGATAACATTATGGCTGGGAATACGTCCAGGGAAGTTATTTGAGTGGAACTGAGAAATAAGAAAGGGATGATCATCTTATTGGGATTGCACTGTATACCACCCATTCCCTCCCCCCAATAGTCACCAAGGAGATCTCAGTTATCTGTAAGAATAATAGGGTAGTTATGATCAGGGATCTTAACTTTCCAAACATAGATGGGCTGCCATAGTGTTAAGGGTGTGGATAGAGAGGTACTTGTTTTGTTTTCTTTATTCTTTTAGCAGGATGAGGGTGTCACTGGCTAGGCAGCATTTAGTGCCCATCCCTAATTGCCCAGAGGGCAGTTAAGAGTCAACCACTTTTGTTGTGGGTCTGGAGTCATATGTAGGCCAGACAAGGTAAGGATGGCAGACTTCCTTCCCTAAAGGACATTAGTGAACCAGATGGCTGTACAAGAAGATTTTCTGATTCAGTATGTGGATGTACCTACTAGAGAAGGTGCAAAAACCTGACCTACTCTTGGGAAATAAGGCAGAGCAGGTGACTGAGGTGTCAGTGGAGAAGCACTTTGAGGCCAGTGATCATAATTCTATTCATTTTAAAATAGACTAAGGGTAAGGATAAACCGAAAAAGGGTAGACCGGATCTAAAAGTTAAAGTTCTAAATTAGGGGAAGACCAATGGATGGCTGGAAATGGGAAGCCTTCAAAAATGAGCTGACAGTCCAGTGACAATATGTTCCTGTTAGGGTGAAGGGCAAGGCTGGTAGGTGTAGGGAATGCTGGATGACTAGAGAAATTGAGGTTTTGCTTAAGAAGGAAACATATGTCAGGAATAGACAGCAGAGATCGAATTAATCCCTAGAAGAGTATAAAGGCAGTAGGAGTATACTTAATAGAGAAATCAGGAGGAAAAATGGGGACATGAGAAAGCTTTGGCAAATAGGGTTAATGAGAATCCAAAGGGATTCTGCAAATACATTAAGAAAAAAGGGTAACGAGGGAGAGAATAGGGCCCCATAAAGATCAGCAAGACAGCCTATGTATGGAACCGCAGGAAGTGGGGAAGATACTAATTGAGTATTTTGCATCACTGTTTACTGTAAAGAAGGATATGGAAAATACAGAATGTGGTGAAATAAATAGCAACATCTTGATAAATGTCCATATTGCAGAGGAAGAGGTGCTGGATGTCATAAAAGGCATAAAGGTGAATAAATCCCCAGGACCTGATCAAGGTGTACCCTAGAACTCTGTGGAAGCTAGGGAAGAGATTGCTGGGCCCTTTGCTGATATATTTGCATCATTGATAGCCACAGCTGAGGTGTCAGAAGAAGAGGTTGGCTAATTGGTGCACTACTTAAGAAAAGTGGTAAGAAAAATCCAGGGAACTATATAGACCGCTGAGCCTGACATTGGCGGTGGGCAAGTTATTGGAGGGAATCCTGAGGGACAGGATTTACATGTATTTGGAAAGGCAAGGACTGATTAGGGATAGTCAACATGGCTTTGTGCATGGGAAATCTTATCTCACTAACGAAGAGAATTGATGAGTGCAGAGAGGTGGACATGATCTATATGGACTTCAGTAAGGTGTTCGACAAGGTTCCTCATGGTAGAATGGTTAGCAAGCTTAGAAAATATGGAATACAGGAAGAACAAGCTTGAAGGTGGTGGTGGACGGTTGCTTTTCAGACTGGAGGCCTGTGACCAGTGGTGTGCCACAAGTATCAGGGCTGGGTCTACTGCTTTTCATCATTTATATAAATGATTTGGATGTGAACACAGAGATTGGTTAGCAAGTCTACAAATGACACCAGAATTGGAGGGGTAGTGGACAGCAAAGAAGGTAACCTCAGAGCACAATGGTATCTTTATCAGATGGGCCAATTGGCCAAGGAGTGGCAGATGGAGTTTAACTTAGATAAATGTGAGGTGCTGCATTTTGGAAAGGCAAATCAGGGCAGGACTTAATGGTCGGGTCCTGAGGAGTGTTGCTGAACAAAGATACCTTGGAGTGCAGGTTCATGGTTCCTTGAAAATGGAGTTGCATTTAGATAGGATAGTTAAGAAAACGTTTGATATGCTTTCCTCTATTGGTCAGTGCATTGAGTATAGGAGTGAGAGATCATGATGCAGCTGTACAGGACATTGGTTAGGCCACTTTTGGAATATTGTGCACAATTCTAGTTTCCCTGCTATAGCAAGGATGTTGTGAAACTTGAAAGGGTTCAGAAAAGATTTACAAGGATGTTGCCAGAGTTGAAGGATTTGAGCTATAGGGAGAGGCTGAATAGGCTGGGGTTATATTCCTTGGAGAGTCAGAGGCTGAGAGGTGACCTTATAGAGGTTTATAAAAATCAGGAGGGGCATAGATAGGATAAATAGACAAGGACTTTCTCCTGGGTGGGGGAGTCCAAAACTAGTGAGCGTGGGTGCCGTGGAAATTAAATCGACTCGACTCAAATGCTAGCAAGAGCAAAGAAAAAGCTTTATTGCAATCACTGCAGGGGCCCAATACACTTGGCAAAATGCCAGACTTAAGGGTGAGAGGAGAAAGATTTTAAAGGGACCCAAAGGGCAACATTTTCACGCAGAGGGTGGTACATGTATGCATGAGCTGACAGAGCTGGTGGTGGAGGATGGTACAATTACAACATTTCAAAGGCATCTGGATGGTTATAAGAAGGGTTTAGAGGGATAGGGCCAAATGCTAGCAAATATGACTAGATCTATTAAGATATCTGGTTGGCATGGACGAGTTGGACCAAAGGTTCTGTTTCTGTGCTGCACATCTCTATGACTGTGACAGGCTCAGACTTTCCTCTTCCTGTTCCCATGTCAGCATAAAATGTGATAATTCAGTCAATTTAGAAAATAGGGAGGAGGAGTGAACACCAACATAAAGGATTTACATATATAAGGGAGTGAGACTATTGGTTAGCTCAGTTGGCTTAACAGCTGGTTTATGAGGCAGAGTAATACTAACAGTGTGGCTTCAATTCTCAGACTAGCTGAGGTTATTATGAAGGACTCCCCTGCTAACCTCTCCCCTTTCCTGAGGCATGGTGACCCTCAGGTTCCTCCAGCACCATTTATCTCTAATGAGAGAGTAGTCCTATGGTCTGGTAAGATTTTGGCAACTTTCCCTTTATTACTGGAAAAGGAAGAAATTCCATGTCAAATAGGAGTAGACTAAGAAGATCTAAGGGGTGTATAAAGATAGACTTAGAGCTCATGTATGTAAATCGACATTGTGGTGAATAAGGTAAGTGACCTAAAATCACAAACAGCTGTGTGGAAATATGACTGGATGCAGGAAATATGACTAGCTTCAAGAATACAAAATGTTCTGAAAAGAGAACAAAAGTACAGTACAGCACAGGAATAGGCTCTTCTGCCCAAGGTGAAAATGGTGGGATATTCAGCAACAGTAATGCTGTTGAATGTCAAGAGGAGGTGGTTAGATTCTCTTTTTGGACATGGTCATTGCCTGGAATGAGAGGATGCAAATGTTAGATGCCACTATCAACTCACACCTGAAAGTTGCATCAATCTTGCTGTATTTGGTTATGAATTGCTTCAATAACTGTGGAGTAACAAATAGACCAGTGGAGTAACAATCATCAGCAGACATCCTCACTTCTGACCTTATAATGGAGGAAGATCATTGATAAAACAGCTGAAAACAGTTGAACCTAGGGCACTACCTTGGGAAAATCCTGCAGTGATGTACTGGGAACAATGTTCCCTCTAAGCTGCACAGCCACTGAGAAACTCCATGTACATTCATTGGTATCCTCATGAATGGCAGCTTCAGAAGCAGCTGCTGTGAACAGACCTCAGAGGTTCACACAGTGACAAGTAAAATTACAGGAATGTTACACATGACTAAGATAATTGACCTCCAACAACAGCAGCCATCTTCCTTTGTGCTCGGTATGACCCCAGGAGCAGAGAGATCTCTCCTTTCCTCGATTTCTCTTGATTTCAGTTTTGCTCGGGCTCCTTGATGCCATACCCAGTCTAATGCTGCCTTGGGCAGTTATTCTCATCTTAGCTCTTGAATTTAGCTCTTTTTCCTATGTTTGGATCAAGATTGTAATGAAGTCAGGTGCTGCTTAGCCCACACAGACTTTAAACAGAGCATTTCTGAGCAGGTTATTACAATGCATGTGCCATGTGATAACACTTCACTTTGCTAAAGACTGATCGAGGACTTATAGAGCCCTGCTTTTTATGGACACTGGATAATTTTTCACATAATTGGTAGATGCCAGTTTTTGTATCTGAAATGAAACAGAACAAAGAACAAAAGAACAAAGAACAATTCAGTATAGGAAAAGACCCTTCGGCCCTCCAAGCCTGCCGACACTTACTGACCTTCCTTACTAAAACTGTTTTCACTTACACGATGTGCATCCCTCTATTCCCTTCCTATACATGTATTCGTCTGGGTGCTTCTTGAATACTGTTATTGTGTCTGCTTCCACCACCTCTTCTGGCAATGCATTCCAGACACTCACCATTCTGTGTGTGAAAAGCCTGCCTCACACATCTCTTTTAAACTCCACCATCCCCCCCCCCAAACCTGAACCTGTGTCTCCTAGTAATTGATTCCTCCACCCTGTGAAAAAGCGTCATACTTTTCACACTATCCATGCCATTCACAATTTTATAACCTTCTATCAGGGTGCCCCTCAACCTCCTGTGTTCCAGTGAAAACAAACCGTCTATTCAACTTTTCTTCATAGTTAAGATCCTCCATACCAGGCAACATCCTGGTAAACTTTTTCTGTACCCTTTCCATAGCATCCACATTCTTCTGGTAGTGTAGTGACCAGAACTGTACGCAATATTCCAAGTGTGGCTGAACTGAAGTTCAAAAAGCTGCTGCATATTTTCCCTGTCCTTGTACTCCATGCCCCTTCCACTGAAGGGGTAAGGGAAAATACCAGAGGAGGTGGAATAGCCTTATTGTTTAGTAACAAAAGTGCTTCAGTGGTGATGGAGGATATAATGAGGGGAAAGTATTTAGTGCAGACCATACAGGTGGAACTATGGAACAATAAGGATCTAAAACTTTAATGCATGTTGTGGATATGATCCCCTGGTAGCAGCTCTGAATTGCTAGATTGTATAAGTGCAGAAATTGAGCAAGTGTTTAGCGAAGCCAGAGTAGTATTAATGGGAGACTTTAACTTTAACATAGATTTGGAAAACCAAATAAGCACATAATCAGAAAGATAGTGAATTTCTGAAGTGTGTTCAGGATAGTTTCCTGGGTGCAACAGGGGACAAGCAGTAATGGATTTAGTCATGATTAATGAGCCAGATTTAATTAGTAACCTAATCGAATGTAAACATTTATCAAATAATGATCAAAACATGATCAAGTTCAAAGTAACGTTGAAAGAGAAAAGCATGAATCAGCTACTAGAGTTTTAGATTGATGTAAGGCTGTCTTAAGGCGAGACAGAGAATGTCTACAGTGGGAAAATCTGCTAATTTATATCTCTGAGGGGCAAAAGCTCTACTTTATAGGGGGAAAAAAACTATGGACAACTAAAGAGATAGGGGCAGCATAAAACTAAAAGAAAGGGCTTACCAAAATGCAAAATAGCAGCGGAGATCTTGCTGAATTGGAAAGGTATGAAGACCAGCAAAAGGCCATGAAGCAGCTACTAAAAAGACGTGTGAAAGGAAACTTGAAGTCAAAATCAAGGAGAAGAAATTTTATAGTTACATAAAGGGAAAGCAGTGGTCAGCAGCAGTATGGCCCACTAAAGATTAAAAGTGGGATATTATCAATGACTTTGGGAAATTGGCAGTCATGTGAACAATTACTTTCCCTTAATATTTACTGTATCTGACTTTGCCTTGACCTATTTACTTGCAGATGTACCTGTCTATAATGGTAGGAATGACCACCATCAGAAGTGCCAACTGGATGATCCATCTCAACCTCCTCCCTCATGTCATAGATGTCAATGCTCAAACAATTCAATTCAATCCACATATCAAGAAATGGTTAGATATACTGGACACAGCAAAAGTTACAGATCCTGACAATATCCATAGTACTGAAGATACATTCTAGAACTAGCCACACCCCTAGCCAAGTACATGAAGTTGTCCCTTACTAACTTGATCAGGTTTCTTGAGGATGTGATGAAGATGATTGATGAGGGAAAAGCCTTTGACAAGATCCCTCATGGGACACTAGTACAAAAAGTAAAGTTACACGGTATGAGGAGTGAACTGGTAAGATGGTCAAGGAAATGGCTTAGTCATAGGAGACAGATGGTAGCGGTGGAAGGATGCTTTTCAGAATGAAGGGTTGTGACTAGTGGTGTTCTACAAGGATTAGTGCTGGCACCTCTGCTGTTCCTGGTCTACATAAATGATTTAGAGGAAAATGTAGCTGATCTAATTAGTAAATTTGCAGATGTTACATAGATTGGTGGAGTTGTGGATAGCGAGGAGGATTGTCAGAGAATACAGCAGGATATAGACCAATGGGAGGCATGGGCAGAGAAAAGATAGATGGAGGTTTATGCGCACAATTGTAAGATGATTGGAAGGAAGTACGTGGAAATTATACAGTGAATGGCAGAACCCTTAGGAGTATTGATATGCAGAGGGATCTGGGTGCGCAGATCACTGAAGGTGGCAGCGCAGGTAGATAAAGTAATAAAAAAAGGCCTAAGGCATGCTTGCCTTCATTGGAGATGCCGCTGTTGGACTGGGGTGGACAAAGTTAAAAATAAACTATTGTTAGAGCTACCTTAAGAAAGTAATTTTAAAGAAGTTCTGGGATTTACATATCAAAGAACAGAAATCAGCATATGACATTTGAAAAGATGAACAATTTAATCTAAAATTGTTTAATGTATCACTTCTCCAACACACTGGACTCCATTGGCTATAAATTCTGTGATCATGATCTTATTCTCCACAACCACTTGATGAAGGAGCGTCGCTCCGAAAGCTAGTGTGCTTCCAATTAAACCTGTTGGACTATAACCTGGTGTTGTGTGATTTTTAACTTCATTGGAAGGGATATTGAGTATAAGGATAGGCAAGTTATGCTGCAGCTTTAAGAAACTTTAGTTAGGCCACACTCGAAATGTTGTGTCCAGTTCTGGTCACCACACTACCAGAAAAAATATGGATGCTTTGGGGAAGGTACAGAAAAGGTTTACCAGAATATTGCCTGGTATGGTGGATTTTAGCTATGAAGAAAGGCTGGATAGACTGCATTTGTTTTCACTTGAACAAGGAGGTTGAGGGGCGAGCTGAAAGAAGTTTATAAGATCGTGAATAGCATGGATACAGTGAAAAGTATGAGGCCGAATCCCAGAATGGAAGGGTCAACCATAGGGGACATAGGTTAAAAGTGTGGGAGAGGAAGTTTAAAAGAGATGTGTTTGGCAATTTTTTCGCAAAGAGGGGATGCTGCATTCAAGAAGCACCGGGACGAATACATGATTATGAAGGGAATATAGGAATATGGATTCTGTAAGTGAAGACAGTTTAGTATGGACCGGCAAAATGTGTCAGCGCAGGCTTGGAAGGCCAAAGGGCCTGTTCCTGTGCTGTACTGTTCTTCAACATTAAAGAGTAGAAGTATTCACCAATGAGCAAAAAGAAGGGACTGAGCTCCTCTCCCCTCTTATACCTTCTGTCTTTAATGCAACAAAGCAGCCCTAAATAAGGTCTCTTTTTTGTCCCTAATTCAAAGGCTTTTGTAACGGGATTAAACTGGTTGACTAATTAACTAGCTGCAGCTGTGTACCTGAATGATTAATGTGGTCTGAGCCAGAAGGATCTCAAAGATCTTGGGCGTAATCCTTAACTGTGCAGTGGTAACTGGTAGTGTAGCATCAAAGAGGATGTCTTGGGGTGCAGTGAGTATTGTGACTGCCTTTGTGCCAAAGACTTCTGGTTCAAGTTCTGCTGGTTCTAGCTGGTTGGGCAGCCAGTATGCCCCAGATTTGTGTCAGCAGCATGGGGTTCAATGCTCATTCTAGGGGGAGGATGGATTTCAGATTTGCCTCATTGTCCTCCTTGTGATTGTGGCACTTGGGTCAGTAGTTACTTTGGGCACAGAGATTAAGAAACAACATCAGGAAGAGGTGCAATATCCTTGTTATCACCAGGGAAGGAAAAAAAGTATAATTTCTGAACACTGTTTACTATTTAACAAAAGTCTTGTATTTATACAGCACCTTTTACATCCCAAATCATTTTACAATTAATTAAGTATATTTGAAGTGTGATCACTATTTTAATATAGGAAACAAAGCAGTCAATTTATGCACAGAAAACTCCCAGAAGCAGCACAGAGTTGTATAGCATGGAAACAGACCCTTCAGTCCAACTCATCCATGCCAACCAGATATCCTAAATTAATTTAGTCTCATTTGCCAGTATTTGGCCCATATCCCTCTAAAAAATTCCTATTCATATATCCATCCAGACACCGCTTAAATGTTGTAATTGTTCCAGCCTCCACCACCTCCTTTGGAAGATCATTTCATACATTTACCTTTGTTGGCACGAAAAAGTTGCCCTTTGAGTCATTTTAAAATCTTTCCCTCTTCACCTATGCTGTCCAGTTTTGGACTCCCCTACCCTGGGTAAAAGACATTGGCTATTCACTCTACCCATGTTCCTCATGATTTCATAAAATTCTTATAGAAGTCGCTCCTCAGCCTCCAACACACCAGGGTAAATAGTCCTAGCCTATTCAAACTCTCTCTGTCGCTCAAACTCTCCAAACCCTGCAAAATCCTTATAAATCTTTTCTGAACCCTTTCAAGTTTCCGATAGCAGGGAGACCAGATTTGAAAGTATTATTTGGCCCAACCAATGTCCACATGAGCTGCAACATGACCTCCCAAACTCCTATATTCAATGCATTATCAATAAAGGCAAGCATACCAAACATATTCTTCACTGTCCTATCTCAAGAACTTTGAACCTGCATTCCAAGCTCTTTTTGTTCAGCAACACTCCCTGAACCTTTCCATCATGTGTATACATTCTGCCCTGATTTGCCTTACCAAAATGCAGCACCTCACATTTACCTGAATTAAACTCCTTCTGCCATTCTTCAGTCCACCTCATCAAGGTCCCAATGTAGTCTGAGATAACATTTTTCATAATCAACTACACCAGAAATTTGGTGCATTCTGCAAACTTACTAACTATACCTCCTATATTCATATCCAAATCATTTACGTACGTGACATGGTGATGATCAGATAATCCATTTCAGCATTATTGATAGAGGGATATGTATTAGCCAGTTCACTCGGGATAATACCCTGCTCTTTTGTGAAGTAGTGCCATAGGATTCCTGATATCCACCCAAAAGGACAGATGGTACTTGGCTTAAAGTGTCATCCAAAAGATGTGATCTCTGACAGTGAAGCACTTCCTGAGTACTGCACTAGAGTGTCTGCCTGCACTCAAGTCTAGAAACAAGGGTTCAAAGCTGTCACATAGTCACCAATGAAGAACTCGGGAGAACCTTATTCACCCAGAGTTTTTAGAATGTAGAATTTGCTACAAGTAGTAGTTGAGGTGCACTGAAGGAGAAATTAGAGAGAGCGAAATGAACAAAATGTAGATACAATTTGAAGAAGTACGGTAGAGGAGGCTCATTAGATTAGATTAGATTAGATTACATTACATTACAGTGTGGAAACAGGCATTTCGGCCCAACAAGTCCACACCGACCCGCAACCCACCCATACCCCTACATTTACCCTTTACCTAAC
Organism: Chiloscyllium plagiosum; assembly: GCF_004010195.1. Classification (NCBI taxonomy): domain Eukaryota; kingdom Metazoa; phylum Chordata; class Chondrichthyes; order Orectolobiformes; family Hemiscylliidae; genus Chiloscyllium; species Chiloscyllium plagiosum. Next base: position 20,480,479 of record NC_057748.1, on the reverse strand, counting down.
ACTTCGGGCAATTTAGCATGGCCAATTCACCTAACCTGCACATCTTTGGACTGTGGGAGGAAACCCACGCAGACACGGGGAGAACGTGCAAACTCCACACAGTCAGTCGCCTAAGGCGGGAATTGAACCCGGGTCTCTGGCGCTGTGAGACAGCAGTGCTAACCGCTGTGCCACCGTGCCGCCCATGTTGAATGTCAGCACTGGTTTAGATCATGTGGATTCAAATGGCTATTTTTTAAAAATTAAAATACTTTTGGAAAATATGTTAACAATAAAATCTATGTGTATCTAAAACTACTATTTTAGGAAGCTGAACATGCACTTAGTAGTTGAAGTCACATGAATACAAATTAGAAATATGTATTTTCAAAGTTAAAAATCACACAACACTAGGTTATAGTCCAACAGGTTTATTTGGAGCGCTGTTCTTTCATCCACCTGATGAAGGAGCAGCGCTCCAAAAGCTAGTGCTTCCAAATAAACCTGTTGGACTATAACCTGGTGTTGTGTGATTTTTAATTTTGCATACCCCAGTCCAACACCGTCACCTCCAAATCGTGTATTTTCAACTTAGTAAAGTTCCAACTGAACAGTGGGGCTAATGTGACTCTTAAAATGTCACATTGTGGATATCAGACATAGACTCGATGGGCGTCTGCTGGCTTCAGTGTGGAGTGATCCTGGTGATACTATGTTGTCTCACACTCAAAAATAGTTGGTCATTTGGGTGGGGTTCCAGAAAACTCACAAAATTATGGACTGTTTGGGGTGCCTCTTCGACATGCATTATACCTTTGAGTGATGCAGACAGTTGGGGGCAGGGAGAGGAATTTTGAGCCGCCATATGTTGCAAATGACCAAAATATAGGCAAATAAGAGCGGGAACTTGGCGTCCGCTGAAGAAAAACAACATTTCTGGTTCTGTGCTCTTCCAACAGGACGTTTACAGGCAGCTGTCCAAAAGGAGCTAAGGCGTAGCACGAGTGGAGCTGTGGGCGATTAGATTATCAACTGGTTCCAAGTCACAAGTATAGGATCAGAGGATTGCAAAAAAAAAGCACATTTACAACTTTGGACCAGCCTCTGCTCATCCAGTCCCCGCTGCACAGTTAAATGTAGAAAATCTTGATTCAAAACATGTACTTAAAAGCTTATTCTAAAGATTAAATATTACAAAGTCATGGATATACTTTAACCAGTATCAGAGAAAAGGTGAAATTACAGTCAAAGATTCCCACAGACTCAGGATGCCCTAATGTGCTTTACAGTTAATGAAATACTTTCTGAAATATGATCATTTTTCTAATGTAGGATATGTAGAAACCAATTTGTGCACAAAAAGCTTCCACAAACAGTATTGTGATGACGACTAAGTAATCTGATCAGCTATGATCTAATTGGCTTGCGGAACAGGTTTGTGGCTGAATGACCTACTCTTGCTCCTATTGATATCAGGGACCCAGGTTCAATTCCACCCTTGGGCGACTGTGTGGAGTTTGCACATTCTCCTCACATCTACGTGGGTTTCTGCCAGGTGCTCCAGTTTCCTCCCACCAGTCCAAAGATGTGCAGGTTAGATGGACTGGCTGTGCTAAATTGCCCACGATGTGCAGGTGAGTTAGCCATGGGAAATTTAGGGTTGGGGAATGGGTCAAGGTGGGATGCTGTTCGGAGAGTCAGTGTGGACCAGTTGGGCCGAATGGCCTGTTTCCACACTGTTGGGATTCTATGGGTTATGACACATGCATAAATTCACCAAAGATCCTCAGAAAGTATCTTCCAAATCCATGACCACTTTGATCTAGAAGGATAAGGGGAGCAGATACGGAGGAACCTCGATTGTCCGATCAAGATGGGTGGGCACTATTTTGTTCAGATACATGATTATTCGGTTAATTGATTCAATTCCTCTCCTCTGTGGCTCAGAGTTTTCTGAAGTTTCCTTTTGCCTTGCTCTGCATGCCTTGCTCCCTCTCTCTGTCTCAGGGTTTGTTTCTGAGCAGAGACACACTTGTGTGTAAGGGACCTGCAGAATTGCTATAGCTTCCTGCACCTCCCGACCCAATCAGTTTAATGGAATCGACGCAGCGAGCACTTGCTCAGTCCTCTCCCCGTTTAGGAGATGAGGCAGCAGCACACAGTGTGTGAGACAACTCTTTGATGTAATGTTTCTATCGGACCTTGAGATCTCCTTCGGATAATCCAATATTCAGATAACTCATATTGGGAAAATCGAGGTCCCTCTGTATAAGGGAACACCACGATCTTCAGGTTCCCCTCCGAGCCACTCACCATCCTTACTAGGAAATATATCACTGCTCCTTCACTGTGACTGGGTCAAATTCTTGGAATTCTCTCCCTAAACTGGCATTGTAGGTCAACCCACAATAGGTAGGCTGTGGCATTTCAAGATGATAGCTCACAACACCTTCTCAAGGGCAATAAGGGACGGACAATAAATGCCGGCCAGCCAGTAATGCCCACATCCCACAAATGAGTAAAAAAAATACAACTCTGGAACAGTTGGGACTTGAACCTGGGCCTTTTGGCTCAGACGTAGGGACACTACAACTGCAACATAAGACCTTCAGGGTCTTCCACTTGTAGGTATTTTCTTATTCAACCTGTTCAGCGATGTTATAACACATCTCTGGAGCAGATGGGAATTGAACTCAGGTCTCTTAGTAGTATGACTGTGCCACAAGAACTCCCTCTGCCACTTCTTTGCTGAACTAATCAGACAGGATATGTCACATAGACTATCACAAATAAAATGGAAAATTGAACTGTTAGCACTATTAGTAATTAATTAATCACAAAACAAGGCCTTCTTTCAGTAGTTTCCAATATCTGAACAAAGCCAATCAATATTCCTCGCAACCAAAGGTTCACAGTACCTTATCTGTCCAGCAATGTCATCTTGTTTAACAGGTTGTTTGCAGCAGTTCCTGTTGCAGTAATGATGGGCTGTTCTCTGATAATTCCTGACTGCCCTGATTCCCAAGGTCAGTTAAATACAGTCAGAAAAGACTGTTCTGTGTAACTTAGCTCCTTCAACTTTATTTTAAATGATTCTCTCTAAGTTGTATTCATGGTTGGTCACTCTCTTTGTGGGAAGCACTTTCCATTGTCATTGCATAAAGGATTAAATTAGAAGGACAGGAAGCATAGACCACACTTGCATTTCCTTAACCAAGGAAAATTAAGAGACAATCTAATTGTGGTTTCATAAATTAGGTACTAGCTCCACTGAAAGGGCTGAGCCTTAATGTTATATCTATGCTGTTCAGGGGTGATGTCAGAAAGCATTTCCTCCCACAAAAAGTAGTAGAAATCTGGAATTCATTCTCAAAAAGCTATTGAGTCTGGGGTCAACGGAAGATACAAATCTAAGATTGAGAGACTGAGGTTAAGATTTATTTAATCTATGTGTGTAGTTTAAGATTCATACCAGCCATTATCTAATTGATTGATATGTGTGCTCAAAGGCCGATGAGATATAGATTTCTCTAATTGCCAAGCATTTTAGTCTTGGTGGGTTACTAGACCATTATAGCTGAAGCTGATCTTGCCTGCTTATTTCAATTTATTAAGCAGAGAATTACTGAAATGGATCAAGAGACAGAACCTGGAACCACAATACCAAATTGGTATTCTGACTGATACTAACAATTACCAGCGCTGCATAATAGAAGGGTGGTGCTGTAGTTGACTGATCAAGACCAATTTCGAAGGCAGTCTCTTAGGATCAAATTGCTTTCATTTTGGTTGATGGATATTGAAATGGGTTAGATAATTGAATGTGATTCATTCCCTGACAGAACTAGGCTTTGTTGGTCTAATGGTCAAGAGGTTCCAAGGTGATTGGAACATTAACATGGTCTGTTCATGACCATACACAAGTAAAGAATATCAAAATGACACAGACAAGTTTATGGCATGGAGGATAAGTGAGAGATGAAATCTAACACACAAAAGAGTGAAATGATTCATTTCGGTCGAAGAATGTAGAGTCAATAAATGGTGTGCAAGAGTAGTGAGATCTGGGTGTATATGTGCATAAATTATTAGATTTATCAGACCATGTTGAGAGCAGTTAATAAAGTATATGGTATTTTGAGCTTTATCAACAGATTTAGAGAATACAAATAAAAGTTAAACCTGAAATAAAACACTGATTGACCCTCAACTGGAGTAGAGTCATAGAGATGTACGGCACGGAAACAGACCCTGCGGTCCAGCCCGTCCATGCCAAACAGATATCCCAACCCAATCTAGTCCCACCTGCCAGCACCCGGCCCATATCCTTTGCCTATTTACCCTATCCATGCCCCTCAATTTTGTAAACCTCTATAAGGTCACCCCTCAGCCTCTGACGCTCCAGGGAAAACAGCCCCAGCCTATTTAACCTCTCCCTATAGCTCAAACCCTCCAACCCTGGCAACATCCTTGTAAATCTTTTCTGAACCCTTTCAAGTTTCACAACATCCTTCCGATAGGAAGGAGACCAGAATTGCACGCAATGTTCCAACAGTGGCCTAACCAATGTCCTGTACAGCTGCAACATGACCTCCCAACTCCGGTACTCAATACTCTGACCAATAAAGTAAAGCATAACAAACGCCTTCTTCGCTATCCTATCTACCTGCAACTCCACTTTCAAGAAGCTATGAACCTGCACTCCAAGGATTTTTGTTCAGCAACACTCCCTAGGACCTTACCATCAGGTGTATAAGTCCTGCTAAGATTTGCTTTCCCAAAATGCTGCACCTCTCATTTATCTGAATTAAACTCCATCTGCCACTTCTCAGCCCATTGGCCCACCTGGTCAAGATCCTGTTGTAATCTGAGGTAACCCTCTTCGCTGTCCACTACACCTCCAATTTTGGTGTCATCTGCAAACTGATTAACTGTACCTCTAATGCTCATTAAAGAGGGACATAGATAATCGGCAGAGCTGGCAAATGGAATTTAATGCAAAAAAGTGGGGGGTGAATCACTTTAGAAGGACCGACAAGAATAGAGTACTGGGCTAATGGTAAGATTCTTGGTAGTGTAGATGAACAGAGCGATCTCGATGCTCATGTACATCGATCCGTGAAAGTTGCAACCCAGGTTGATAGGATTGTTAAGAAGTCAATCTTATACGGTGTGTTAGTTTTTATTAGTAGAGGGATTGAATTTTGGAGCCATGAGGTCATGCTACAGCTCTGATGCATCCACACTTGGAGTATTGCGTACAGTCTGGTCACTGCATTATAGGAAGGATGTGGAAGCTTTGGAAAGGGTTGAGAGGAGATTTACTAGGATGTTGCCTGGTATGGAGGGAAGGTCATAAGTGGAAAAGCTGAGAGACTTGAGGCTGTTTTTGATAGTAAGAAAGAAGCTTGAGAGGTAACTTAATTGAGATATTCAAGATATAACAGGGTTAGATAGGGTGGACAGTGAGAGCCTTTTTCCTCAGCCGGTGATAGCTAGCACGAGGGTACATAGTTTTAAATTAAGGGGTATAGATATAGGACAGATGTCAGAGATAGTTTCTTTACTCAGAGAGTAGTCGGGGCATGGAATGGCCTCCTGCAACAGTAGTAGACTCACCAACTTTAAAGGCATTTAAATGGTCATTGGACAGACATATGGATGAAAATGGAGTAGTGTAGGTTAGATGGGCTTCAGATTGGTTTCACAGGTCAGTGCCACTTTGAGGGCTGAAGGGCCTGTACTGTGCTGTATAATGTACTATGATGTGATGGCATTACAGAAGTTTCTGAAAATATTCATTTGAACTGTTCCAGGATGAAGAACTTAAGTAATGTAGAAAAACTGAAGTTGGGTTATTTTCCTTGGAGGGAAAAAAAGTTAGAGAAGATTTGACATAAGTATTCAACATCATGAGAAATATGGCCAGGTTAAAAGAAAAACTAGAAGAAGCGTTGAAAAGCCAGAGGACACAGACTTAAGGTAGTATATCAGGAGAAGTGGCGAGTGGATAGGATCCGGCAACATGGTACAGGCACAGACAATTTTGATCCTGGAAAGGAAATTGGATAATAATCTGAACAATGTACAAGATTAAAGCGCATAGAGGGGCCAACACAGACTCGACGGCCCGAACAGCCTTGTCCACTGCTACAGCGGATATTTCCCCCTTCCCTCCCAAAGAGAGGATCCAGATTATTGCAAATATAAACCCCGGGCCTCTAGCTGACATCTCCTCACCATCCCCACGGCTACCCTCGGCTGGCTGGCTGTCCGAGACCGAGTCGGTCGCCCCAGCAACCACCCGGATATGAATGTTTGAGCAGCTTCGAGCTGATTGGCAGAGGATCACGGGGGCGCGGCGCAAGGTCACCTATAAAATGCGTCATTTCCGACGCTGGGCCTCTTTTGCTGCCGAGCTTCCATACGGCGTTGTGCCGAGTGAGTGAAGAGATAGGGAGGTGGGCCGTGGGGGTGGGGGGTACAAACCCGCTGTATATACATTCACACACGCACATACTGTCCTCCCCGATAAGATAATCACTGCGCCTTAATCAAGCGTTAGAAAGGCGCGGGTGAATATTGAAGTGCTTCAGTAGGGCAATGTGGGTGGGCTGTAGGCCTCAGGCTTTGAGCGCTTAGCACCCAGGCGGCAGGTCATGGTCTGACTCGTGTCTACACTGGAGGCTGAGTGCGGGTCAGGGAGGAAATCCGAGCAGAGCTTTACCCTTAGGCCGCAGTCATGTTTCAGGGAGGGGACCATAAGATAAAGGGTCAGCACGTGGTCCTGAGGTCAAATCCTCATAGTCCTGTGTTAGTGAGCCACCCGTTTACCATAAGGTATTCCTTGTTAATTCCCAACTGCACTTGACGATGTGGTGCTGGGGCAATTCCAACATTTTGACCCAATGATTTTTACAGGTGGTGATTATATTTCATAGTAAGGTTGATGTGTGACTTGCAGGGAAATTTGCAAGTGGTGGTGGTCGGAGCTTAACGTTTGTCAAAAGAAACTGGCTAAATGTGCCTCTTGTATATTGTACATATTGCACTCTTGGTAATTGCAAAATTTATTTCCATGCTCAGTTATCACTGTTATCGGCTGTCTGTTGGTGTCAACTGTAACCTCCCTAATCGGCATGCTTCGTTAGTTTGAAGGAAATGAGTGGGTCTCAGAATATTTTTAAAGCTTGAAATAAATCCCAATTGAGTTCACGCAAAAGTAACTAGCTAAAATGAATTGGTAGAGTAGTTAAATGATAGGTGAAAGTGAGGACTACAGATGCTGGAGGTTAGAGTTGAGAGTGTGGTGCTGGCCAAGCACAGCAGGTCAGGCAGCATCAGAGGAGCAGGAAAATCAATGTTTTGGGCAAAAGCCCATAATCGGGAATGATAGGTTAATCGAGATGGTGACAGACATTTCAGGGGATATTGCAGAATGCAACATGTGGAGTATCTTCATTATGGAGAGGAAGGAAAATTCCAAGGAATGTACCCAGTGCCTGTGGTTAACTAGAAATATTTAAGGTTGTATTGAGTTTAAAGAAGAAGCAGTGTGCAAAGATGTGTTAAGTCAGAAGTTGGACAAAATATAAAAGCAAAGAATGGTCAAAAAATCAATAAAGATGGAAAAATTGAGAAAGCCAGTTAGAAATGTGAAACTTGGTAGTGTTTGTATAATTTTTTAAAAAATTGTTGATTCTAAATGTTTGGAGGGTTAGTAATGATAAATGAGGTGATAGTTGAATTAACAGATATTTTGCATCGATCTCTACAGAGGATGCAAGAAACATACTAGAAGCAGCAATAAATTTGGAACTGGAAGGGAGCAAGGAACTCTGGTAAATCACAATCAGCAGAGAAGTAGTGCTGAGTAAACTTTGGCTTTAACAGGCTAACAAATGTATGTGCTTCATATTTGCACCTTAAGAAATGACTAGTGCACTACTTAATGTATTGGCTTTAATTTTCCAAAACTCAAATTGAGGGAGATCTCAGGATTGAAAGGTGGCAAATGTAACTCCTATAAGTGTGGAAGCTGTCGTCCAGTTAACAACATTTCTCTTGGGGAAATTGAGAAACATTTTAAAAGAAAGTTTAGACAAATTCAAGAAAATCAGGTAGGGTCAACATTACTTGATGAAACAGAACTTGAGTTTGAACAATCTTTTGAAGTTTGTATGTACTGTGGTATTGAAGAAGTGCCATGTTAGAGGTTCTTGCAGAAGGTAAAAGCTCGTGATGTATGGGGCAGCAGATTGACATGGGTAGAAAATTGACTGGTTAACAGGAAGCAGAGTAGGCAAAGGGAATGTTTTTTTGTAGTTGGCAAGATGTGACAAATGATGTGTGATATCGTTGCTGAGACTTGGCTGAAGGGACATAAGGTGTGCTGATGACACAAAGGAGGGCAGGAGTTTAAGTTGGAAGGAGGCACAAAAAGATAATAGGTAGTTTCAGTGAGTGGCAAAGATCTGCCAAATGGAGTATAATATAAGGAAATGTGAAATTATTCATTTTGATAGGAAGAATACAGCATTACATTTGATTGGGTGGGGTCACAGAGCTCTGAATTTGAGGAGCTCGGTGATTTAGTGCATGAATCACCAAGGTTATAATACAGGTACAGCCAGTAATCAGAAAGGTTTAAGTTTTTATTTTGTAAGGGAATTGAATACAAAAGTAGGGAGGTTATTTCTCCATTTATACAGGATATTAGTGAGAATACGTCTAGAGTATCATATGCTGTATTGGTCACCTTAAGGAAGGATAAAAATGCATTTGTAAGCAGACTAATACCTGCAATGTGTGGGTTGTCATGAGGTAAAGTTGAACAGGTTAGTCTTTTATCTGCTGAAGTTTAGAAGAATATGATTAAAGTTGAAGAATGAGGGGCAACCTGATGGACAAAGCACGGATAATTGGAGAGGCAAGTTTTTGCTAGGTGGTAAATGCCTAGAATACAACGTAATGGTTATACAAGAGCCTAATAGTGCTGGTAACCTGAAATGAAAACTGAAGTTGCTGAATATTCTCAGCAGGTTTGGCAGTGTCTGTAGAATATGATAAAACCAACATTGACTTTCATAAAGTTTTTCAGCGTAAAAGGAGGCCCTTTGTTACATCTGTAACAACCAACAAGAACCAACCTACACTAATCCCATTTACCTGCCCTTGGTTCATAGCCTACTGTGCCTTTGCACTATAAGTATTCATCTAGATGCCTCTAGGAACTATCCAGTGGGAAGTGATGAAGTTGTAACTACATATTTCTATCTGTTTAACATGTCTGACTCTTCCTTTAGGTTACCCATCGTTGCTTTTAACGGGAAACATTCACAATGTCCGGAGGTCTCGATGCGTTGCAGATGAAGGAAGAGGATGTCCTTAAATTCCTTGCTGCTTCTACCCACTTGGGCAGCACCAACTTGGACTTCCAGATGGAGCAGTATGTCTACAAGAGGAAGAGTGATGGTAGGCATACAGTATCTGGGTCAAAGGGGGAATTTGGTGTGCAGTGTTATTGCCCAGTGCAATACTGATAGTACCAGAAAATACCAGGTATCAAAATAGGCTAATCAGGTCTCTAGTCTGTTGTGGAATTTGATAAGACCATGAATTGTGGCGTAATTCTTCTAATCTTTCTTTACCTTTTCAATCAGAAATCTAATTCCGTCATAAAAATGTTCAATGATCCTACTCCCAATCTTCTCCAGAGAATTCTTCAGACCCATCACACTCTGGAAAAAGAATTTTGTCTTAAATGAGAGACCCTTATTCTAGTCTCTACCAGAAGAGGAACTATTCTCTCAGTATCCACTCTCAAGATGTTCTGCAAGTTCACAACTCTTGTAAACTGTAATGGACACAGATCTGAACTGTGCAGTCTGTCTTTGTAAGATAACCCCTTCGTACTAGGAATCATTTGAGTGAACTCTTTAAGTAAGGACATTAACTGTGCGCAGTGTTCCAGATGTGGTTCCACTTCATGACAAAATGTTCCTATTTTTATACTACATTCTCCAATTGCACACAGTCCCTATTGGATGCATTTCCTGTAGTAAGTGGGAATTTTCAAACTTCCCATTGTGGTTTCTTTAATATTTGGGCTGCTTTGGAGAAAGGAGCTCGCCTCTTTGCACATCTGCACTACTTCAGAAATATGCAGCTTTGCTGATGTCAGTATACCCTCACAACAAGTCACTAATATCCCATTGTCTTTCGTGCTCCTTGAAATCTACTCTTCTGCATTTTCTTACTTTTTTGTTTTTCATACATCGTCCGTTTCCATTTCTGTCCCCAGGTTTCATTTGCCAGTTATGCTGAAGCTTTCACAGCCATCAGGCTGTGGAACTGATACTGAGTCAGGACTGGATTTGAACTCTACGGGCAATTTAGTATGACCAATTCACCTAACATGCATATCTTTGGATTGTGGGAGGAAACTGGAGCACCGGGAGGAAACCCACGCAGACACGAGGAGAATGTGCAAACTCCACACACAGTTGCCTGAGGCTGGATCTTTAATACACTGTTGGAATATTACATGCGGTTCTGGTCTCCTTCCTATTGGAAAGGTGTTGTGAAACTTGAAAGGGTTCAGAAAAGATTTACAGGGATGATGCCAGGGTTGGAGGATCTGAGCTACAGGGAGAGGCTGAACAGGCTGGGGCTGGTTTCCCTGAAGTGTCGGGGGCTGTATGGAATGAGCTGCCAGAGGATGTGGTGGAGGAGGCTGGCACAATTACAACAAAGGCATTTGGATGGGTATATAAATAGGAAGGGTTTGGAGGGATATGGGCTGGGTGCTGGCAGGTGGGACTGGATTGGGTTGGGATATCTGGTCGGCATGGACGGGTTGGACTGAAGGGTCTGTTTCCATGCTGTACATCTCTATGACTGTAATACCAGCCTCTGGGTGACTAGCTCACTGTGCTGCCATTCCTCTTTTAGTGTATATAGTCTAAAGTTAGTCGTTCTATTTCAAGTGAAAATACTAATTGTGAGATTGCTGTGTGCTTTAGCACCTCATGGGTAGAGTAATTTATCTGCAGGGACTGTCCTAGCTTAAGGCACTATAATTTCAGCACACTGCATTTTGGAGCACCATTCAAGGAGAGAGGCAGCGGTTGTTTTTACCTCTGACTGTATTGTGTTATGCCAACGCTATGTCTCTGCTAAGGTGGTATTCTTCAGCACCAGGAGGCAATGCTGTGAAGGTGTAGAGTTGGAATATTGGAGGAAATCTTGGTACCTCCAGCTTCCAAAGGATGTGGTGTGATTTTTTTTGCTATATTTTGCACATTCTTAAAACCCTGAGCTGAGGTCAGTTGCTGGCCAGTGAACTCTGGGTGTCGGAGATGTGCTACACTAAGTTGGCAGGTATTTCGCTAACACCACTAGAGTCTCTAACTTGATGAGTGGGGTTTGATAGTAGTTCCTGCTACATAAGATGTGAAGCATGTAATCCTTGCACTGTGGAGTTTTGTGTTATAACCTGGGAATAGTTGTGTGTGTGCATTTGGGCTAGAAAAGGGCAAACTGTTAATGATCTATTCGTTAGTTGATTTGAGGAGTTCAGCAGTGGTCCACTGATAAACTAAAAATTTTGTTCTTCCCTAGAGATACACTGTCCTGTGCAATAGCATCTATAAGGATAATTGGGTCCGTTTACAGATTCTGTACTCTCTGCCAGAAGTGAGCCATTTTTTTTCCCTCAGCTCGATCTTCCTGGGCTCCTTTACCTCAAGCCTATTGTTAACTGGATAGCAAAGAAGAATTTTCAGTGATGCAATGCTCAGCATAATCCTCAAGGATATCTGATGCAAAGAAGGGGTAAAAGGTTAAGGATAGGAGGGAATATGGATTAAACCTATCAGCCTAATTTGTGACTAATCACTTACGGAATGTAATTCTGCACTCCTCTAAGGTAGACTCAAAGCAACATGAAATTCCTCCGTGAACCTCTGCACCTCTTTCTACAACATCTCTATTCAGTTGCTTACCTTAACTCCGTGTGTAGCTCAGTGTCATACTACTTGATAAGGTTCGTTGAAGTGCTTTTGGGCCTTTAACTATTTTATAAATGCATTTCTCCACACAGGATCGTGTGGAATGCAAGGCCAAGATTGAAATGTTTTTTCCATCAAAATTGGAATCAAGGGTTATGTGGAAAAGACAGGAAAATGGAGCTTGGGATTATCGATCGTCATTATCCCTTTGAATGGCCTATTTCTGATCCTGATAATGGCAAATTGTTTCAGTTGCCTAATCTTTTCATAGATCCTTGTTGCACATGAATCATCTCATTCTGCCTTTATTGGGTTGCTTTGAAAACTGTCCAGCGAATTTCATTCATTCTGTTCCCTTGCAAATCCAACCCTTGGAGTAGTTATCCATTTCCAATTTGACGTTTTGAGGGGCATAATTAGCGTTGTTTTAGGGAAGGCAGACAGAGCCTAGGATTAACTGATTTTTGCCTCTTGATGAACAGGTATCTATATTATCAATCTGAGGAAAACATGGGAGAAACTGTTGCTTGCTGCTCGTGCCATTGTCTCTATTGAGAATCCAGCTGATGTTTGTGTCATCTCTTCTAGACCATTTGGACAGGTGGGTACAATCGGTTTTTACTGAGCGACTGGTATCCATCTTGTAAAACTGCACATTATTAAAACTGGGAGCTGGGGCCAGTATCTTGGCCAGTGAGCGCTCAAGTGTCGGAAATGTGCTACAGTAAATCTGGCAGGTTTTTCGCTAACACCACAAGGGTCTTTGTGACTCGATGAGTGGGGTTTGATAGTAGTCCTTGTCACAATTCAGCTTGAGCATTGGTATTACAGCGGAGTGCTGCTTAACTTCCAGATAACCATAAATCTTTGAAAGCTGAGAATGGGGACCTGTTGGAGATTAATAGTGAAGGGGACTATGAAAGAGTTGTCATGATTAACATCTCTGCAAAGGTTTGTTAAATCCCAGTTGGGAGCTACTCGCATATATGGTCTGTTCTGTAAGATGTTCAAATATTGCAGAACTTGGAGGAGGGCTTCGCTGGGTAACTGGTTCTTTCCGAGTTTAAAGTGACTACCTCTTGCTCCTCAGCGTGCTGTCCTCAAGTTTGCTGCTGCCACTGGTGCCACCCCAATTGCTGGAAGGTTTACCCCAGGTACATTCACCAATCAGATTCAGGCTGCCTTCAGGGAACCCCGTCTGCTGGTAGTGACAGACCCTCGACAGGATCACCAGCCATTAACTGAAGCATCATACGTCAACATCCCCACCATTGCTATGTGCAACACCGACTCACCCCTGCGTTATGTGGATATTGCAGTTCCATGCAACAACAAGGTACTGCTGTTTATTAATGTGAATTCATCCAGTGTAGCTTAATGATGTAATTTTAACTTCATTCTGAAGGTTCTGTTTCCATTTCTCTTGACAACGAAAGGCTCAATCCTGTGTTAATAAGATATTTCCTGATCTGATATGTGTATTAGAGAAGTTTTCTGTCTTCATCCAGTTGATCAGAACAATGGATGAACTAGCCTGGATGGAGTGCACTCACGGTAGGCAAGCAGACACTGGAGGCGGAGGAGGAGAGACACATGCACACTGTCCTGAAGTCGTGATTTGGAGATGCTGGTGTTGGACTGGGGTGTACACAATTAAAAGTCTCTCAACATCAGATTATAGTCCAATAGTTTATTTGGAAGCACTAGCTTTCGGAGCGCTGCTGAAGGATCAGTGGTCCGAAAGCTAGTGCTTCCAAATAAACCTGTTGGACTATAACCTGGTGTTGTGAATTTTAACTATGTCCAGAATCACCTAGTCCCGAATTGAATTGGAATGAGATGGGACGGAAGAAATGAGTAAAGCTATGCTGAAGGGACGTTGGAAGAGCTTGGCGGCGTGGCCACTGGAATGTTTAATTTCAGTGGATACTTGGCTTATTGTGGACCCATTTAGAACCAGTGGTTGGAATGTTTTATAACAATTGTGCCATTCTTACAATATCTAATCATTTCTAATTAACATTTTCAGCCTCATCAAGTTTTCATGAAAATGTATTGTATCCTACACAACTGAAGGTATTACTTGAGCAGGTGAAAGATATAATGGATGGGAGAAGGCAGTGGATACTGTGTGTCTGGACCTTTTGTTGAGGCATCATGTAAGAAACCATTAAAGGATGTCTAATAAAAGGGATCATAGGAAATCTGATGAGACCTGTTTCTTGGTGTGGAAGGCACTGCACATTGCTAGAACTTGGAGCTGAGGTCACTCAATGGCCAATGAACTCTGAGAGTAGGAAATGTGCAACATTATTATGCAGGAATCTCTAACACTGCTCGAGTCTCTGGCTCAGTGAGTACAGTTTGGTAGTAATCCCTGCTACATTGGAAATGATATGGTAATCCTTGCAGATTCAGTCCTAGGCAGTTAAGAGACCCTCCGGCTATTTAGGACTGTTTGGAGCTGCTAGAATAAATGAATAGTAATCTGGAATTTTCATTCCCAGAGACTAGAGGAGATGGGTCATTGAATAGTTTTAGGGTAGAAGTGATCAGATCCTTGCTAACAAGGGAGTCAGAGGTTTTCTGGGAAAGACAGGAAATTGGATTTGAGCCTCCGTCAGATCAGCCATGATTTTATTAAATGGCAGAGTGGACTTGAGGGGTTGAATGGCCTACATCTCCAGATTATCTTATGAGCAGGTTCTGTGTTACTTCATGACTGTGAAGTGCTTTGAGGTCCTAAGGTAGTTCTGTTTTTCCTTAATAAGGGTTTCTGATATGGCCCTCCATCCAGGTTCACATGAATAACCCTGCCAGACCGGCTCCAGCTGTGGGACATTACTGACACTGCATTGCTTTCTTTAACATTGATATGTGCTGAGGCAGCTGGTGCCTACCTCAGCAAGCAGCACTTGTGCACAGCAAGTGAGTTCTTATACAGAGCAGTGCTGACAGGAGTTGTTCACTTTGTCCCATAGATCAAGAAATAGAGCAGCTGGCTGATATGGTTAACATTCTGATCGTACAAAAGAAGAACCGCATAAACATATTCTGCAATATATTGGCCATTGTAACCTTGTGTCTTTTGCAGACAGTTCAGAAGACTTGAAAAAAATTCAAATGTTGTTGTGTAAAGTTTTGATCTTTGACTGCAGATGTCGGGGAGGCTGGGAGCCAATGACCAGATTTCTCAATTCTATTGTCTTCTGTGTTAGGGTGCGCACTCCATTGGTCTGATGTGGTGGATGCTTGCCCGGGAAGTTCTGCGTATGCGTGGAACCATTAGCCGTGAACATCCGTGGGAGGTGATGCCTGATCTGTACTTCTACCGGGATCCTGATGAGGTGAGTTTGATAAACTGGCTGGTTAACCTTTGTTTGAGAGGTTGTCTCACTACCTCTGGGAAATCTTTGTGTCCCAGTTTTAATGTTTCCACTTCCAAATTGAGATCTGCTGCCTTGCTGAGATTCCATATCGGATTTGTTTCTGTCTGACCTTTCCAGCATTGATTGTAGAAAATGGTGACATTGCCTGTGAAGATGCCTTCCCTTCTGTGTTTTCCATGTCAATTCCTAATGCAGTGCTCTGCTGTCTGGCTATCAGCTAAACACACCCTTTGTACTAAGCTGTCATTGTGGTGTTTAGGGAAAGGTTCTGAATTTTCCTGTCATTTTAAAATCTCACGGACACCTAGCTGCATTTGCATCCTTCTGGACATGAGTGTCACTTTCACTTGGAATAATGAATGACTTGTGGTTCTTGTTCACTACATCTTTTCTTTCTTTAACAAAATCAATTCTGTTGTAGATTGAGAAGGAGGAGCAAGCTGCAGCAGAGAAGGCTGCTGGTAAGGAGGAGTACCAGGGTGAATGGACTGCTCCTGTTGCAGAATTCGTTCAGCCTGAGGTTACAGACTGGTCCGAGGGGGTGCAGGTTCCTTCTGTGCCCATCCAGCAATTTGCAGCTGCAACTGGTAAAAATCTGGCTGAGACGCTGGAAGCAGCAAGTACATATGCCAAGCCAGCAACATTCCCCGCTGAAACAGCTTCAAGTGAGTTTAAAGATAACCAGCATCTAGTTAATGAATGATTATGGTCAGAATTAAGCGATAGGGGGTTGAGAGAGGAGGCAACTATTTTTTTAAAAAAACTTCAGTTTTGATCTCTATCTTTAAACTGGTACCAAGGATTATTTTAATGTTGAGTAATAACTGATTTAGTAAAACATTGATCTCTACCATTCCAGCTTGATAGCTGTGCCTCCTGAATTCAGTAGAATTATTTTCAGAAGTGGATCTTTAATATTGTTTTGCACCACAACTGAATAGAAATTGCTGCTAGATTTTGTGGATTGTAAAATCAAACTGGTCTGGCATTTCCGCCAGGACAGAATGCAATTGTCAAGAGACATTTCAGCACAGGATCCTTCACATTCAATTGTCCAGAGTCTAGTAACCTTTTAAAGATCCAATTCAATAAAACTTAATTTGGCTGAATGCAGTATGTGTGTAGAAGATATGGAGTGGGGAGGGGAGATTAGTAACCTTGCAGATAACATGAAGATTGGCTGGGTGGTTGACAGTAAGGGAGGAGGTCTTTGGTTGTAGATTGGTCAGATGGAGGGGTGGTGCACTTGTTTCCTTTAGAGCTAAGTGGGAAGGGGCCTGAATGAGGGGTGTGGACAATGTGAATATAATGTAACTCTTAGTTAAGGAGTGAATAACAAGGGGGCATACCTTTTTAAGGTGAAAAGGAAGGGCTTTGAGGAAATGGTTTCTCACCGAGTGCACCACCTGAGGTGGGAGATCTTTGAAAAGTATTTGGACGTGTCATAACATCCAAACACTGGAAGGTGGGTCTAGAGTCAGAGTTATACAGCATGGAAACGGACCCTTCAGTCCAACTTGTCCATGATGATGCGATATCCTAAAGTAATCTCATCCCATTTGCAAGCATTTGGTCTATATCCTTCTAAACCTTTCTTATTCGGTGCCCATTCAGATGCCTTTTAAATGTTTTAATTGTACCCACTTTCTCTGTTCCATACACTCACCACCCTCTGCGAAAAAGTTCTCTATTTGGTCCCTTTTAAATCTTCTGTCACTATAAACCTATGCCCTCTAGATTTGGACTCTGCAAACCTGGGAAAAAGACCTTGCCTATTTATCCTACCTATGCCCCTCATGATTTATAAACTTCTATAAGGTCACCCCTCAGCCTCTGACACTCTGGGGAAAACAGCCCCAGCCTGTTTAACCATTCCCTACAGCTCAAACCTTCCAGTCCTGGCAATGTCCTTGTAAATTTTTTCTGAACCCTTTCAAGTTTAATAACGGATGACTCCTGCCCAAAGTGTCGGTTTTCTTGCTCCTCGGATGCTGCCTAACCTGCTGTGCTTTTCCAGCCACACATTCTCAATCCCAAATCCTGTACTGAGCTCTGACCAATAAACTGGTGGAGATTTAGAGTCTTTGTCAGTGCAGGCTTAATTGGCCAAAGAGCCTCTTTGAAGTTATTATTCTATTTGTTAAAAGACTTTGGTTTAGGTTTTGAGTTCTGCAGCTCCTGGTTTGAAGGTATTACTAAAACATCCATAAGGTTAGTTGGGGTGAGGGGAACTGGAACTAAATTCAACTTGGCAATCGAATGGAGACTGGAGTATGGGATGCCAGCCTTAATTCTGAATGCTGTCTGTGATAAATCCATGTAAAGGCTGTTTGTATAATGGTTAACTCCTGTAACTGTGGTTAGTCCAGTAGGGACCACTGTTGATCCTCTGTCTTGGTGATTGATCTCCTGAGCTCAGGAATTCTTTTGCTTTTCCTTTACAGAGGACTGGAGTGCCCAGCCTGCTGCTGAAGACTGGTCAGCTGCTCCGACTGCACAGGCTCCAGAATGGGGTGGTGCTGCTGCTGACTGGTCCTGAGACTTGGGACGGTGCTGACCAGACAAACAGATCTGTCTTTGATTGAAAAGCAGGAAATAAAAAATGATTTGATTTTAAAACCTTCTTGTCTGGTGTAATCTTTGAAAAAAAATTTGTCTGCCAAGGTTAAGCTGATTACATTTCTAATTGGGTTTTCTGAGTGTGCAGTGAACTTTCTGTCTGTCTGGATTGCAGCACCAAGGAAACATCTGGAGCATACCACTGAGGTTGCTGTTTCTGTTGCCGCTTGCTGACTTCTCTGAAATGGTGGGCACAAAACCAACTGGAGTCTGCTGTAAATGGGAGGCTGGCTGAATTGGCATCTCAGCATTGATTGGTACTTGCTCTTGCCCTTTTGAGGCTGGGCCTGTTGAAATCAGGCAGAGTGACAGAGCTCTAGTTATGCAGTGTTGTCAATGGTCAATTTCTGCCCTGAGTGAGAAGCTTAATTAGTCTTAATATTCCTGAGATTTTTTAATTAGGATTGCTTGATAAATAAAATGGTAAATTAGGAACATCAGAGTTCTTTTGCAGCCAAATGGGAAAGGGGGTATCTTGATAGGCAATAAAAATTGTCTATCTCTAATTGGCATTGAAAATGGTGAGCTGCCTTTTTGGAATGTACAGTCTGCCTGTTGTAGGTATGCCCATGGTGCTGTTGAGGAATGAGTTCCAAGGCTTTGACCCAGTGATAGAGACACTAGTTAATATAGTTCCAAGTGAGAAATGAGGGACTTAAAGGGGAACTTTCAAATGGTGTTGTTCCCAGGAGTGTGCTGCCTCTACGGTTCTACACGGTAAAGGCTGCACGTTTGGAAGGTAGTGTTAAAGAAGACATGAAGTGCGGTTTGTAGATGGTAGGAACTGCTGCAAAATATGCATCAGATGGAAGTGAATGTTGAAAGTTTTGGATGAGGTGCTAATCAAATCCTGCTTTGGCTTGGATGGTGTATAGCTTTTTGAACGTTGCAAGAATGAGTGCTGTTCTAACAAGTGGAGAGTTTTCTATCACACTCCTGATTTATGCCCTGTGGTTGACAAAAGGCTCTGGGAATCAAGTATCTTGTCATAAAATTGTTTGCCTCTGAGGCTACAGTACATGGCTGGTCCATTTCATTTCTACTTCAACTCTAGTAATTCCTGGGATGTTAGTATTGGTGATTTGGCAATGGTAATACTGTAGTACCTCCAGGGGAAATGGTTTTGTTCTTTTGAGTATGATCACAACCTGGGAGTGAATGACTACATGAATGTGTACCACCACTCTAGTTGCTTGAATGTTGCATAGTCATACATATTACTTCAGTATCTTGGGAGTTGCAAATGCTGATGATGATCAGATGGAAGGTTGTTGAATTCAGGACATTGCCCTGAGGAAGTCTTGCTCTGATACCCTGGAATTGAGATAACTGCATTGATCAACCACAGCCACCTGCCAAATATGACTAACCAGTGGAGCATTTACTCCAGTTCTAATTTGTGGAATGTGGGTGCTTGTGTCTAGATCAATGTTTATTTTTTGAACTCAAGGCTTGCCTGAACTATTCCATAGGGCAGGTAAGAGTCCAATCATATACCAGTGGGTCTGGAACTGCATGTGGAATGGACCAGCCCCCAGGTAAGTACAACTGATATTCTTCCCTAAAGGGTATTAGTGAATCAGATTTTTTTTACAATAATTAAACATTGGTTGGCATTAGATTAGGTTTTGATTCCAGAATCTTATATTGATTTCAATTTCTGACGTGGTTGGTATTGAACTCCTTGCCATAGCATGTGTCTAGGTCTCTTGGGACAGTGACCTTTATAAATATGCCACCACCTATCTTCTTACCGCCATTTCAATGTGGCTGCTTCATGCTGCATTTGGCTAGCACCCCCCTCGATGTAAATGGCAGTCACACTCGCCTCACTTCTGTCATTTGCATGCAATGGCAGCATTTCGTTTCAGCAGCCATGTTGTTCATGTTTGGTAGAAGTTGTAATATTTTAGGAATGGTCCTTTGATTTGCCATCCTGTACTATCTTCGGGTTTAATTAAGACCGTAGAGTACTCGCATTTGTGTATTTCATTTGCTCTGTTGTAGCTAATCCCAATGTCAAGGTAAATACTGAAATCTCCCGATCATCTTTTTGAAGATGGGAGGTTATCTCACGGCATTGGTTCATGAATTTGTCATCTGATACCCAAAATTGGTGGCCCATTCTTACTCACTAAAGGATTATTGCAATTTGCCTGTCGATTTGCAACTTTGGTTATGAGGGCCCCTACTTTCAATATGTAGGATATAAACAGTGCTTGCCTAAGGACAGTTGCAGTTACACGAACAAATGGTCTCGGTGACAGAGTCTGAAGATCATTTGTCAACACATGATTTGAATAGCTTTACAGAGTTGAACTGAACTATTATTGCTTGCAAACTAACGACAACGAAATGATCCTTTTTGACTCAGCACTGATAGCTCTAATTCTTAAGTTGCAGCTATTAAACAGTCCCTTCTAATACTGTAGGAATAGATTTGTGAAACTTGGTGAACAATACAGGTAATTGCAGACCCATTTGCTGACATCGTCACCTGTGGTGATGCCGCTGCTACTAACAGACCTAGTTTCCTGAGCCTTTATGGAGAAAATTCTACAGTGGATGGCGTCACTTCCTCAGCTTGTCAAATTTAAGAATAAAAAATCGAGGCTTTGTGGTTTTATTGCATGAAATGCCTGGAGACATTCTGGTTGAAAAGTGGTGAGTCAATATGTAATGGGTGTAAGAATACCAGTTATTTAACTTACTACGTAAATATGGTGCAATCTTAGGGCGGATCCACACCCGACTTTTCTGCGTCACTGCTAGTAAATACCAAATACTTCCTTTTTGACTGCATTTCCCAATGTATTGCCAAGTGGCTTTTGCCAAGGCTCCAATTCTTGTTTTTCAGCATTCATCTCCTTGCTCGGAGATTACAGAACCTTCGTGGTCCCTTCAGTTTTTTTTGCCCAACTGTTCATGTGGACATTTATACAATCCTATAAATTCAGTAATTTATCCCTTCAAGCCTGAAGTACCATTTGATAAAACTGCGGCTGCTCAGTTTGTTCTGAATTCTAGATTCCATCTGCCCCTTGATTTCTCTTGCCTGACAAGAATCTGTTTACCTCTAAAAACGTTCAGGAACCCCACTTTAACTTTTGATGCAGTATTCCAAAATCTCAAACCACCACAATAAATTTTCCTTCATTTCCTCTAAATGGCAACCCCTAATTTTAAGTGTCCTAAATCTGGATTGCCAACAAACCAGGAAATACTTGCTATGTTCAGGTTATCAACGCCATTCAGTTTGTGGGTCATAGGCTGTGCTTTGTGTCAGAGAGACACCTAGTGAGTTTAACCCAAAGGTTTAAACTTAAGGGGAAAGGGCTGTTGTGGTCTCTACCTGGTTCAAGTTGGATCTGTTCTGGAAAAGTTTGATTTTTAAATAAACCTCAGGCTTTTCTCAACTGAAAAATTCAAGTGTTGAGCAAGAGCATCCCCTGCTGGTAGCAAAATTCACATCTAGTATTCCCTGTGGAATCCCATGGCCAGTCCTGAACCTTCTCGGCTTCCAAAATCTCAATCAAATATATACTTCCTGATTCTAGCATGCTGCAGCTGACGCTCTTGTTCACCCCCTCCTTACTTTTAGATTTGAGGATTCATCCCTGATTATACCTTCTGGAAACTTGAGCTGATCCACGCTCTGCTGCTTGTGCCTTAATGCAGATAGGGGAGGCTTCCCTTACTGTGAACCCACACAAATCCCATATCACTATCCTGCACTGGCTCCTGGTCAAACCCTGTGGTCTGGCCTCTTCCCTGGCTCTGTAACCTCCTCCACTCCTACAAATCACCAAGACACTTACATCTGATCTCTTGAGCCTCCCTGATTTTGATTTCTCTACCATTCTTTTCTTTAGATGCCTAGGCTCAAGGCTCTGGAATTCTCTCCATAAATCCTTTTTCTTCTCCAGAAGTGCTCTTACACAACTGAACATTTTTCTCCCCTATCACCAATAAGTCACCTATATTTTGTCCATCCGATCAATTTAGATGCAAAGCCCATTAAGGGCAATACAGACCACCAAAGTTGAGGCGTTGGAAAAGAGGGGTAATTGGAGCTTCCACCCTTTAAGATATTTCTTTAAACCTACCTCATTGATCAAACTGCTGGTTATTGCCATAAATCTCATTCATCTTAATGTTTAATTTTACTTCATAATATTCCTGTGAACTGCCTTTGGATATTTTATTACAT
This sequence comes from Chiloscyllium plagiosum, assembly GCF_004010195.1. NCBI lineage: Eukaryota > Metazoa > Chordata > Chondrichthyes > Orectolobiformes > Hemiscylliidae > Chiloscyllium > Chiloscyllium plagiosum. The sequence goes on along the minus strand of NC_057748.1, from coordinate 20,458,271 downwards.
TGAAAGGCTGTATGTAAATAGAGTTTGATTTTAGCTACAGAATGGAAAGTGATAACTAAATTCATGACTTGTTTTGCTATTATGTCACCTTTACTTTACTATATTAGCTTTAGAATTAAACTCTGTTCACCTGCCATGTCATTAAGCCCTTGAACTTCAAAACCTGCTGGAAAAAGTGGCATCCTCAATTTTTTTAATGAATACTACTTGTAATTCGGAGTCTATATTTGAAATAATTTATTTCCACCTCTTTGTTCTATGAAGGAATATTCATTATAATCTCAAATCTAGCTACAATGAATACTAAGTGAATCCTCATTTGAACAGCAGGCTGTCATTATTCCCTTCACAAAAAAGTCTCCTGGGATTTTTCTGCCCCATTCAACTGTCAAACACAGTTGAAATTATTGAACTGCAGATGAAAGACCAGTAAATGGACTTTTGACTAACCTTGGCTCCATTCCTTGCAATACCCTCATAGCTCTAATACAGGCAATCAGGGAACGGTCTTTAACCTTCTCTGAGGCCTGATTGAATGACAATCAATCAATGAGCAAATGACATTAGGATAGAGAGGAAGTCAGATCTAGTCCCTTGACTCTACAAGATAAAGGAGTTATGGAATTTTGAGGTAGTTTTGTTGTTTTAAAGGATGAAATAGGGTAGGTAGAAACTATTCCCTCTGATAGTCCAGAATGAGGGCTAATCTTTAAACACTATAACTAGACTGTTCAGGGGGTTATGCTGAAAGTGCTTTTGCTGACACAAATGGTTGTGGAAATCTGGATCTTACACCACCCTGGTGTTCATCTATCCTGGTAGCTAGTTTTCTGCCTGTTTGTCCGATGTAGTGTTTGTTACAGTTCTTGCAAGGTATTTTGTAAATGATCATTTTGCTTGTCACCAGGATACATGAAAATCAACTAGCCACAAAAAGACATAACTCACTATCACCAGTATCCTTACATACAGATGAGGTAGGAAGGACACCACTTTGACTTGGACAACACATGCATCCAGAACTGTTGTTTAAATTTGGATCACTGCAAAATGGTGAAATTTGTCCATCTGGATAGCTTTCAGTTGCTAGTGAAGGTTCTGTCCTCCATTCTGCTTGTGCTGACTGAGCAAGATACTAAGAACTGGAAGCTGTATTCATAACATTAATGTGTCCATGGCCTTCAAATGTCAACAATAGTTAACGACTCCCCAGTTAATGTCTAATTACAGGTGAACTTCAGACATTGCCCCTGCATTAATAAATCACTATCTTCACTCTTAGTTAAGTCCTGACTGATCATTGTTGCAGGAGCAAATTACTTGTTGAAACTCATTTTGAATCAGTAAGAATCGTGTCCACTAATGCCAGCAGAATCAATTACCAGTCCAGCCACATTTACAGATGAGAAACAGCTAGCCAGAGTCAGCATGAATGGAGGAACCTCTTTCCTTATCACTCACTATCGTTACCATAACTTTTAAGCGTTTAGCTATTTAGTTATTGGTGACTGAGCAAGGGACCTGGAAGGGTGAAGATCGCACTATCCAAAAATATTAACCAGTCTGATAATAAACCAGCTTAGAATTCAAGGCATTAAGTCACTCAGGATGTTGACACTTTTTTCATTCATTTGTGGAATGTATGCATTACTGTCTCAGCCAGCATAATTGCCCTCTAGAAGATGGTGATGAGGAGCTGCCTTCTTAAATTGCTGTAGGGAATTCCAGGATTTTGACCCAGTGACAATAAGGGAATGGTGATAGTTCCAAGTCAGGACAGTGTGTAACCTGTGGCGCAGGGGATATACCAGTGGTGATGCTCCCATGAATCCATTGCCCTTGTCCCTTGAGGTGGCAGAAGTTGCAAGTTTGGAAGATGCTGTCAAATACTTTTGAGTCAGTCAGCATTTGGCTGGGCCCCAGTAGTACCTGCTGGAATATGGCTGAAAATCTATCACTCAACCTTTACTTGCATAATAGTTTGTGATATGGGGAGGGGTTCCAGGTTAGTAAACTGTGACTACTGCATTGCCATACTGATCGATGCTTGCATTGTATGCAATTCAGAGAAGGTTCACTCAGATTTCTACGATAAAGGGGTTGTCTTGTGGGAAAAAGTTGAGCAGGTTGGGTCAAAACCATTGGAGTTTAGAAAAAAGGAGACAACTTGATCCTATTGATAGAAGTTCAGGAGATGCTGAGAGATGTTTCCTAATGTGCCGTGGAATTGAAAACGGGCGTAATATTTCAAAATTACTGGTCTCCCACTTAAGGAGAAATTTCTTCTCTCAAAGGTTATTACTGTTTGGAATTTGGAATTCTGTTTCCTTGAGGCAATGGAAGTGGGGACATTGAGTATATTCAAGGCAGAATTAGATAAATTTTAAACTGACCAGGGAGTCAAAGGTTGAGGGTAAGCAGGAAAGTGGAGTAAGGGCAACTATTAGATCTGCTGTATCCTTACGGAGCAGGCATGAAGAGCTAACAGGCTGAATCCTTCTCCTATTTCTTATGTTAGAATCAAATGTGCTAATATTGATCCTGAAATGTAAAGTAGATTGAAGACATTAAAAAGCTGTTCCCAGTTGGAAACCAACAGCCAGGACCACACAACAGATTTAGGGATGTGGGTTGCTTATGAACCAGCCTCTTTCTCCTGCACGCAGTAGAGACAGATTGAAGCTGCCAAACTGGGAACTGCAGTCAGTCCTGGAGTAACTGGTCCAAATCCAGGGCACATCCCACAGCATAGCCTCTAGACAAAAATGCTTGGACCTGCAGTTTTGGAGAAATAAATTAGGAATCAGCTGCTGTCAACTCCACATCATCTCCCGACAAAAAAAAGACAAGTTGCAAGTTAAATTCATGTTTGCATGTTTATGTATTTTAAAACGTTTTCTGCTTGTCCCTGACAGACGCTCATTCAGGTTGGCAGGTTCCATCTCCCATGACTTCAGCAGACAACAATGCCTCTTTTCATCGACAGAAAACACTGGCAAGCTATTCAACCCGGTGAGGCACAGTCGCCAGCGGCTGCCTGGTTTGCAGTATGTAGTGGCTGCTGTGTATTCCTCTCCCCTTTCTCAGGCCAAGCAACCGCTGTTCATTCCTAGCACCAGAATATCCAGAAGACAGAATTTTCAAAAAAACAATTACCCCATTACAAACTGTATCGTGGGATTCACTGCTCCCTGCTGCTGTAACCCTGCCATTATTTCTCACTGTTAAACACACACTCGTACTCAGCAGGTGGCCTTGGGAAATCTCTCAACACTCTTGGAGAGACAGAAGTTCTGGTTTAAACAGCCCCACCAACTCCTTTAGCCAGACAATGATAAGGGACAGCGCTCAACCTCCCTCCCTGTGCTGGAGGTGACTGGGAATATGCCAAATCCCACCAGCTGCCCTCAGAGCCCCAATTCAGTGATGTGACATTCAGCAACGCCCGCGTTTCCAACACAAAGACTCTAGGGGCAGCCTTATTTCACTCCAATTTGAAGTAACATTAATTAAAAAGAAAGCAAATACAATTAATTCTTTAATTTTGCAAACTGGTAAGAGTTTAAAGGGGTGGGAATCTTGGAGGCTCTTTCACCCATACACCTCCCATCCCCCTGAAGGTGCCAACACTTACAGTGGCATTCAGCCTCATTCAAATGTGGTTAAGGGTAGAGCTTGGAAACTATTCAGCCACAGAGAGTATCACTGCCAAGTCCAAAGCTGTCATTGTCCTTCATGTCTACATGCTGGTTCAACTTAAAGATAGCAACAAGAGTTTATTTTCACATGTTTTCTTTGAGTAGGATACTGAGTTATCAACAACACTGCCCACTTGGGATCACCCGATGTGGCAGTAATTATGAACCGGCTGAACCAGCTCTACCTTGGCAGTGCCTTAACCAATGTAGCACAAGCACCGACCACTGAGAAAGATGGCAGATGCGTAAAGCCAAATGTAGCAAGTATATATTGCAGAATGCATCATGAATCTTCAGACAGCCACTACGTCATCCTCCTGTAATCAGAGGTTGACCAGAACTGCTGCAGGAGCTGCTGCAGTTTCTAAAGGTCATCCAGCTGGCTGGTAGAAAAGCTCACTCTGGGCTACCGAAACTCCTTTCAAAGTAGTTTGCGCCTCTTCCCAACCAATCAATAAGCTGCCTGATCCATAATGTTGCTCATTACGTTATAACAATTGAGTTTGTGTTTAGGCTATTCCAGGCAAAGACTGACCTGCCTGAGAGTAGAAAATCTTGTCAGACTGATTTATTGCCCTTTTAGCACCTTGAATTTTGTCCACTAGATTAACACACCTCCCCTCTCCCTCACCCACCCTTATCCTTTATTCCAATGTCTCACCATCTTCTGTACATAAGGCCTACTGGGTATTGGATAAATAGAACATTTAGAAAAAAAGTCACTTGTCCTGAACTCTTGAACAGATCTTCAGCCTCACTTCTTGCAAAGTCTTGGGCCCCGCACACCATTCCCACTGTCCCCAGGCTTTCTCTCCACAGCCGCTCTTCTCAGGCCTGAGATTTCATCCCATTATTCTACCCCCTCTACCTCAATGCTCTGACTCCAACCCCCACCCCCCGCACTTGGCTCTGCTCCCATGGGACCCATGGCTGCTCTACACATTCATGCGGAAAAAGATGTGCTTTTTTGAATGACCCCTTGCTTTGGAATCCTAATTAACCTTTTTTCAAAAATCCATTGAACAGCTCCGCACGCTGAATCGTCATAGTGGATGAGCTAACAGACAGGTGGACTCGTCAAACTCCGATTCCATTAGGTCTGCTTTGTAAATCAAACACGGTAAATGTTTCCCTTTTCCACAGTGCTCTGGGTCAGAAGTGTTATAAACGTAACAAAAGGAAAATATCCTCAGTCAGGTACCCAACAAGAGACCTCCTAATTGGAGGAGGCCTCTGAACCAATTGGGAAATTTAAATTCGACATATCCCATGAGATGCTGTCTACTGCAACCTCAGAAGTCATTGCGATTTCCGTTGGACCTTTGAAGAGTCTCCCTGGCTTTGGTTGCTGTCTAGGGAAGAGGAGAAAGTGGTTATATTAATAATGTTCAATGTTTCTTTTTACGGTTAAGTGCAGAATCATGCAATCAGAGTTTTACACATAGAAGGGCATTTGCCCAGTTTGACTGTGCGAGCTTCTGAAAGAGTTATCCAATTAGACCATAGTACTATTCTCCTCCTATAGATGTCTGGGTTTTTGGGGGTGGTACTTGGTTGGGACGGGTGTAAACTAGTGTGGCAGGGGGATGGGAACCAAAGGAGCAGGAGTGTAGATGCAGAAATTGAGAGAGAGTTAGAAACCAAGGCAAACATGACTGAAAACAAGAACAGGCAGGGAAATGCTGAAGACAGCAGGGGAGGTGTCGGAAATGCATATTTTCAATAGATAAAGTAGATGAACTTAGAGCTTTGGTTAGTAATTGGAACTATGAGATTATTGCGATTACGGACACTTGGCAGAAAGACGGACAGGACCGGCAGCTGAATGTCCCAGGATTTCAATGTTTCAGGTGTGAGAAAAGCGGATGTAAAAGGGGCGGGGAGTTGCATTACTGGTAAAGGAGTATTTTTCAGCCGTACTGAGGAAGGATACATCAGAGGACTCTTGCCATAAGGCAATATAGATAGAAGTCAGGAACAGGAAAGGTGAAATCACAAATCTGGGGGTATACTACACACCTCCCGACATACAGCAGGAGATAGAGTCATAGAGATGTACAGCATGGAAGCAGACTTTTCGGTCCAACCCGTCCATGCCGACCAGATATCCAACCCAATCTAGTCCCACCTACCAGCACTTGCCATATCCCTCCAAACCCTTCCTATTCATATACCCATCCAGATGCCTCTTAAATGTTGCAATTGTACCATCCTCCACCACTTCCTCTGGCAGCTCATTCCATACACGTACCACCTTCTGTGTGAAAAGGTTGCCCCTTAGGTCTCTTTTATATCTTTCCCCTCTCATCCTAAACCTATGCCCTCTAGTTCTAGACTCCCCAACCCCAGGGAAAAGACTTTGTCTATTTACCCTATCCATGCCCCTCATAATTTTGTAAACCTCTATTAAGGTCACCCCTCAGCCTCCGATGCTCCAGGGTAAACAGCCCCAGCCTGTTCAGCCTCTCTCTATAGCTCAAATCCTCCAACCCTGGCAACATCCTTGTAAATCTTTTCTGAACCCTTTCAAGTTTCACAACATTTTTCCGATAGGAAGGAGACCAGAATTGCACGCAATATTCCAACAGTGGCCTAACCAATGTCCTGTACAGCTGCAACATGACCTCCCAACAAAGATGCGAAAACAGTAGGGCTGTTGTGGGTAATTTTAATTTCCCCTATACTGACTGGGGACTCACTTCGTGCTAAGGACTTGGATGGGGCAGAATTTGAAAGGACCATTCGGGAGGTTTTCTTGACACAGTATGTAAACAGTCCAACCATGGAAGGGTTTATAGTGGACCTGATTTTGGGGGATGAGCCCAATTAAGTGACTGAAGATTCAGTGAGGGAGCATTTCAGGAGTTGTGACCATGATACTGTGAGTTTTACGATACTAATGGATAGGGATAATAGCAGTCCTCAGGTGAAGACGTTAAATTTGGGGAAGGCAAACCAGAATAATATTAGGAAAGAACTGGAGAATTTTGATAGGAGGAAGCTGTTTGAGGGTAAATCCACATCGGACATGTGGGAGTATTCCAAATGGCAGCTGATAAGGTCCCGCAAGAACGAAGGATAGGTGTGGCAAATTACCTGAACCCTTGGATGCCCAGGGATGTCATTACCTTGGTCAAAAAGAAAAAGGAAGCATATGTAAGGCCGAGGAGGATGGAAACTGATTAAACCCTTGAAATATATAAGGAAAGTAGGGAAGAACTTAAACAAGGAATTAGACAGGCTAACGGGGTCATGAAAAGTCATTAACAAACAGGATTAAGAAGAATCTGAAGGGTTTTTATACAGATATAAAAAGCAAGAGGGAAGCCAGGGGAAGGGTTGGACAAAGGGGAGATTCTATGTGTGGAAGCCAGAAGAGGCAGGTGAGGTCCTAAATGAAAACTGTGTGTCAGTATTTACCAAAGACAAGGAATTGGTGGAGGATGATCTCAGGGAGGGAATGTTAAATTTTGAAGCCAAGTTGCTGTTAAAAAGGAAGAGGTGTCGTGCATATTAAAAAATATCAACTTGATAAGTCCCCAGGTCCTGATGGGATCTATCCCAGAATATTCAGGGAGGCAAGAGAACAAATTACTGGTGCACTGACATACATCTTTGTATCCTCTTTGACCACACATGAGGTCTGAGAGGACTGGAGAAGAGGCATTGTTTACGAGGTGTAGCAGGGATAATCCAGGAAATGATGGTCCTGTCAGCCTCACATTGGTAGCAGGGAAATTATTGGAAAAGATTCTCAGGGGCAAGATCTACACACATTTAGAAGCAAATGGACCTGTTAGTGACTGACAGCAGGGTTTTGTGTGGGGGAGGTCGTGCCTCCCTAACTTGATCGAGTTTTTTGAGGAGGTGACAAAGATGATTGATGAGGGAAAAACGGCTGATGTTGTCTCCATGGACTTCAATAAAGCTTTTGACAAGGTCCCTCATGGCAGATTGGTACAAAAGATGAAGTCACATGGTGTCAGGAGTGAGCTGGCAAGATGGATACAGAACTGGTTTAATCATAGGAGACAGAGGGTAGTGGTGGAGGATGCTTTTTGGAATGGGGGGGGGGGGGGGGGGGGGGTTTGCGGCTAGTGGTGTTCCACAGAGATCAATCAGTGCTGGGACCTCTGGTTTCCATAAATTATTTGGAGGAAAATGTGGCTGGTCTACTTAGTAAGCTTGCAGATGATACAAAGCTCAGTGGAGTTGTGGATCGTGAGGAGGATTGTCAGAGGATACAAAAGGAAGCATGGGCAGAAAAATGGCAAATGGAGTTTAATCTGGGCAAATGTTAGGTGTTGCACTTTGGAAGGTCAAGCATATGTGGAAATTATACAGTGAACAGCAGAACCCTTAGGAGTATTGATATGCAGAGGGATCTTGCTACGCAGGTCAACAGATCACTGATGGTAGCAGTGCAGGTAGATAAGGTAGTAAAAAAGGCCTATGGCATGCTTGCCTTCATTGGAATGGGCACTGAGTATAAGAATAGGCAAGTTATGCTGCAGCTTTATAGAACGTTAGTTAGGCTAACTTGGAATAATGCGTAGAGTTCTGGTCACCAGTCTACCATAAAAATGTGGATGCTTTGGAGGGGGTACAGAAAAGGTTTACCAGGATGTTGCCTGTTATGGGGGTTTCACTGTAAGGTAAGAAGGTTGAGGGATGACCTGATAGAATTTAAAAGATTGTGAATGACATGCATAGAGTGGAAAGTACGAGGCCTCCCCCCAAAAAAGGTGGAGGGGTCAATGACAAGGGGACACGGGTTCAAGATGCAGGGGTGGAGGGTTAGTTTTAAGGACAAGTGCGACACAAGGTTTTCCACATGAAGGATGGTGAGTGCCTAGAATGCACTGCCGGAGGTGGTGGTTAAAGCAGACACAATACGTGAATAGGAAGGGAATAGAGGGATACGGATCCTGTAAGTGAAGACAGTTTTAGTATGGAAGGGGAAAATGCATTGGTGCAGGCTTGGAGGGTCAAAGAGCTTGTTCCTGTGCTGCATTGTGCTTTGCTCCCTGGTTTTATCAGGTGAATCTCTGTGCACGCCCTCCAGTGCAATCACATCTTTCCTATAAAATGGTGACCAGAACTACACACAGTACTCCAACTGTGGCCTAACCAAGTTCCTACTGAAGCCCAACATAAATGTCTGGTTCTATTCTATTGAATAATTTCTGCACATTCATCAAGACCTTGACATACTGCTTAATGCATGGTGCTCAGGCTGGGACTCAGTACGCAGTAGCGATCTAACTCACATTCTATAAATATGTAACATACTTTCTTGCATTTGTAATCATGACTCTATTAATAAAGTCTTGGATCCCATATTTTTTAAACTGTTGTCTTAACTTTTTCTATCATCTTCAAGCATTGTACGTATACAAACTCTCAGGTCTCTATGCCAGTACTGTTTTAGAAGTCGACCATTTAGTTTCTATTTTTTGTCTTTGTTTGCTTTCCAAGGTGCACCACATTTCAGGACAGTTTGTTTAACACCAGTTTCACAGCTTAATGACTGATGACAGGATTTGTGCAGCATTCAAAGGAGACCACAACATGGTGAGAGAGTAAAGAATAGTTACTGCGCAGGATTAGTGATGCCGACTTCAAGTCTCACCATAATTTATTTTAATTTCATTTTACTGTCTTTTTCCAGGCCCACATGACTTGGTTAACCCTTTACTTCTCTCTGAAACGGTTCGACAAATCAGCCAATTCATTGTAATTTGGAACAGGTAATAAACAGGTTTGTCAGCGACATTCACGTTCTGAGAACTATAAAAGGGAGATGTTTCCAAGCTCACATGGTGAGATGCTAGTACAGGATTTTAAAAGGTTACCAGATTTTGGTTCCTATTTCTGTTGTTGGGCACAAATGGCTATCTGACACTGTCCTTTAGGACGTAGGCCCCAAAATGATTGATTGATTTGATTTATTGTCACGTGGGGTCTATTCTGTGTGGTATTAGATTACTTATAGTGTGGAAACAGGCTCTTCGGCCCAACAAGTCCACACCGACCCGCCGAAGCGCACCCACCCAGACCCATTCCCCTACATTTACCCCTTCACCTAACACTACGGACAATTTAGCATGGCCAATTCACCTAACCTGCACATTTTTGGACTGTGGGAGAAAACTAGAGCACCTGGAGGAAACTCACGCAGACACAGGGAGAATGTGCAAACTCCACACAGTCAGTTGCCTGAGGCAGGAATTGAACCCTGGTCTCTGGCACTGTGAGGCAGCAGTGCTAACCACTGTGCCACCATACCGCCCACAATTGTTCTATAAAAGCTTTGTTTGCGAGCAGTACAGGCAGACCATGCTAATAAGGACATACAGATCATAGGGTGAAAGAAAAATAGGACAGAGTAAGGCTTACAGACTCTGCTGCACAGGATGTACACAAGGGAGTTTTGTTGTAGAGAGCTTGCAAGGAGTCACCTGATGGTGGCGCCATCTTGAAATTGTAGATAGCAAGTTGCCTTATGAGGAAAGGTTGGAATGATTGGGCTGGTTTCCCCTGGAGTTTAGAAGAGTGAGGAGTTACTTGACTGAAATGTACAAGATCTTAAATGGTCCTGACAAGCTGGATGTGGAAAAGATTAGATTAGATTAGATTACTTACAGTGTGGAAACAGGCCCTTCGGCCCAACAAGCCCACACCGACCCGCCGAAGCGCAACCCACCCTGACCCATTCCCCTACATTTACCCCTATGGGCAATTTACCATGGCCAATTCACCTGACCTGCACATCTTTGGACAGTGGGAGGAAACCGGAACACCCGGAGGAAACCCACGCAGACACGGGGAGAACGTGCAAACTCCACACAGTCAGTCACCTGAGGCAGGAATTGAACCCAGGTCTCTGGCGCTGTGAGGCAGCAGTGCTAACCACTGTGCCACCGTGCCGCCCACTAATGTTTCCTCTTATGGTTGCTTCTCGGGTAAACTAGGGGTTACCCTTCTAGGACAGATATGAGGAAATTTTTATTTAAATTTCAAGAGAGTTGTGCAACTTTGAACTCACTACCTCAAGGAGGTGGCAACAAGGTCATGGAATGTTTTTATTTCCCCCCTCTAATGCCATTTTGATTTTGTACTCCCCTCTTTCCCTAACCATGCCCTTACATTTTTATTTGATATCAGCAATGTCCATAGCAGGCTTTGCTGGTTAACATACAATTGGCCACATAAATGTTTTCCTGGTGGTGGAATAAAGTATTTATATTAAAGTTTAAAAAAAAACAAAAGATGAAGGTAGATTTTTGTTAGACAACAGAGTTAAAGGTCATTGGTTTAGATGGGAAGATCATAAACCATGAGAGACGTAGGAGCAGGAGCAGTCCATCCAGGCCATCAAATCTGCTCTGTCATTAAATACAATGATGACTTTTTTTTATTCATTCGTGGGACACAGGTGTTGCGGCTGGCCAGCATTTGTTGCCCGTCCCTAGTTGCCCTTGAGAAAGTGGTGGCGAATTGCCTTCTTGAACTGCTGCGGATTGACTTACAATGCCGTAAGGGAGGGAATTTCAGGATTTTGACCCAGTGACAGTGAAGGAATGGCGATATATTTCCAAGTCAGGATGGTACGTGGCTTGGAGAGGAACTTGCAGGTGGTGGTGTTCCCCATGTATCTGCTGTCCTTGTCCTTCTCGATGGAACTGGTTGTGGGTTTGGAAGGTGCTAATTAATAATCTTTGATGAATTTCTGCAATGCATCTTGCTACTGATACTGAGCATTGGTGTTGGAGAGGAGTGGATGTTTGTGGATGTAGTGCCAATCAAGGTGATTTTGGCTTTGTCCTGGATGATGTCAAACTTGAATGTTATTGGAGCTAAACCCATCCAGGCAAGTACAGGGTCAGGAGGTGAGTTACTTGCCGCAGTATTTCTAACCTCTGACCCGCTCTTGTGGCTGCTGTGTTTATATGTTGAGTCCAGTTGAGTTTCTGGTCAATGGTAACCCCCGAATGTTGTTGGTGGATTCAGTGATGGTAACACCATTGAATATCAAGGGATGGTGATCAGATTGTCTCTTACTGGTGACAGTCATAACCTGGCATTTGTGTGACATAAATGTTACTTGCCAGTTGTCAGCCCAAACCTGGACATTTGTTCAGATCTTCCTACATTTGAAAATGGACTGGTTCAGTATCTGAGGAATACTAAATGGTACTTAACACTGCACAATCAGCGAACATACCCATTTCCGACCTTATGATGGAGGGAAGGTCATTGATGAAGAAGTTGAAGATGAATGGAAGACACTAAGACACTACCCTGAGGAACTTGTGCAGGGGTGTCCTGGAGTTGAAATAACTGACCTCCAGTCATCACAACAATCTTCCAATGTACTGGGTATGACTCCAACCAGTGGATCAGATAATCCTCAACTCCACTTACCTGCCTTTTCCCCATAACCTTTGACTCCTTTACTAATTAAAATTCCTCCTCAGTCTTGAATATACTTAATTTTCCAGCTTTGACACAACTCCATAACCCTGAGAGAAAAAAATGCTCCTCTGCTTTGTCTTAAGTGTGTGACACCTTATTTTGAGATGATGCCCTCTAGTCCTAAACTCTTCCACAGGGGAAAGCCTTTCTGTATTGGCCCGTCAAGTCCTCTAAGAACCTTGTATGTTTCAATAAGGTTGTCTCTCACTTTTCTAATCTCCAATCAGTATAGTTCCAACTTAGTCAACCTCCTTATAAGACAGTTTCTCCATGTCTGGTATCAGCCTAGTGAATCTTCTCTAGACTGCCTCTAATGCCAGTATATCTTTCCTCAGTTAAGGGTCCCAGTGCTGTTCACAGTGTTCCAGCTGTGGTCTGACTGGTGCCTTATATAGTTTTAGTGAAACCTTCCTACTTTTATACTCCATTCCCTTTGAAAAGGCCAACATTGCATTTGCCTTCCCTATGGCCGACTGAACGTGGATGTTAGATTTCTGGGATTCGTGGACAAGAACTCCGAAATCCTCGTTCTGTAGCTGCCTGCTACATTTCAATAATACTCAGCTTCACTATTCTCCTTAACAAAGTGCATAACTGCACTTTGGAAAGAGAAGACAAAGACAGACAGACAACTTAGCACAGGACTTAAATCCAAACTTTTAAGAGGCATTTAGCCAGACACATGATCAGGCAGGGAATAGAAAGTTATGGACCATATGCAGGCAGATGGGATTAGTTTAGAATGGTATAATGGTCAACACAAACTTGGTGGGCCGAAGGACCTGTTCTGTTCTATGTTGGCACATTTCCCCACATTACATTCCATCTGTCAAGTTTTTAGCCATTCACCTAACCTGCCAATATTCCTCTGCACACTCTTGTGTCACCCTCATCACTTTCCCTCCCACTTACTTTTGTGTCATCCACAATCTTGGTACAATCCCAATTAGTACATTCAAGGATGGGATACTTCTGGACGGTCAGTGCAGACTCGATGGGTCAAACTGCCTCTTTCCACACTGTAGGGATTAAGTGATTCTAAGTCAATAATATGTATTATAAATTATTGTGGCACCAGTCCTGATCCCTGTGGCACACCTTGAGTTACAGATTGCCATCGTGAAAATGTCCTCCAAATCCCAATAGTGTCTTCCACTAGTTAGCCAATCCTTTATCCGCACTGAATATAGTATCCCAACACCATGGGCTCTTATTAAATACCCTAATGTGTAGCACCTTACCAAACACCTTCTCAAAATCCAAATATATTACAGTCCTTGCTTCCTCCTTATCCATCCCACATGTTGTCCCCAAAGGCACGGTGGCACAGTGGTTAGCACTGCTGCCTCACAGCGCCAGAGATCATGGTTCAATTCCCACCTCAGGCCACTCTCTGTGTGGAGTTTGCATGTTCTCCCCGTGTCTGCGTGGGTTTCATCCGGGTGCTCCGGTTTCCTCCGAAATTGCCGTAGTGGTAGGTGAAGGGGTAAATGTAGGGGAATGGGTCTGGGTGGGTTGTGCCTCAGCAGGTCGGTGTGGACTTATTGGGCCGAAGGGCCTGTTTCCACACTGTAAGTAATCTAATCTATAAATTGCGATAAATTTGTCAGGCATGAATCTCTCTTCGTGAAGCCACGCTGACACTGCTTGATCATATTATGCATTTCTAAATGCTCTATTACATCCTTTATAATACCTGAACATTTTCCCAATGACAGGCAATAAACTAACTGGTCTATTTCAGTTTTTTGCTTCTTCATTTCTCAAAATAAAAATGTTATACTGGCAATTTTCCAATCCTCTGGGTCTTCTGCATAATCTAAGAAGTCTTGGAAGATTACTATCAGTGCATCCACTAGCTCTTAAGGTACTTGCTTGGATGCATCAGGTGCAGGGTACTTATCAATCTTTAACCCCATTAGTTTCATTAGCACATTTTCTCTAGTGATAGGCTATTTGCGTTTATTTTCTCTCCTCCTTTTGCCCCTAGAGTATTTAGTCATTTTGGAATGCTATTAGAGTCTTCCACCATAAGGACCGATGCAAAGTATTTACACCTCTGCCATTTCCTGGTTCCTCATTATTACTACTCCAGCCTTATTCTCTAAGTGGCCTATGTTCACTTTGGCTTCTCACTTCTTTTTTATATATTTAAAAAGCTCTTAATATTATTTACAAATCTACATTCATTTATTTTCTCCATCTATATTAGTATTATTTTGGTCACCTTTCATTGTTTTTTGAATGTGGAATTTGAAACATGAACAGATCTTACTAAATGGTATAGTAGGCTTGAAGGATCAAATAGTCTACTTCTGCACCTAATACATACGCATATATGGTCGTGGGGCTGCATTAACACTTGCTCAGAGTCTCCAGATGCTTTGGGGTTCAGTAAATCAGATAACAATCCGTGGCTAAGACGTTGATTTAAATGCAGCTCTTGTTACAAAGTTTAGAGAAATGGTATCACTTCTATGTACCCTCACTGAGGAGTAACCTTAGTCCACAGCACATAAAACCACTGTTCTCCACCCCTAAACTGTGCTGAAAGTCAAATAGCGGACTGACTGGAATAAATTTGGGAATGGATCCACAATTTGTCCCATCAAGCAGCAGGCATCACCCGATGAAATACTTAAAACCATAACGCGTGGTGCCTGTAAAAACAGAACAGTACCTGCGTAGGCCTGTTGTAAGTGGGCTGGCACACTCGATCGGGAAAGCTGTGTAGAACCAGACTGCAAACCTTTCAAAATACCTGTCAAGAAGAGGGAAACAATTATGAGAGCCAGGCTTCCATAACCTAACAGCACAAGCTCTCACTGAGTCAGTCTTTAGGATCACACAAGGCCATGCCCGTATATCATGCTTGAGCCACATCTTCAAAAAAGGTACCAATTAGTCCCAATACTCTCTTCGTCTAGAGCCATGGATTTTCTTTTTCCTTTTCAAGTATTAATCTCATTCCCTTTTGAAAGTTAGCCTTAAACTTGTCTCTAGCAACTTTCCAGACAGTGCAGTTCAGATCATCAGGCCCTATGCAAAAATATGCCATCACCTTCAGGTCTTTTGGAAATATCTTAAATATGTGTCATTCTGTTAATGACTCTCCTGCCGGGGTAAGTTTCTCCTTATTCACCTTATCAAAAACATTTGTGACTCTGAAGATCTCAACACATTTTCCCTCGTCTTTTCTACTATAAAGAGAATAATCTCAGTTTCTCCAGTCTTATCCTTTCATGGACGTCCCTCATCATTGTAAATCTCATTATTGCATTCTCTCAATGTCTTTTCTGAGGTGCGGGTGCCCAGAAATGAATAGATGAGTTGGACCAAGGGGTCTGCTTCTGTGCTGTATGGCTCTATTAGACACAAGCAACAATTTCTCCTTTTTAAATTCTGGACTTGCCCTGCTTCTCAATTTGTTTTGTGATCTACAAATATTTGTGTATGTGAACCCCCAGGTGTCTTTGTTTATGCAACTATTTTAAAGGTGTATAATTTGGTTCACTTTGCTTCTTTTCATTCTTAGCAAAATGCACCACTTCAATGTGCAGCCAGTGACCATGTGTTAAATTCTGCATTCCAGGAGTCTGCTCATTTTGTCAGTTGTCTCTGTCCTCCTGCAATCTCCATTATTATTTATTATTTTTCTGAGTTTTGTGTCAACAAAATGTTACTGTGTAGCTATGTTCAGGTCCTTACTATTTCTTAAAAATAGTGGCTGCCCTACCTAGAGAAGGCCACTATACATTTCCCTTCTGTCTGGCAAACAATCGTTCACCATCACTCTCTGCTTTCTATCCTTTAACTAATTGTGTGCTCTCTATCTATTTGACATCTTGGACTTCTGTTAGGTCTCTTGTAGGGCACTTTATCAAATATTTTGAAAGTCCATTTACACAACATAAGCTACCCTCTCCATTATACTAAAAACTCAAACAATAATAAACATAGCAAGCTCCCAAACAGCAAGCATGAAGAATGGCTCTTGTTGTTGTTAAGCATAGTAAGTTAATATTATCCCAAAATAATTCATGAGGTAAACCCATTGCACATCTGGCTTGTGACTCATAAATCCCTGGCTTGTACTCAGCTGACCTTCACGAACAAGGTGATTCTCATCTCTAAGTTCAAGTCTGTCTAAAGAACTGAACCCAAATTCTAGGCTGGAATTCCAGTACAGTAATAAGGAAATGATGCACTGTCAGAGATGCTACCTGTCAGCTGAGACATCAGATTGGGCCCCATATGCCCCTTCTAATAGATGCAGAAGATTATTACAATGGCTTTATTTTGATAGAGAGGGGAGCATTCCCTGGTCAATTTTGAACCCTCGATTACCAAGTTATTTACCTTCACCACAGAACATCAAGGAAACTTGGTAGACCAACAGTTTTTGGGTTATTTTGAGGTAATTGGATCTCCTTTTCACCAGCAGACCAGGTGAAAAGCTTTTTCTACAACTTTACATGTTGCGATTGTACCCTTTCAGACCCTCCCTGAAAAGCTGCAGTGTAGATGGTCCATGTATTAGCAATTTCCCACAAAACATTGTCTAGTCGATTCTTGAACTCTCTTACCCAACTCCCAACCAGCACCTTCTTCCCTGAACCTCCTAAAAGATAGCCCCTTTTCAGAGGCTCATGGTTCTGCCCGAAACTTCGATTCTCCTTCGATGCTGCCTGACCTGCTCCGCTTTTCCAGCAACACATTTTTAAGCTCAGCCCAGGCCAGCCTCAGAAATGGGGTCCAGTAGTTAAGTCCGTGAATCCACACCATCGTTTACCACGCCATCAAGCAGAGGCCAGTAAGCAGCACACAATGGATTCCCTCCTCTCAGTCTATTACTATACTGATAGGCAACCTAATCCCATCGTGCAATGCAGGACTCTGAAGAAATCCAAAGTGACCACTGCCACCCTCTGAGATATTCACTGGCAAATAGCCCAGGAAACAAGAATCTTACAAAACAACTCAAGCAAACGTCTTTAATATGTTTACGCTCAGACCAATTTCAATCAGTTTTCAAAAGGGAACTGGACAATTATCTGAAGACAGATGATGTGTAGAGAGCAGGAAAAAGGTGGGGAACTGTCAATAGATAAGGAACTCTTGTAGACAGTCATTGAGAGGTACTGTCAGATCTCAGTGCCCCTTTAGCTCATCCATGTGTATGGGACAGGAACTCCATGGACCCTGAAGTGAGGCCTCTCAACCCACCAATTCCAGGGACTTACTTTGTGTTATGTTGTGCTGGAACGGGGCTGAGGTAGATCCAGTTGGCGTGGTGGTGGTGATGTCTGATTCCGAAGCGAAGTTGATCAGGTTGAGCGGGAGCTGGAAGGGCAGGGAGACGGGAACCAGACCGCCCAACATGCTGAACGCAGCAGCTGAGTTCAGGGATGCCGAGGTTGCGTTCAGATTTGTTACATTCAGGGGTGACGTCATTAGGGTCAGAGATGACGTGTTTGCCAATAAGGTCGATCCAGCCGTTGCCTGGAATAACAACAAGTTTATTTATATAGTGCCCTTAATAGAGTAAAAGATCTCAGGGTGCCTCACAGGAGCTTTATCAAACAAATATGACCCTGAGACATGTGGGGATATCTTAGAGTTGATGGCTTATAAAGGGTGCTCTAGAGGCAAAGAGACAAAGAGTTTAGGGAGGGAGCTCCAGTGCTGAGGGTGCTGGAAGCTGAAGTCATGGTTGCTAATGTTGGAGAGATCAAGATTGGAAGACTGAATATCATGAAGGGTTTTGGAGGGTGGTGGAATTAGAGGGAGAGGACAAGGCTATGGAGCAATTTGAGAACAAGGATAAGAATTTTAAAACTAAGACATTGTTTGTCCTGGAGCCCACATCCAAATTTCTGCTCATCCAGTATTGGATATCAAATAAGCGATTTAGAAACAGCAGGGTCAAGTCATGAGAGATGGTGGTGAGGTTGGGCTGGGTGCTGTCAGTGTACATGTGGAACTAACACTGTGCTTTCAGAAGACATTGCCAAAGTGCAATATATGGATGAGAAATAGGAGGAGGAGGAAAGAGGAGATCCTTAAAATATAATGGCACCTAAGCAGGAAGACAAAAAAAATTATTGTAGATAATTCTCTGGATGGGCAATACTTGAATTCGGTAGATATGATGCCACACAGACGGATGAAAGTGGAGAGTGTGATCAACTAGAGCAGGGTTAAAAGTACAAGGCAGTGGTGGACTGGTTTGCCTCCAACATGTTCGATAGTGAACTCATCATCAGCAAACATGGGAGAGTTACAGTCCATGACTGGGGGAGCAGCAAGTAGTTGAGGAAAGTAAGTGGCGGCAGTAAGGGAGTTCCCAGGGATCCACAGCTGCCTTTTGCCAGGACCCATGAGCTGCAGCCTTTTGGTTTGGGAATGGAAGTCATGCCACTTGGCAGAAGTCAAGGGTAAGTGGCTGCAAGGAGGTGGGGGGGGGGCTGCAAAGTGATAGAATAAGTTTAAACCTGTCAGCCAACTATGAGACTGAAGTAATGAATTCCTTGCATATGAGTGCGGAATCTCAAATTTAAGGCTGCCAAAATTCAGAAACTCCTATCTGGGGAAAATGTAGTGGATGCTAGTATCATGAACACTGTCAATTTGAAATTTAAATCTGAGATTGATATTTGAGATGTCATATAAAGGATGGTAACTGGTAAAATTCTGCAACGTTACGGATATGCCATGGAAATGCATTAGCTGTGATCTCAACAGTTTGTGAAAAATGTGCTTATGTTAATGACGTTTTGGGTGAAGTACAGACTGGTTATTAACTTATGCCTGTTATCTTTTGTCATAGTGTGGGGTGTAGGAAACGAATGCTTCTTTGCAGATTATGTTTAACGGAGGACTGTTAATTATTACGGATATTGATGACTTCTTCCAATTTTGTCCATTAGTCTAAATACTTAAACATCAATCACAATACAGCAGGAATTGTTCCTGTGTGAATTCATCATGTAATAAATTAGTTCATGAGAATGAATGTGGAGACCCTGAAAACCAAATGGTAGAACGTAGACTCATAGAATGAAATGCCTATTTTGTACTGTATGGTTCTATGAAAGCCAAAATGTAGCCCTTGGAAAAAAAACCGTTCCCTTAACCAGGTGGATCAATCAGAAGCAGCAAAGGGAACATCATCATAGCCCCTAAGATACAATTAAATTTAAAAACTGATATGAGACACAAACATAGAATGGAAAAACATAGAAAGAAAAACTGCACAGTCAAAATCTTTTTTTAAGACACTTAAATATTAAAGCAATTTCTCTATGAAAGGGACACACTTCTCCTTAATGTAATCTTTTGCTCTGTTGCCAAGTCAATCAGGGCTATAGTCCTGTCAATCAGGGCTATAGTCCTGTCAATCAGGGCTATAGTCCTGTCAATCAGAGCTATAGTCCTGTCAATCAGAGCTATAGTCCTGTCAATCAGAGCTATTGTCCTGTCAATCAGAGTTATAGTCCTGTCAATCAGAGCTATAGTCCTGTCAATCAGAGCAATAGTCCTGTCAATCTATTACAGTCACCAGGAGAAACAATAACTCATGGCCAGCATTCAGTCCATGGTAAGTTTGCTCTTGGTCCTCCTTCCTCAACACCACTGCTCCATTGCTGTCTGATTCTTCTGACAGTGATAGTTACAAACAGCGCCTTTTGCAGGACATCCCAAAGCACTTTATAGCCAATGAAGTGTGTTTGAAGTGTAGTCAGCATTGGATGGCAGGAAATTTAGCAGCCAACTTGTAATCAGCAAGCTTCCATAAACAGCAACAACTCAGTGATCAGCTAATCTGTTTCAGTGATGTTGGTTGAGAAAAAATGTTAATCATGTTTGTTGATGATTGCACAATTTCCTAGATAATGAAGGAATCTATGGCAGCATGCAGCTAATGGAGAACAATATTCAGGCATAGGTTGATAAGTGACTTGTAATGGGTACACCATACAAATGTACCAATGACCACCTCCAACAAGGCAATCTAGCCATGCTATTCAATTATACTTCTATCGTGAATCCCTCATCAACAAGCTAGGGATTTGGATGTGAATTTAGGAGGTATAGTTAGTAAGTTTGCAGATTACACCAAAATTAGAGGTGTAATGGACAGCAAAGAAGGTTACCTCAGATTAGAACGGGATTTTGATCACATGGGCCTATGGGCCGAGAAGTGGCAGATGGAATTTAATTTAGATAAATGCGAGGTGCTGCATTTTAGAAAGGCAAATCAGAGCAGGACTTATACATTTAATGGCAAGGTCCTGGGGAGTGTTACTGAACAAAGGATCTTGGAGTGCAGATTCAAAGTTACTTGAAAGTGGAGTCGCAGGTAGATAGGATAGTGGGGGCGGCGCTTGGAATGCTTGACTTTACTGGTCAGAGCACTGTGTATAGGAGTTGGGAGGTCATGTTGCAGCTGTATGGGACATTGGTTCAGCCACTTTTGGAATACTGTGTGCAATTCTGGTCTCCCTTCTACCAGTAGGATGTTGTGAAACTTGAAAGGATTCAGAAAAGATTTACAAGGATTTTGCCAGGGTTGGAGAGTTTGAGCTTTAGGGAGAGGCTGAATAGGATGGGACTGTTTTCCCTGGAGCATCAGAGGCTGAGGGGTGACCTTATAGAAGTTTATAAAATCATGGGGAGTATGGATAGAGTAAATAACAAAGTCTCTTCCCTGGGGTGGGGGAGTCCAGAACTAGAGGGCATAGGTTTAGGGTGAGAGGGGAAAGATATAAAAGGGACCTAAGGGGCAACTTTTCCACTCAGAGGATGGTGCGTGTATGGAATGAGCTACCAAAGGAAGTGGGGGAGGCTGGTACAATTAAAACACTTAAAAGGCATCTGGATGGGTATATGAATAGGAAGGGTGGAGAGGGCTACGGGCGATGTGCTGGCAAATGGGACTATATTAGTTTAGGATACCTGGTCGGCATGGTTAAGTTTTATAAATACTGTTACACCAAGAGTAGGTCAGAGCTGAGAATTTTGCAGAGAGTAATTCACTTCCCAACTTCCAATTCCTGTCCATGATCTAGAAGGCACAGGTCAGGCACAACACTATTTGGCATCAAGCAACCTCTCTACCAATTGAAATACTTATTCTATACCACCAGTGTACAGTGGTTGCTGTGAGTACCTGATGCACAACAGCAACTTGCCAAGATTTTTTTGCAACACATTCTAAACACAGAATCTTGACCAACTACAAGGCCAAGGCAATAAATGCATTTGCAAACCACCACACTTGCAAGTTCCTCTCCAAGTCACAGGCCTGACTTGGAACTGTATGGCATTCTTTCACTGTTGGGCGGACTTTAAACTAGTTTGGCAGGGAGATGGGAACCTAAGGGGAGATTCTCAGTTAGCTAGAGTGGGTGAGGGCTTAAGGGAAAAGAGAATCATGACAGTAAATAAGAAGAAAGAAGCAGCTGAGCAGTTTGGCACTAAGATGAGTGGAAACCAGGTAGTGACAGAAAAACTGAAAATGTTTGAAAACAAAGGTTCTTCCAGTGGATGTGTTAGGATTAAAAATGGCATAGAAACTAGCATAAGGGCACTTTATCTGAATGTTCGCAATATTTGAAACACGATAAACGAGATTATGGCACAAATCATTACGAGCGGATTTGATTTAGTGGCCAGAGGCATGGTTGCAGGATGGTCATGACAGAATTAAATATCCAGGGATATCAGACTATGCAGAAGGACAGATATTAGATTAGATTAGATTACTTACAGTGTGGAAACAGGCCCTTTGGCCCAACAACTGCATACCGACCCTCCAAAGAGCAATCCATCCAGACCCATTCCCCTACATTTACCCCATCACCTAACACTATGGACAATTTAGCATGGCCAATTCACCTAACCTGTACATCTTTGGATTGTGGGAGGAAACCGGAGCACCCGGAGGAAACCCACGCAGACACGGGGAGAATGTGCAAACTCCACATAGACAGTCGCCTGAGGTGGGAATTGAACTGGGTCTCTGGTGCTGTGAGGTAGCGCTGAGCCACCATGCCGCCCTATGAAGATATGAAGGAAAAGGAGGTGGTGTAGCTCTAATATTTAATTATGACATCAGGGCAGTAGTGAAAGATGATAATGAGAGATGATGGAGGAGTAGGTTGAACCAATGTGGGTGGAAATTAGAAATAGTAAGGGAAAAACTCACAGATAGGTGTAGTCTATAGGCCACCTAATAATAAACAGATGGTGGGGGCAGGGTAATAAACAAAGAAATAACTGATGCATGCAGAAGTGGTATGGTAATTATCATGGAGGATTTTAATCTACATATTAATTGGTCAAATCAATTTGGTGAAGACAGCCTTGAGGAGGAGTTCATACAATGTATCTGCAATAGTTTCCTTGAATGGTATGTAATGGAACAAATGAGGGTGTAAGCTACCCTAGATCTGGTCCTGTATAATAAGCCTGGAATAATTGATGAACTCTTAGC
The DNA here is from genome assembly GCF_004010195.1 of Chiloscyllium plagiosum. NCBI lineage: Eukaryota > Metazoa > Chordata > Chondrichthyes > Orectolobiformes > Hemiscylliidae > Chiloscyllium > Chiloscyllium plagiosum. The sequence goes on along the minus strand of NC_057748.1, from coordinate 20,435,597 downwards.
TAGGGATCCTCTTGGGAGGAGCGATCACAGTATGATTGAATTTAAAGTACAGATGGAGGGTGAGAAGGTAAAATTCAAAACCAGTGCCCTCTGCTTGAACAAAGGGGTTTATTATGGGGTGAGGGAAGAGTTGGGTAAGGTAGACTGCGCGCAAAGACCATATGGTGGGACAACTGAAGAACAGTGGAGGACTTTCAAAGCGATTTTTCATAGTGCTCAGCAAAAGTATAGACCAGTGAAAAGGAAGGACTGGAGGAAAAGCGATAATCAACCATGGATAACTAAGGAAATAATGGAAGGTGTCAAATTGAAAGCAACTCCATACAAAGTGGCAAGGATTAGTGGGGAACTATGGGATTGGGAAATCTTTAAAGGTCAATAGGAAGCCATGAGAAAAGCTATAAAGAAAGATATGATGGATTATGAGAGTAAACTAACTCAGAATATAAAAACAGGTAACAGAAGTTTCTACAAATAAATAAAATGAAAAAGAGTGGCTATGGTAAACACTGGTCCATTAGAGGATGACAAGGGGGATTTAATAATGGGAAATAAGAAAATGGCTGAGGCATTGAACAGTTATTGTGTGTTGGTCTTCACAGAGGAAGACACATAAAACATACCAATAATTGAGGACAGGGAGACTATGGCAGGTGAGGACCAAGAAGCAATCATTAGCACTGAAGAGGTAGTGTTGGGCGAGCTAATGGGGCTAAAGACAAACAAGTCTCCTGGCCCTGATGGAAGGGGACTAAAAGAGATGGTGGGGGAAATAGCAAGTGAGCTCATGGTAATTTATTAAAATTTAGTGAACCCTGGGGTAGTTCTGGCAGATTGAAAAACAACAAATGTGATGTACTGTTTAAACACAAAAAGCAGGGAGACAAACAACATGTAACTATAGGCACGTTGGCTTAACTTCTGCAGTGGGGAAAATTCATAGAATCCAAACAGTATGCAAGTAGACCAATCAGCGCAGTGAGTGCACACTGACCCTCCACCCAGATCCAACCCCTTACCCTATCCCTGCATTGAAACTTTATTGCTGGAACAGCACAGCAGGTCAGGCAGCATCCAGGG
>NC_057748.1:20384565-20434472 GCF_004010195.1 Chiloscyllium plagiosum | reverse complement strand
GCATCTGCAGACCTCACTTTCTCCTATCCCTGCATTTCCCATGGCTAGCCTGCATAACCCTGGACACAATGGGCAACTTAGCATGGCCAATCCAGCGAACTTGCTCATCTTTGGACTGTGGGAGGAAACCCACACGCAGGGCGTGAGGTGGCGCAGTGACTCAGTGGTTAACATTGCTGCCTCACAGCACCAGGGACCTGGGTTCGATTCCACCCTCAGGCGACTATCTGTGTGGAGTCTGCACATTCTCTCTGTGCCTGTGTGGGTTTCTTCCCACAGTCCAAAGATGTGCAGGTGAAGTGATTTGGCTATGCTTATTTCTCATTGTGTCCAGGGATGTGTAAGTTATGAGAAACGAGGTTTTATGGGGATGGAGTATGTCTGGGTGGGATGATCTTCAGAGGGTTGGTGTGGACTTGATGGGCCAAATGGCCTGCCTCCACACTTTAGGGATTCTATGATTCACAAAGACATGGAAAGAATGTGCAAACTCCACACTGATAGTCACCCAAAGATGGAATCAAACCCAGGTCCCACCTGGGTTAGCATTGTGTGGGCAGCAATGCTAACCACACAGCACCCTATGCTTGAATCTATCATCAAGAAAGAACTAACGAGACAATGAAACAGAAATTGTCCCACTGGGCAGACACAGCATGTGTTCAAGAAAAGAAGGTTATGTTTAACTAATTTACTGGAATTCTTTGTGGATATTACCCGTGTGGTGGACAACAGGGAACCAACGGATGTGGCATACCTGGATTTCCAGAAGACATTAGACAAGGTGCCGCACAGAAGGCTGCTGCTTAAGATAAAGGTGCACAATGTTACCGGTAATGTATTAGCATGGATAAATGATTGGTTAACTAACAGAAAGCAAAGAGTGGGGGTACATGGGTGTTTTTCTGATTGATGATCAGGGGCTAGTGGCGTGCCTCAGGGATCAGTGTTGAGACTGCAATTGTTTACAATTTACCTCGAAGAATTAGAGTTGGGGAGCAAAGTTCGCAGATGATACAAAGATGAGTAGTAGAGCAAAGTGTGCAGAGGACACAAACTCTGCAGAAGGATATAGATAGGTTAAGTGAGTGGGCCAGGGTCTGGCAGATGGAGTACAACATTGGTAAATGTGAGGTCTTCCATTTTGGTAGAAATAATAGCAAAATGGACAATTATTTAACAGAGGGACCTGCGTGTCCTTGTGCATGGATCACATAATGTTGGTTTGCAGGTGCAGCAGATAATTAAGAAGGCAAATGGAATATTGTCCTTCATTACGAGACAGCGAGAGTTTAAAAATAGGGAGGTTATGCTGCAGCTGATTACGGTGTTGGTGAGGTCACACCTGGAGTACTGTGTACAATTTTGATCTTCTGACTCTTCAAAGGATGTACTGGCACTAAAGGGGGTACAGAGGAGGTTGACTAGGTTGACTCTAGAATTGAGAGGATTGGCTTATGAGGGAAGATGGAGTAGACTGGGTCTAAACTCATTGGAATTTAGAAGAATGGGGGGGGGGGTGATCTTATAGAAATTTATAAAATTATGAAGGGAATAGATAAGATAGAAGCAGGGAGGTCATTTCCACTGGCAGATGAAACTAGGGGGCATAGCTTTAAAAAAAGGGGGCGGATTTAGGACAGAGTTGAAGAATTTCTTCACCCAAAAGGTTGTGAATCTGTGGAATTCCCTGCCGAGTGAAGCAGTTGAGGCTACCTTGTTGAATGTTTTTAAGGCAAAGATAGATTGATTTTTGCACAGTAAAGGAATTCAGGGTTATGGTGAGTGGGAGGGTAAGTGGAAGAGAATAGTGGAGCAGGCTTGAGGGATGAGATGGCCTCCTTCTGCTCCTATTTTCTATGTTCATTGTTGGTGAGTCAAAATCCTAAAAATCCTTTCCTAACAGCACTGTGGGGGCATTTACAGCACACACAACGCAAAGGTTCAAAGTGACAGCTCAGCATCACCTTCTCAAGAGCAAAGTGGCATAGAGAGCAAATGTTGGCTTCATTAGTGTATCCAGAACCCATTAATTAATACTGTTAGAAACACAGTTTGGATCTAACTGCACACAACCTGCCTGCTGTGTTCAGAAGTGTGAAAAGACGACATGTCATTGACTATACATGTTTCAGACTGTGTTGAGGTTGTTGCAAGATACCAATTGATACAAATTTTTATTTTTGTCTATAAGATTGATGAACAGGAAAATCTACAACCAGCACATGCAATAACACCTCATTATTAATAAGTAAATGTACAGTGGATTGCTGGCATTCACTACTGAGGTCAACTCTAATAGAAAAAGCACCTCCTGATACATTACTTAACAGCAGCCCATGAATCTCTTACCTGGTAAGGAGGAATTCAATATTCGTCAAAAATTTTATATTTGCATGAATTACAAGTAGGAGCAAGCCCACTTGAGCCTGCTCTGTCATTTAATATGATCATGGCTGATTGGATTACTCCACATTGGGCGGCACGGTGGCTAGCACTGCTGCCTCACAGCGCCGGAGACCCGGGTTCAATTCCCGACTTAGGCGACTGACTGTGTGGAGTTTGCACATTCTCCCCGTGTCTGCGTGGGTTTCCTCCGGGTGCTCCGGTTTCCTCCCACAGTCCAAAAAATGTGCAGGTCAGGTGAATTGGCCATGCTAAATTGCCCGTAGTGTTAGGTAAAAGGGATAAATGTAGGGTAATGGGTGGGTTGCGCTTCGGCGGGTCGGTGTGGACTTGTTGGGCCGAAGGGCCTGTTTCCACACTGTAAGTAATCTAATCTAATCTGTAAGTAATCTAAAACATTCCCCGACATTTCACTCCCTTGCTTTTTGAGAATCTGCACAGCTCAACCTTAAAAACATTCAAGGACTCTACTGTCACTGTCAGGAAAATAGAAATGATACCTAAAAATGAGTGAGTTGTCTTATGAGGAAAGGGTGGACATGTCAGGCTTGAGCAAAATTCTGTCTAGCTCTGTTTGTTGTTCTGGGGACCCATGTACAATGCAGTGTGACACTAAATTGCTCATAACGGGAGAGAGCCAGTCCTGACAGTCAGCAGACAACCAGGGAGTTAGTTAATTCAAACCAAGGTTTTTGGGCATAGCACTAGAGAGAAAATGAGAATATACAACTAGGAATCTGGTAGGAAAGGTGGTATGCACATGCATCAAGTGACAACATAAAATATCTGGCTGAAATGCCCAGCAGGGTTTTATAAACTGCATACAGACTGTTGGGTCAAGTATCAATATTCACTGGGGTTATGCACTGGAGACTGCTTGGTCACAAATAAGTGACTCAAGTTAAATGCTGTTTGGGAAAGTTCAGCTATGGCTACTAGAATCTGAGAGGGCTATCTTGCCTTTGGGGCTTGGGCAAAAGTGAGGACCGCAGATGCTGGAAACCACAGTTTAGATCGGAGTGGTGCTGGAAAAACAGCATTTGAGGAGCAGTAAAATCGATGTTTCGGGCAAAAGCCCTTCATCAGGAATGGAAGCAGGGAGCTTCCAGGGTGGAGAGATAAATGGGGCGCGGGGGGGGGGGGGGGGGGGGAGATGTTGGAAAGAAGGTAAGAGTCAAATCTGTTTCACTACATGGTTGAAGATCTTCAGGGCAGACGAGATGACCTGGGGGTTGCAGTTAGAGAGAGACTCTCAGACTCTTGTGGAGAGAGGAGAACTTCTTCAAGGTAGGCATCCTTGCAAGAAGATTCGCAGTAAGGTTAAAATAAACCGGGGCTTGGGGCAGAATGTGGAGTTCCAGAGGTAAAATACACACAGCAGGTTCTCTACTCCTTTTGCACTGTACCTCTTTCCAAAGCCAAATTATGTATGTCTCTGTTTGCTACGATTTAACTGTACTGCTCACAAAACAAAGCTTTTCACTACACTAAGGTACATGTCACTACAATAAATCAAAACAAATCAAATCAAGTTATCATTCTGAGATTTGGTGTCTGAAACCAAATGGAATATATTGAAAGCAAAACAAATTTCAGACAATCAGTCTACTTAACAGCAATGCAGATGGTGACTAACCAAGGCTCAAGAAAATAAAAGTGAAGCATCATTTTCTCAATTTTCTATTCCAGCTTGAGATAAACCAGTTTCTCAGACAAAATTCCAATAAAGGGCGAGAACCGTAAAAATAGTAAATGCAGCAGGTAGTTTACCTGGATACCAGTTGATGTTCCTGAGCCAGAGGGGGGTCGGTGTAGGGAGGGCAGCATTTTTATCGCAACCTGAGGGCCACTTCCGGGTCCCCCACTCACACTAGTCCTACTGACAGTTCCGCTTGGGCTGCTCCTGTTAGCAGCTGCACTGCTCAGAGCCCCAGACCGAGTGACGGAGGCGCTTGTGGTGCTGCGGTTTGTGGTGCTCATTCCTGCTGCCCCAGCAACACTGCTCCTACCAGCGCTTCCGCTGCTCCTGACGGGTGCCCCGCTCACACTCAAGCTGCCACGGCTGACAGCTCCACCCGTGGTGCTTCTGCCAAGAGTCCCGGCACCCGGCGGGCTGGCCATTTTCTGAGGCACTGAGGTTTTTTTAACAAGGGATGTTGATTGCTGCTGACCAGCAATTGATCCGGAAGGCAAGTGTCTGCTGCTCGACGGGCTGCCAGAGTGTTTGCTGCTGCTTTGCCGGCTTGTTGGACTCCCAGTCAAATTGCTTGACCCTATTGACACATTCTGGTTCATGGTGTTTGAAGGGGTTGTGGGTTTAGGTGGGCTAGCCATGGAGAAGGGAGGTTTAAAACCTTGGGCTGAGGTGCTTGAAGGCATTGCAGATTTAGGCGTGTAATCACTAGAGGTAGACGGGCTGATGCTGGTCCTAGACACCGCCTGGGCATTGCTAGTTACTGACGGGGAAAAGGACGTTGGGTAGGCAGTTGACGTATCTGACAACTGTGACACGTGACTTGCGAGCAGATGCTGTGGACATGCATTCAACTTTACTACTGGATTTTGGAGCGTTTTGCAAGTGGTAACTTGGGGATGTGACATTAGGCTGTTGTGGTGCATGCTGGACTGGGATTGTTTGGTGGATTGGGTCTGTGACTGGCTCAGTCTCTGCAATCCTGGCTGGTGCTGCTTGGCTGTGGAAGTCACTGAAGGAGGTTTGGGTGTTTGGGACGACGGTGCGGTGTAGCCGGCGATCAAACTGGTCATTCCTGGTCGAGAACCTTCCTGGGATTTCTTGGTGCCTGAGCTATGGCCAAATAAATGACTGAAAGTCAAAGGGACAGGGGAAAGTGTGGATACTTTTGGAGATGACGTGCCTGACTTTGGAGAGAGGGCAGATGCTTTTGGAGACTGAGTGACTGCTTTTGGAGATGGGGTGCCTGCTTTCAGAGATGCCGTGCCTACTTTCGGTGATGGTGTGGCTACTCTTGGGGAACAGGAGGCTGCTTTTGGGGAAAGTACTAGTGGTGTGACCTTGGCTATGACCTTTTTATCTTCCTTCGCCACAGGCTGAGGTCGAGGTGCAGGCGAGACAGAATTGTTTACAGTCCTGCTGATCTTGGTTGAATTGTTGAAGACAGACAATGCATCAGAGACTGATTCCAGGGAAGGGGGCTTAAGGGACAGATCTTCATCAAGAGAATCATCCAGGTAAATAGTCTCTCGGCTTGGATTACAGCTGGAGCTTGAGATACTGACAGGCATAATTTTGCTCGTTGGCACCACTTTCGGGACAGTACTGGCTGGGGTAGAGAGTCTCTGCTCTTTCTTGGGACTTGAATCCTATTGAAAGAGAATTAAAAAAACTCTAAGGGCTAGGAATCTGATCACTTCAACCCTTGCCCCCAAAACTTCAATATCATCTGCTGTTAATAAATTGCCCGCATCCCCAAAACAAACAATTAACTGCCTGATGCCTGTACAGATTTCAGTCATTGCTTGAATGGTCCAGCTCCCACAATGTTTCTGAACCCAAAGAAAATAAGCCATGACCAGTATCGATCTGGGGACAGGTGGGAGAAATCCAGTAAGACTAGGGTTCCAATGAAGCCGAAATGGAAGGGTGACCTAATGGAGGTCTTTAACATAGTGAAAAGACTGGATGGAGTAAATGGTGAATAAATATTTCCATTTGTGAGTGAGACCAGAACTAGGGACTAAACATTTATGGCAATTAAAATAAATGTAAGAAACTCAGGGTAGGGTGCAAGGTGCCTGAAGGAAATGAGGAAGGAAAAAACAGGGATACAGGGAGAAATGGTTTATTTATGCCTGTTTCAGTGATGCATCCCTTTGCCAACAGGAACAGCTAAAGCAAGTTGTATGCTCACTGACCTTCCACCCTGCTCCTGGACCAACTCCCATCTGCTACCCCTCCACACTACCTTCACCCGCACTCATCCCCAATCCTCAACAGATACACAGAGCAAGGCTAAAGGAACATATGGTTTGTCTGCATGTACACTAGTCCCCAAAGCAATTCACTGCATTTTTGATGGGGCACTATATCTTCCTTTCCATATTCTGGGTGTAACCTATTTTAAATACAGAGGAACCTTGATTATCCGGTATTCGATTATCCAAATTTTGGATTATCTGGCAAGGTCGCAAGGTCCCGATGCTTGGCTAAACTATGTTATCTGGTATTCAATTAGCTGGACTTCAATTAACCGAATGAAATACACCCCACCCATATCCTTCAGATAATTGAGGTTCTTCTGCAAATCCAAGAAATATTTACTTGAGGGAAAGAGAGAAAAATTCACCTTTACTTTAGGTTTTGGGGCAAATATCACCTTCTTCTTGGCCCTGGGAAAGGAAAGACAGTGAGAAAAATAAACTTTGACTCCAACAACTTGAAGAAAATTGCTCAAAAGGGATTACAAACAAAAAACATAATGTAAAATGCATAGCACTTCAGTTAGCATTCAAAAGAGAAAGCAAAATGAATGTTTATGTGAATTCTTTGGTCAGTTTTGAAGAAGCATTTTCCCCGAAACCTCAAGCTCTCTTTTTACCACTGAATAACCTACTGCACACTTCCAACTCTCATTTCAGCTTGGGGGAATATTCTTTTTGTTCCATTATTTGTCCTCAGGATGTGATACTGATATGGCAGCATTTAGTCCTAATCCTAATACAGTGAGATAGTGGCAGTGGATCCTGATTGGCTGGTGCTGGTTTGCCACATCAGGATGTGATCGATTTTATCAGGTGGAGGCCATTATGGATAGACAGGGAGGCAGGATCACTCTCTTGAAGAATGTTATTGAACCCGTTGGGATCTTATGGATAATCCATTGGCCCTTATGATCCATTTTCTTTTTGATACTAGCCCATACATCAGCCAAATTTATTATCTCTGTTTGCAAGAATGGAATTTGAATTTAGTATCTTTGATGAGGAAACCCAGTGCCAGGACCACCACACCATTATATCTGCTAATTCACTTTATTTAGTTAAAAATCACACAACGCCAGGTTATAGTCCAACAGGTTTATTTGGAAGCACTAGCTTTCAGAGTGCTGCTCCTTTATCAGGTGGTTGTGGTTGATACTATAACCTAGTGTTGTGAGATTTTTAACTTTATACACCCCAGTCCAATACCAGCACCTCCAAATCATTGCTTTATTTAGGTTTTGGGTATCCCAGTGCTGGAACAACTCCCATCCTGCATCCCAAATCATTTCATGTTTGTTTACTGGTGCGCTCCACGAAATTAATTATTGGTCATTCAAATGGACAGAAAAAGGAATTTACAGGTACAAAAGGAACAGAGGAGCAGTAGACCATATGACCCATTGAGTGCGTTCTACCATTCAATATGACAACCTGATTCTGGCCTTCAACTCCACTTTCCTGTCCACTCCCAATTCGCTTAATTCTCAGAAAGACCAAAAATCTCTCCACCCTAGCCTTAAATGTGTTCACTGATGGAGACTCTACAATTGTCTGGGCCAGAGAATTTCAAAGATTTGCAACTTTTTGAGTGAAGTTATGTGTCAACTCAGTAAAAATATAACTTTTCATAAGGTCTTGCAGCTGGAGTGAGTGCTGGAAATGTACATTTGATCAGTGACAGCATATTGTTAGTACGAGTGGTTTGGCATTGACTGCTAGCAGATTATCAGCACAGTACTGATTGATTCTGTTTATGACTGTGTGACAGCATTGGAGGAATTTTTTATTCTCATTGAACCACACTCCCCCGAAATCGTGAAATGCAAGTTTTAGTGTAATGTGTATGGACTTGCAACTATATTGCTCCTGTAAGTTTCTTAACTAAAGATGCTATAGAAATGTGTGACAGTAATATATGTTTTATACAATTGCATACGATGCACTTACTTCTGATCAAACTCAATTTTTGATGACTATTCAATTTTAATTTTTAACTTTAAATTGCTTGTGTAAAGAAAAGAAAATTGCATATTATGGTGTGTTTGCAGGTTATGACCACTGGATACTCCTGCATAATTGGCCAGTAGGTGTTACATTACTTTCCAGACCACTTGAAACCTCTTTGTTGTCTCTCAAAGCAATTGCGGTAATTTTAAGGACAGCATTTAATGGTGTCGGCAGAAATTCCTCTTGTTGACTAGCACACTACAATAATTTTACAGGATTATTCCAAGGAGCTTTCCAACATATTCAATCATTTTAATTTAAAAAAAGCAGTAATGATTTCATGTCCTTGAACAGTCTGTTTGGTAAATATATATACCACCAGTATGATTGTTGAGTGGGTAGTTTCAGAGAAAAACTTTGGAGAGAACGCATAGCACAATCTCCACAAGGAACTTCAATAATGTGCAGAGATGCATGAATTTGAGATTGTTTGCCACACAGCAAAGAACATTGAGGAGAAATTTAACACAAGTGTCCAAAATTAATCAGAATTCTTTACAAAGTAAATAAGACAAAGCCACTTCCAAAATTAAGAATGATCTTTAATTAATTAGCAAAACTGTTTCAAACAATTTGCAAAAAAGCCAGAGGTGAAATGGGAAATTTGTTTTATAAAGCAAGTTATTATCTGGAGACAAACTGAATAGTAACCTTCAAAGGGAACTGGATAAATACTTGAAAAGAGAGACAATTTGCAGGGCTTTGAGGAAAGATAGGGGGGTGGGACCAACTGGAAAGATTGACTAGCTCTACCAAGGCGGCAGAGCAGGCACAGTGAGTCAAAGGGTGTCCTCCTATGCTGAAAGATTCTGTGCTAATCAGAATTTCCTTGACAGGAGAGGATGGACTGTGTAGGACACAGATTTAGTCGACTTCCCAATCCGTCTACTTTTCAGTGCAGATGTGATGAAGGAATAAAAATAGATGCTGGAGAAACTCAGCAGGTCTGGCAGCATTAGTGGAGACAGAAATAAAATTAACATTTTGAGACCAATGACTCTTTATTGGAACCCATTCCAAGCACAGTTCCTCGAAACTTTCCTATGAAAAAGAGGGTAGAGTCTCTAAATTCAATCCCTGAAGACACTGGGAGTAACCTGATGTGATGAAAATGGCATTGATTTGTTCACTCATGCCAATCAGTGTTACTGACTGAATTTGCACCCTGATCTCCCATGTTCACAATTCACTAAAAGCTTGTTTTTACTGCCCAACTATCTTGCATTCATCAGATAACTCCCAGTCACTGTTCATCCTTTCAAATGAATTGACATCTTATTTCTTTAAGGACTTTTTGTTTCCTCAGATTTTTGCCACCTGAAGCTGTTAAACCTGTTTCTACTGGCATTCTTTGCTCCTTCTCCCAGACACCCATTTTTTGTCATGTATCCACCTAGACAGTGGGAATAATAAGCTCTGCAGAACTCATTTCAAGAAGGAATTTGTGCCTGCAGAGGGAAGAATAGGAAATAGATAGAAGAAAAAAAAAACTGGCTATGATTTTACTCACGGAGTGGCAGTCAGGTGATTGTGCACTCTCTTGCTCTCTTTAAGCAGCATCCTGAAACAGAAAAACAAACAGTGGTATTATGGTCCGAGATTCAGGATCATCAGTGATTTTTAGGAGATGGATGGTCTGTGCTATATTTCTGCTGATTGGAATGTGGGATGTCAACAGAATCCCAAGGTTTCAGTGACAGCTGCAGAGTAAAACTTCTCAGTCACTGCATTAACAACAGGATTTTAATCCTTATCTAAGAATGACGTCCATTTACTGGGTAATGGCATCAACCTTTATTCATACTAGTTATCTCTGTGCCTCTCAACCTGGCTTTGCTGTCAGCTTCCGCCCTTTCAGGGCTGTCTAACAGTTCAAAGGTATTTTATGTTTTCTCCCCAGGGTTGGGATGCCTGTACAACAGCGTTCAAAGACGCACTGATTATTGTGCCACAATTTTCCTTACATCCCATTTTTGTACATTGGGAACCTTGGAGACTGAAATCACCCTGTCGAGAAGATACGTGCAATTTGGCTTTGAGCAGAGCTTTTAAAAACACATGCCTGTATAAGAAAAAAAGTCTTTAAATCAGCAAGGCAATAAGTCATAGAGTAATACAGCATGGAAACAGATCCTTTGGCCCAAACTAACCATAGTGCCCATTCAGCTAAACCTTTCCCATCCATATATCTATCTAAATGTTTTTTAAATGTTGCTATTGTACCTGCCTCAACTACTTTCTCTGGCAGGTCATTCCATATATGCACCACTCTCTGCATGAAGTTGGCCCTCAGGTCCTTTATTTTTCCCCTCACCCTAAACCTCGTTTTCAATTCACCATCCTTGGGAACAAGAGTACATGTATTCATCCTATCTATGCCACTCATGATTTTATATACCTCAATAAAGTCACCCCTCAATCTCCTATGTCCCAAGGAATAAAGTCCTATCCTGGTCAACCTCGTCCTACAACTCAGGTCTACTTGTCCTGGCAACATCATCGTAAATCTCCTTTGCACTGTTTCCAGTTTAACTATGTCTTTCCTATAACAGGGTGACCAAAACTGTATACAATACTCCAAGTGTGGCCTCAACAACGACTTACACAACTGTAACATAACAACCAACTTCTATACTCAGTGCCTCGACCGATGAAGGCCAGCATGCTAAATGCCTTCTTCACCACCCTGTTTACCTGTGACTCTGCTTTCAAAGAACGATATACTTGTACTCCTAGGTCCCTTCGTTCCACAACACTCCTCGCGACCTTACCATTCATTGAATAAGTCCTATCTTGGTTTGACTTTCCAAAGTGCAACACCTCACACTTATCTGTATTGAACTGCATTTACCAATCCTCAGCCCACTTCCCCATCTGATCAAGGTCCCTCTGTAATTTTTGATAACCGTCCTCGCAATGACAGGATTAAGGTTAACTACTGGTGGAGGGATACTACTCAGAAAACTGACAAATTGATTTAAAATACCTGTCAAACGGACAACAGGGAGACACATCTTTTTTATTTAGTTATGATGATCTGGAACGTGCTGCCTGAAAGGGAGTGGAAGCAGACTCAACAGTAACTGTGCAAAGGGAACTTGATCAAAACATTTCCAGGGTTATGTGGAAAGGGAGGGGGATTGAGACTATTTATTCACTATTAGATGAGCTGGATGGCCTTCTTCTGAACTGTAAAGGTCCATGATTTATTTCAGATTTGTCAGGACCCAGTGTTTCTAGATCAAAAAGGTTAGACAGGAGGTCCTACAATGCCACTTTATCCAACTGCTCAAATTTCATGGCAGCAGTAAGTGTCAGAGTTGCCTCAAATGTTTCCATTTTTGCATCATTCACTCATATCTTTCCTCCCACCAACTCACTTGAATGTTCAATTAAGATGGGTAGGAGCTCAACTCTGGGGAAAGTTAACACACAAATCCCAAGCAACAATTCTTCAGCCACTTTAGAGGGTTTGGTAGCGAGATGGAGGGGGCAGTGTTGGTACCTATTGTTCAAGCTGCTCTGTCAACACCGCAATGCCACAAACACAGCCTTTTCAAATATCTTCTCAGACATGGCCGACCATTTTTGAAGGTTCTCAGTAAGTGATCGATCTGCTTTACACCTGCTCTAATGACGCACTGGGGGCAATGTATTGTGCTGCAGAAATTGCACGTCCAACAAAGACTTGATTCTATGCTGCAGATACTTAATTTTAAAGAGCTACCCAACTCAAAGAAATTATTCTTGAGTTGTGAATTGTTGAGGCAGTGTGCTCACCAGTGTAAAACATGGTAAACTGTGTTCTGGGGAGACATTGAAGTGGTTAAGACCTAGCCCAGATCTTTCTTCTCATACGAGAACATTTATATGCAGAGGCCATCTCAAGCTTCATTAAAGTGAACCAGAAGCCACATTTTAAAATAATTGATTTCTATAATGCTTTTCAAACGCCAGGAAGTTACAAAGCATTTTGCAGTCAATTAAGTGCTTCTTAAAGTACAGTCACAGTTGTAATGTAGGAAACGCAGCAGTGAATTCGCATTTAGCTCCAGTGTTTGAAACAAGGCTACAGAATCTTTTACATCTACTGGGGCAGACAGGAACCTCAGTTTCACATTCCACTGCATCTCCAACACTGCAGCAGTGCCTTGGTACAACATTTCAGTATCAGTCATATGGAGCTCAAGCTTCTGAACATTTGAACCCACATCTCAAATACTCAGAAGCTAGTAAGCTACTCACTGAGCCATGCTGACGGAGTTTGAGATGGGATCCATGTACTCAATGCTAGCCAGTGCTCTTGCTGGAAAGGGGTTGTGACCAGCCCTCTGAATAACTACCCTGTCATTCCAGAAAAGGCCATGATTGAACGGGGGGTGGGGGGGAAGAATGATTGAAATGCAATCAAGACGGAAGAAAATGCTCAATAAATGAAACTAATGCTCAAGGATCTGTTATTGTGCAAATCATTTGTTTCTCTTCAAAATGAGAGAGAGAGAGACTATAAACCGCAGCCCATCTTACCGTGCCTGCATCCAGCCTTTGGGCCAAATAGGTTTCACCTCAGTCTCCATAAAGGCTTTCAGATAATCCTCTGCTGACTGTGACTTGTTTTGTTCCAGTTCATAACATCCCAGTTTTATCTTCACCAGGTTACATAGCAGGTCCCTGATCACAGCAATGATAAACAGAGTGTTGTCAGAATTTGGACACTTTCTTGGTTATTGTTCACAATCTCCATTTTCTTTATACCAAATTTCTATTGTCCTCTCCTGAAGGTGTTGCCCTTAGCTGTTGTATGGATCCAATGGATTGTCAATCTTCCATTGTTGCCAAATGACAACTCACATGAGAACCCAGACAGCCAGTACCTAACTTGGCAGAACCAGATTTACTTCCAGTGTGTCTCTCCTGCTTTAAAAGTTTCGCTATACCTGTAGATAGCCAGTCATAGTCAAACCTTGGTACGAATTATTAGAGTACAATCCTCAGCAGACTCTCCAGTGTTAAACACAACTGTAACAACTACAAAGGCAGACTGAACTTTCTAGATGGCAGAACCAGCAGGTAAAGCCGTTTGAAAGCAAGGCAGTTTTGCCTTTGTTAAGGAGGTCAAGTCTCAGCTGGAGAAGTGATTCAAACTGCAGGCATCATATTTTAGGAAGGAGATCAAGGCCTAGGAGAGGGCACAAAGGTGTTTCTTCACTGGGATGAGTTTCAGTTTATGGAGAAACCAAAAGGTGGTGGGACTGGTCTCCTTCGCACAAAGGTGGTTATGGGAGAATTCAACAGCGATCTTAATTTATGAGTGACTTTGATCAAGAATGAGCAAGTAGACCTTCCACTGGCAGGAGAATTCATAATAAGAGAACAGATTGAAAACAATAGGCCTAAGCAGGATTTGGGGTGGATGAGGACAATTTTTATTTTAATCAGCTGCCTAAAACAGTGCATCCCAAACTTTTCCCCCTGGTGACATTTTGAGGTTTGAATATTGTGGTGACAACTGTGAGGGGTGGGATGGGTTCAAGGTGAGGGGGGGGGGGGGAGATAAAACCTGTGAGAATGAGGGGTTTTGCCAGAGCTCTGCAGCAGCTAATAACCCTAGTTTGGAAAGCCCCAAACTAAAATGATGGCATAAGCAGATTCAAAGTTAAATGTGAGATAGAACTGATCATATATTTAAAAATAAACTAGCTGTTACAGGTACCATAGAATAGGCCAAAAGATCCATTTTTGTGCTGTATGGTTCTATGAATTTACCAAAGATTATACGCAACAAGTTTATTTCTTTTATCACACAACCAATAATTGTGGTCACCATTCAAGATACGGTCTCCCAACTTAAAGCCCGTATTTCTTTGAAATCACTGATAGATATTGCAGCAACTCTATCATTTTACGCAGTTGTCCTACTAGACCACAGAGTATAGGTAGAGCTTTACAGATCAGAACAATTCATCAGACTGTCAGCTGATTTTAGGAAAACTCTTTATCCTGATTGCCTAATTTCTATCCAGAGGGTCCCTGCTGGAGAGAAATGAGTGTGTAGGTCAGATATATTCCAAGGTCGAAAACCTTTCTAACACTCAGTCCAGATAAAAGTTGATTGGGAAAACACTGCAAAAGTACAGGTCATTAAAAATTGTCAGCCAAAACCTTTTGCTTGTCCACACAACTGAAGCCCTGTGAAGAAAATGTTGTCTACATGGACTTTAGTAAGGCATTTGATAGGGCACCTTATAGCAGGCTGGTACAAAAGACAGCGTCTCCTGGGATCTGGAATGAGCTGGCTAAATGGATACAAAATTGACTTGGTCATGGAAGACAGAGTAGTGGAGGAAAGGTGCTTTTCAGAATGGAGATTAGCAACTAATGATGTTCTGCAGGGATTGGTGCTGGGACATTTGTTGTTTGTAATATATACATAAATGATCTGGAGGAAAACGTAGATGGTCTGATTTGTAAGTTTGTAGATAGTGAGGAGGATTGTTAATGGATACAGTGGGATTTGGATAGTTTGCAGACTTGGGCAGAGAAATGGCAGGTGGAGTTTAATTCGGACAAATGCTAGGTGATTCTTTTTTGGAAGATCAAATTCAGGTGGAAATTGTACAAAAAATGGCAGGACCCTTAGGAGCATCGGCATGTGGAGGGATATGGGCAAACAGGTCCACAGATCCCTGAAAGTGGCACCACAGGTGGATAAGGTGATCAAGGAGGCATACAGCATGCTTGCCTTCATCGGCTAGGGCACCGAATATAAAATTTGGCAAGTTACATTACAGCTGTGTAAAACTTTAATTAGGCCACATTTGGAATGTGGATTGCAGTTCTGGTCGCCACACTACCAGAAGTTAGTGGATGCTTTGGAGAAGGTGCAGAGAAGTTTTACAAGGATATCGCCTGGTCTGGAGGGTTTTAATTATGAGGAGAGGTTGGATGAACTCAAATTGTTTTCACTGTAAAGATGGAAGCTGAGGAGCGACCTGAAAGAATGAAGACATACATGGATGGGGAGAATAGTCAGAGGCTTTTTCCAGGGTAGAAACTACAAGAGGGCACAGGTTTAAGGTGAAAGGGAAAAAGTTTAGCGGAGGAGTGCAGGGAAAGTTGTTTCACACAGAGGGGGGGGTGAGTGCCTGGAATGCACTGCCAGTGGAGGTGGCGGAAGCAGGCACGTTAGTAACGTTTAAGGCACATCTTGAGACACACGTGAACAGGAGGCGAACAGAGGGATAAAAACCACATATGGGCAATAATTAGTGGGTTTAAATAATCTTTAGCAATTGCTGCAGGCTTGGTGGGTCGAAGGGCCTGTTCCTGTGCTATAACGTATTGTAAGAAATCCTTTGCACCCTTGTGAAAGTCTTGACCTTCATTCCAAAGTGTCATGCTTACAGGAAGTCAACCTTGGAATTCATGAACAACTGGTCAGAGGGAAAACATATGAAGGAAATCACACTTTTCTGTGACTTCCCAAAACCAGTGAAACATTTTTGAAGTCTCAACATTGCTGTAATGCAGGAAATAAAACAGGGTGCAGCTTAGCCAGCATTTAGTTAATGACTATATCATTTGAACAATAATATTAGCTGAGATACACATACCAGCCAAGACACCAGGGAGAACTCTATGCACTTCTTTGAAAGGTGTCACGAGATCTCTGTGCCCATTTGAGGGGGCAGCTATGGCTTCAATTCATCTGAAGGATGGCAACTTGGACAGTACAGTACACCTCTGTACAGCATTGGATTGTCAGCCTGGAATCTTTTTTGATCAATTTACTGGAATGGGATTTGAACCCACAATCTTTTGACCCAAAGAGGGGTTTACCACTGAGCCAAAGCTGTGGAAGGAAACTACCCAGACTGATTTGGTAAAATGCATAGTATTCAGAACCTCAGAACATCAACAGCTGCTGACACCATCCTTGTTAACCAGGACAATGGACTTAGGCCAAAATGTTGGCAGCTGCTGTCAGGCCTATGCCTATTAGAAACTGAGATGCTCGGCTAGCTGAACTCAGTACTGGGAGAAACTTCATTACATCAGCGATTAATGGCTTTGAAATAAAAACAAAGCACAGGAGAAAATCTGCAGGTCTGGCAGCATCTGTGTACAGACAAACAGAGCTCATGCTTTGAGTACCATGATTTCTTCAGAACAAGAGGTATCATAGGTTTTGAAACATTAACTGTTTCTCTCTCTACAGATGCTGCCAGACCTGTAGAGTTTTTCCAGGATTTTCAGTTTTTATTTCAGAAATCCAGCATCTGCAGTATTTTGCGTCTGTTAAAATGGATTTAAACTCAGATGTCAAAGATAAAAGACCAGGGTCCTAACATCCTACATGGTCATCTATATCTCCAATTATCCATTTATATGACTGTGTGTCCTCTATAAGCAGGAACTGATGGCTTTAAAAAGTTTCTTATCTCACTACACTTATTCTGCACTGCTAAAATTCTGCCTCTTACTGAAAGAAGTCAAGCTGCAAACTAAAGCTATAAGAGAACCCTGATTAAGAGGAAGCTCTTGGTATTCATTCAGGCATTTTCCATCAATTGGCTGCAGCTGCATTTTTCTAAACAACAAAATGCAAAATGGTCACTTTCACAAGGGTTCTGCAACTCATCAGTTCCTCTCAGTTGGTTGAGCTGACAGCATTGCATTAACGGTGACAGAAGTGGAAATTGCTGAAAAAGTAATCAGTCAGTCTTTGCATAGACAATGGGAAAGACCAAGGAAGTGAGACTGATTCGGAATTTTATCAAAGAGCCAGCACTACCACAATGCTCTAAATATCCCTTTTCTGTTGCAAATGTTCCTGACGCATGGCCCTTTGCCACTGTTGTGCGCCAGTTTATGCATGCCGAGAAGAGATCTGCCAAGAGCAGCAGTGATGAACAGTTTATAGGTACTGGTGATTAATTGGGAATCTGTTATAAGATCCATGTGGAAGCGAGAGACAGGTGCTGCATACAAGAGTTTTAGTAAGTACAGCAACATAGACTCAAAGGAAAAAGAGAGAAGACTGAATATACATAATATGAACAACACAAACAGGAATAATGAAAACTGGTTCGGGGTTCATGGAAAAGAAGATACAGTGAACTAAACAAAGATAAAAACAGAAAAATCTATCGGCAGAAAGTGAAGGGTACACACTCAAAATAGAACATTAAGAAACCATTTAGCTCCTCAAGGCTATTCCAACAGTCAATCAATGTCATGATTAATCTTCAAGTCAACTTGTCTATCTGTAGTTCTAAAAGCCTTGATACCTTCTAGCAACAAGAATGTACTAATTTTAGCCTTCAATATTTGAACTCCAATATTGAGTGCCTTTTTGGGACAGAATACTAGATTTGTGAGAAAAGTGTTTGCTGAATTCACTTCTAAATAGAAGAGTTCTAATTTTAAATGGCATCCACTGTTCTCAACTTACCACTAGAGGGATTTGTCTCTCTGTACCAACTATTCAAAATATTCCAGCATGTTAAACACTTTTATTTAATCACTGTCCAATGACAGGAACTTATCCATCAAAGTTTGTCATTTTTGGGGACTCTTGACCATTTCACCACAAAGAAAAGAACTGGAAAAGTCACCGAGCCAAAAAATGCTAAAGTTGACATAAATGCCAGTGATCTAAGTATGTGTGGTAGAATAAGTTACTGGGCTTCTCCAGAGGGCACAAATTCAATTCCCTTCAGCTTGAGAATTTGATACTCATTAAATGTGGGAATTAAAAAAAAACTAGGACAAGTAAAACTAGCCATGGATCGTACCAAAACCCCATCAGGTTCATTCTTCTTGTGGGTAAGAAAATCTGCTGGCCTTATTCAGTGGCCCTTATGTGACTCCAGTCACACCAACACGGGTGACTCTTGATAACTGCCATAGAAAACCTCTCAATTGCATTAAAATGTTACAAAGGACTGCAGAGGTCTGAGAAGGCAACCCATCACCACACACTAAAGGTAACTTAGGAAGAGCAATAAATCTCATCTCCTGCAAAGGTTACATTCAAGTATGTAGTGCTTTAAAGAAAACAAGCAAATTAGCTTTTCACTGCAATGCCAGTCCAGGGGAATGAAACAAATCCACTTTCTTTTGCCAACTGGTGAACAGAAAACAGTTTGAAAGATAATAGTGTCAGATAAAGTGAGATGATTGGTAAGTTTCTCTCTGAAAGGAGTTCCTCAAACATTGCAGTTAGTAAAGATATGCAATACCAATCTATTCCAGTTTGTATGAGTTAACTGATTTTACCTTGAGTGGGTGTAACAACAAAAGACTTTGCCTGGTAAATCTGAGAAGTGGGAACAATCAACCAATAACTCTGTTATACATATATCTTTATCCAGTACCTCAGATAGGAGAGAACAAGGTTCTCCTGTGATGTCTTCCTGGTCTGAACAGCTTAACATTTATTATCTAGCCACACAGGCGGGTATTATTCATTGAAAGGTAGGAGAGTGGTGTAGCTGTGAAATGAATCGTATCTTCGGAGACAAAGTGAGAACATTTTAAAAAAGTAGATCTCACTGAGACACAGAGTTGAACCCAAATTCTCAAATAAATGAAGGTATAAATGAGGGTTATTGGACCAGGGTGTAGGGATATTAAAAAAAACCTAACATTTATATAGCACCTTCCAAAACCTCAGGAAAACCAACTTGCTTGACAGCCCATGTTTGTAACAATGCGAGTTAAGGGACACGTTCTTGGGCAAACTCTCATTCTTTCTCACATTACAGCAAATGGGTGAAATTACAGCACGTGTAATGCTTAATGGAAGGAAATGTGCAATTAAACAATTATAGTTCATAGAAGATAATCAGGAACTAACCTTAAGAAATCCTTTTTTTTGTGAAACATCTAAACTTGTACAAATCAATCTAACTGGCCACTGATCTTTCAAAACCTACTCTTGCACTCAGCTATAAATCAGGACATGAAGAACTTTGACACTGTGAGTGGAGGTAGAGATAAAACTAAAGGATGGTGAAGGAAAAACTAGACTCGTAGAACTTTTTTTAAAAAAAGTTCACTTGCGTGATGTGAGAGTCACAGACTAGGCTGGCATTAATTGCCCATTCCTAGTTCTCCCTTTTTGAATTGCTACAGCCCATGTGATGTAGGTAGATCTGCAACACTGTTTGAGAGGAAATTCCAGGATTTCGATTGAACAACACTGAAGGAATAGCAATATATTTCCAAGTCAGGATGGTGAGGGGCTTGGAATGGAACTTGCAGATGGTGGTGTTCTAGTGTATCTGCCACACTTGTCCTTCTGGGTGTGGTGGTCGTGGGCTTAGAAGGTGCTAAGAAGTGGTGGTGAATTTCTGCAGTGCATCTTGCGGAAGATACATACTTCTGCTACTGAACATTGGTGGTGCAGGGACTGAATGTTTAAGGATGTAGCACAATCAAGCAGGCTGCTTTGACCTGGATTGAGTGTTGTTGGAGCTGCACATATCCAGGCAAATAGAGTGTATTCCATCACAGTCCTGATGTTCCTTGTAGACAATGAACAAACTTTGGAGAGTCAGGAGATGAGTTACTCAGTGCAGTATTTCTCGCCTCTGAACTGCTGTTGTAGTCACTGTATTTGTATGGCTAGTTCAGTTTACTTTATGATCACTGGTAATCCCCAGGATGTTTACAGCAGAAAGTTTAGTGATGGCGTAGCCACTGAATATCAAAGGTGGGGGCTACATTCTCTCTTACTGAAAATGACCATTCCTGGCAGTTAGGTGGTGTGAAATGTTACTTGTCACTTTTCAGCCCAATCCTGGATACTTTTCAGGTCTTGCTGCATTTAGACATGGACGACTGAACATCGTGCAATCATCACTGATTATTCTTACTTCTGACCTTATGACGGAGAGAAGGTCGCTGATGAAAGCAATTGAAGATGACTTTACAGAACAGGAGGCAACCAACTGGCCCATCAATCCTGTATATAAAATACAGGGCAGAAACTCAAAAGGGCAGAAAGCATTTGGGAAAGGCAAATAAACAACTTACTTAATATTACATATATCCTGATTTTCTTTTTCATTCCCATGTAGTGCTGTGGCCTGTGTACTGTTCAATGACCACTAGTCACTGTGAGCATACAATGGTGAGCACTGTCAAGCTGCAGGTTGCATCACTAGCTCAATCCATTACTCAAAGAATTTTCACACAGACACAATTTGGGGAAATAGGAGTCAGGACTTTAGTATTTAGCTCCTGGGTTGTGACCAGATAAAACTCGCATCAATCAACTTCTCTGTGGTGGCTGTTGATCAGGAAATGAACTTAACGGACGCAGATTCCAAGTTAGAATATAGCATTCTCTACCCATGCTGCTGTGGATGCTTAGTCATCAAAATATTTAAGACAGGAATCAGTAGATATTTGGATAATAAGGGAATTAAGGACATGAGATAGGACAGCAAGGTGGAGTAAGGAATTAGATTGTCACCACCATCTTCTGCAAGGCTCCTGCAGTCAAGCAATAAATGCTGGCCAGTCAGTGACACCCACATCACACAAGCATAAAAAAAGTGGAGTGGGGTAGATAAGTTGAACAAGTACATGTGCTCTTGTTGTTTATGTTACGATGCCCTGAGAACAAACTCAAGGTGTTTACAACCAGTGACAAAGTTACTGCCATTACACAGCAGACTATCTACATTGAGCAAGATCTCTCAACAGCAAATTAATGTATGGCCAATGAATCTGGTGGTATTGCTTTAAGAATAAATATTGTCAGAACAGGTAGAACTCTTGGTTCTTCTTCAAATAGTGTAGAGGAATCATCCATGCCCATGCCTTGGTTCAACTTCTCGCCTGAAAGATGGCACGGTGGCACAGTGGTTAGCACTGCTGCCTCACAGCGCCAGAGACCCGGGTTCAATTCCCACCTTGGGCAACTGTCTGTATGGAGTTTGCACATTCGCCCAGTGTCTGCATGGGTTTCCTCCGGGTGCTCCCGTTTCCCCCCACAGTCCAAAGATGTGCAGATCAGGTGAATTGGCCATGGTAAATTGCCTGTAGTGTTAGGTGAAGGGGTAAATGTAGGGGAATGGGTCTGGGTGAGTTGCTCTTCGGCGGGTCGGTGTGGACTTGTTGGGCCGAAGGGCCTGTTTCCGCACTGTAAGTAATCTAATCTAATCTTTATAACAGCTTCAGCTAGTAACATGTACTCAAGTTACATAACTCAAACCCACAACTTCCTGACAAAGATTACAGGATATTGGCAATAAGGCAAGCTGTCAAATCAAAATCAAACTAATACAGAGAACGAGAAAGAAAGACAGAAATAATAAGAAATGTCAGACACAGAACTAGTGTGTTTAAAATTACTTTAGTTTGAAATTCCAAGAGTAGCAGGGCCAAATAGGACAGCTATTCTGCTAATATAAGGGTCAGTACGGAAGTCTCAAAATGAATGTCCTCAGCTTCTGAAATTCCTACCTGACATAATCATTCCAAAGAAATTTCTTCCGCGGTCCCATGACTCTTCGGCCTGGTTTATCATCGTCGTCCTCTTCAGAACCATTTTTGTCTCGGTCCTCTTCAGACGCCATTCTGAAAAGATACCCAACACATGAGTAAGGAGAGGTAGAGAGAACTGGCATCTTCCCTCCACATTCATCCACATCCCGCTGCTGCGCTTTTTGCCTCAGATCCACAAACAGCTGCTTTTGCTGCTTGTGCTCTAATGTCCATCTGCAGAGTCACTGCCCATGACCAATGTCTATGACCCTCACGGGAAGAGGACAGAAATGCACTGGGTTTGTGCAGTCAGTATGTGCATGCACGCGGCATACTGCAACTCAATCAAAATGAAAATTTAAATACTCAGGAGAGAACATATGCTTGTCTTACTCAACAGATCACCACAGCTTCAAGGTTATAAACTATTGACCACATGCTAACACTCTGCAACAGATCAGAAGAAAAGGATCTTTAAACATCCAGATACAAAAATAACAAAGTTAATTCATGGATATAAGAGTAGTGGAATGGTGGCCTTTCCCGAATGGGGAAGGAGTTGCGGTTCATTTGTATACATCCTTTGTCAACCTGGAGAACTGCATTCAGTTCTGTATACTGGACCTCAGGAAGGTTATGTTAACCTTGGGTGCAGCACAATTTCACCTGAAAATGTCTGGGCTTATAGGGTTACATTAACAAGAATGTATTAACTTCGCCTGTAAGTCCATTGAGCTTAATAGATTGTGCAGTATGTGATTAACTGTTTTAAAATGATAAAATAAAACTAGCTTGTATTCCCAGCAGACGATCAAGGACCGATCTGAAGTTATTTTAAAATGAAAACAATTTTAGTGGGTTTGTACAGAGAAAATATTTCTGTCAGTGGAGGAATCCAGACCAAGTGTGAACAGCTTTAAAATTAGACCTATTCAGGAGTGAAATCAGGAAACAGTTTAGCGCACACAGGGTGTAGCCAAAAGATTGGAACTCCTCCTCTTCCAAAACGCAGTGGATTCTGGGGCCCAATGGAGCAAGGACAGATACATGGACTTGGGATTGAATAGCCTACCTCTCTTTGTGACAGAAAGAGATTGGAAAAAAGGTTCAACTTGAATTTCTATTAAGAATCATTATCCTGTATGATGTGGGGAGATGGTAGTGAAGTGGTAATGTCATTGTACTAGCAATCCAGTTTCAAGGCTAATTCTGTGGGGACATGGGATCAAATTGCACTCTGGCAGTTGGTGGTACTTAAATTCAATTATTCCATTTGGAATTGAAAGCTAGTCTCAGTAAAGGCAACCATGACAACTATCATTATAAATCCCATCTGGTTGACAAACAGCCTTTCGGGAAGGAAATCTGCAGTCAGACCCAGTCCAGTCTGATGTGTATCCAGACCCACAGTACATGGACCATTCTTAACTGCTGCTTGAACTGGCCAAGACAGTGATACCAAATCCCATAAAAGAACAAGGAAAGTAAAAGACACTTGGACATGCAGCAGAATTTAATACTGGTTTACGTTTGTTAATGTTTGCTTTTCCAGGTTTGTACAACACAACTGCTTCCAGAAGTGATTGTGCTGACATCCTTGGTCCTGGTGCTAAAGGACCTCTTCCCGTATGTGGCAGTGTTTATCATCACCCTCAACCATACCCAAAGTGGAAAAAACACAGTGCAATGACAGCCTCTTCTCACATTAAGTTTGATGCCACAATTCGTTAATCTGTGCACATTTACAACTTGTTCACTCCTTCCATGCGTCACTTCATTTCCACTGTACAGTGTTAATGAAGAGGCATCAGCCCCAGGGTTTCTTTTATCTCAATTCATGGGATGTTAGATACACCGATTGGGCCAGCTTTTATTGCCTATCCCTAATTGCCCTTTCGAAGGGATGGTGAGATGCCTTCTTGAATGACTGCAGTCCATTTGGTGTAGAGACACCCACAATGTCATTAGGGTTAGAGTTCCAGAAGTTTGAGCCTGTACCACAGAAGAAATGGTGATATAATTCCAGCCAGGATGGTGAGTGGCTTAACAGGAACTTGCAGTTGGTGGTGTTCTCATATAACTGCTGCTCTTGTCTTCTAGATAGTAGTGGTCATGGATTGGGGAGGTGCTATCTAAGAAGCCTTGATGAAATTCCATTATCCTACATTTAGGATTGTCAGATCAATAATAATGTCATCTGATAACTCAGCTAAGATCTGTGAAATTATCACTGACAATAATCATTTCCACTTCAACAACATTTCTTGTCTTCATCATTGCTTCAGTCCAACTGCATTTGAAACCGTCACTCCTCCTCTTGTTAATTCTGGACTTGGCTATTTCAATGCTACTCTGGCTAACCTCCCACCTGTCCCCAACCCATAGTCTTGAGCTCATCCAAAATCTACCTTGCACCAAGTCCTGCTTATCCATCACCACTCTGCTTGCTGATCTACACTGAGATCTAGCCTAGCAAGGTCACAGTTTAAAATTCATGTTCAAGTTCATAGTCCTCACTCCTCCTCATCTTTGCAATCTTCTCCAGTCTCACAATCTCTTTCTCTCAAATTTTGTCAGAGACAAAAAAACTGCAGATGCTAGAATCCAAAGTAGACAGGCATGAGGCTGGAAGAACATAGCAAGCCAGGCAGCATCAGGAGGGACAGGCATGAGGCTGGAAGAACACAGCAAGCCAGGCAGCATCAGGAGGGACAGGCATGAGGCTGGAAGAACACAGCAAGCCAGGCTGCATTAGGAGGTGCAGAAGTCGATGTTTCTGGTGTTGTCATGTGTAGCTCCAATATTGATAATCCACCACTGATCACTTTGCCTTCTGCTGCTTGGGCTCTAAATAGTTGAATTCATTCCCTGAAACCTTTCACGTGTTTGATCACTTATTCCAATGTTTCCTTATGTGCTTTGGTGCCAAATCATGTCCAATAATAATACCCTGAAATGATTTGGAACATTTTACAACATAATAAAAGCACAAGATAAACCAAAGATGTTAACCGAATTAGAGATCTTTCGATCCGGATGACTTAGTGCTAATCGGATGTGGTTTTCTCTAGAATGTTCTGCCATTGTCTGCTCTGAGGGTGTAGGATTGAGCTTGAAAGACTCTATTCATAAACTTCCCAATGGGAAAACCTTTGTCTACCCTTATAGTCGTATCAAAGAATCACAGATCTGAACTTGCGCTTTAACAGTCTGGATGAGGGGGTTGGAACTACAGGTACAGTCTTAATTTTAAATAAATGTAGAAAGTACAGTGAAAAGTAGCTCAGGATAAAGCAATGAACTCTAGCAACCTTTTAGAGAGCACATTTACCATGACTTTTCTGGTCTAGCATTCAAATCTGGGAGAGCATTTGGCAAAAAAAAACTGGAAAAGAGGGCTGAGAGGTAAACATACTTGGCAAACCGGGCTTGTGTATGTGCTTGGAGTTCTTCCTGATATTTTACCAGTTGTGCTGGCATTACACTTGCCACTGCTTCCTTCAGCTTCTGTGTCGGATCCCGTAACCGCTCATCCTGGGAAGAAAGCACAGATGTTAAGAAAATAATCTGCATATCTATAGTGCCTAATCTAAATTCAGGATGTCCCAAAGCACTTCACAGTTAATTAAAAAATTTAGAAGTGCAGTTGCCGTTGTAATGCAGCAAGTGTGGCAGCCAATACATTCACTACAACAATATGAAACAAAGAATTGCAGATGCTGAAGATCTGAAATATAAACAGAAATTGCTGGCAAAACTCAGCAGATTTAGCAGCATCTATGGGAAGAAAGCAAAGTTAACGTTTTGAGTCCTGTGACTCTTCATCAGAACACGTGCTACAAACTCCCTTTGACAGCAGAGCAAAATAATGAGCCGTTCTAGTACATTAGTTGAAAAATAAACATTGACTAGGTCGCTGGAAAGAACTCCTTGATCTTTACTGATTAAGATCAGAAGTCACATGATACCAGGTTATAGTCAAAGAGGTTTATTTGAAATCACAAGTTTTCAAAGCCCTGCTCCTTCATCAGGTGAAGTGAAGGGGCAGTGCTTGGAAAGCTTGCGATTTCAAATAAATCTACTGGACTATAACCTGGTGTCGTGTGACTTCTGACCTTGTCCACCCTAGTCCAACAACAGTACTTCCACATCATGGGCGGCATGATGGCTCAGTGGTTAGAACTGCTGCTTCACAGCGTAAGGGTTTCATCCAGGTGCTCCGGTTTCCTCCCACAATCCAAAGATGTACAGCTTAGGTAAACTGGCCATGTTAAATTGCTCAGTGTTGAGGGATGTATAGGTTAGGTGCATTAGTCAGGGGAAGTGTAGAATAATAGGGGTAGGGGAATGGGTCTGGGTGGGATACTCTTCGGAGGGTCAGTGTGGACTTGTTGGGCCAAATGACCTGCTTCCATACCGTTGGGATTCTACGATTCACCTTTACTGATTGAGACTGTGGGATCTACCACTTAACCTGACAGGGTGGATGCTGGAGATCAGAGTTGAGAGTATGGTGCTGGAAAAGCACAGCAAGTCAAGCAACATCCGAGGAGTAGGAAAATCAACGTTTCGGGCATAAGCTCTTCATCAGTTTCTTCGCTTATTCTAAACACAACATCTCTAACAGTGCAACAGGTACTGCACTACAGTTTCAGCCTGTATCATATGTGCAGGTCCCTCGCGCACGGTTCAGATTTAAAACCTTCCGATGAAAAATACTACACACTGTGTCATAGAACCAGGAGCAGGAATAGGCAATTCAGCTGGTCAAGCCTGCTTCACCATTTAATATGTTTATGGCTGACTTTATTTTGGCCTCATTTGCACTTTCCTGCCAGCTCCCATGACAAATTTACTCATGAAAAATCTGTCTATCTCCTCCTTAAGTTTATTCAGTGCCCTGGCTGCACTCTGGGTAGTGAACCCCACAGATTCATGAACCTTTCAGAGAAATAATTCCTCATCATTTTTAAAAAATCTGCATCTTGTTCTACACGCCCAACACGGGGAAACATCCACTCTGTGTCAACTTTGTCAATTCCCTTCAATCTTGTCAATATACCTCAAACAGGTTACACCTCATCCTTCTAAACTCCGGATAGAATATTCCTAAACTGCTCAATCTCTCCTCATAAGACAAGCCTTTCTCTGGAATTAATCTAGTAAACCTTCCCTGACTAGCCTCCAATGCAATTACATTCTTCCTCAAATAAAGGGTCCAAAAATCTACGTCGCCCTCCAGATATGGATTCACCAATGTCGTGTACAGTCGTTTTATACTGCAATCTTTAGCAACAAATGCCAAAATTTAATTTGTCCTCATTACCTGCTCTACCTGCATACTAGTTTACTAGTTTCCTTCAATTCATGCATGACGACACTCCGATCCCTCTGCACTGAAGCATTTTGAAGTTTCTCTCCATTCAGATAGTAAGTTGCCTTTGTACTCTTCCAACAAAAATGGATAACCTCACGCTTATCCACATTCAGTTCTAACAGCCAAATTTCGACCCATTCACCTAATCTGTTCATCTATATGTAAATTTATTATTCCTTCATTGCAAATTATTTCCCCACTGATATTAGTGTCATCCACAAAGTTAGCTGTATCACATTCCAACCGGACATCCAAATTGTAGTCGCATCCATCTGCTGTTCCACATGGAGACCACATGTAGGCATCAGATTTAACAAGATTAAAATAAGCAGAGCAATGTACTCAGACCACTTAAAAATCATAGGCATTGTATTTAGCTAGCACTCTCATTCCACTTACATTAATAAAACACTTAAGGCAATTTTCAAAGTGGACAACTTGAGAGTTATTTGGAACACCAGCACTGTCCAAGGTAGTCGGAGATACAAACTTGAAGCCATAGAGCACACTTAAATAATTAGAGTGAGGGGTTTATGTAGAAAAATTCCACTATAATCTTAGCACAATTTTATAGTGAGTAAAGGTAAATAATAGCAATATTGAGAGGAACTAAGGTTCTGTAGATAGGAGATGTGTTTTAATTGCTTGTCGATAATGCTTGAACACTGAAACAATGGTCAATGAACCATTAGTGGTTTGCAAATTTTGGCTATGTGGCCCATTAAGTCATGAGTGAAACATTTCTTCCACTGCTTGGTTCCGGTGTATGAATTTCACAGAAGTAATGATCAGGAAAGGGCTGTCCGTAATATAAATCCCTCACTGATGGAAGAATTCTATACTCATCCACAACTTATACTAAGGAAGAGATACAAGAGGTCTGTTTTGTGCTTTTACGTTGTTATACTTTCCACGTGACTGATGGAGCTCAATATTCAGCAACTAACTTACACATGGAGATATAAGGTGTCCCTCCCCTCCCCGGTAAAACTGCAACATAGCATAAATAACAGTCATACTCTGAGTTTTGAGAAGATTTTTAGCTCAGGTTGAGGTTCTGCATGCAGGTTTGCTTGCTGAGCTGGAAGGTTCATTTCCAGACGTTTCACCACCCTACAGGGTAACATCTTCAGTGGGCCTCCAAGCTAAGCACTGTACGTGATTCCTGCTTTCTATTTATATGTTTGGGTTTCTTTGGGTTGGAGATGTCATTTCCTGTTCTTTCTCTCAGGGGGTGGCAGATGGGGCCTAACTTGATGTGTTTGTTCATAGAGCTCTGGTTGGAATGCTATGTTTCTAGGAATTCTTGTGCGTGACTCTGTTTGGCTTGTCCTAGGATGGATGTGTTGTCCCAGCCGAAGTGGTGTCCTTCCTCTGTGGAACAACGCATCCATCCTAGGACAAGCCAAACAGAGACACACACAAGAATTCCTAGAAGCATGGCATTCCAACCGGAACTCTATCAACAAACATATCAAGTTAGACCCCATCTACCACCCCCTGAGAAAAAGAACAGGTAATGACATCACCACAGGAAATGACACCACCAACCCAAAGAAACCCAAATATATAAATAGAAAGCAGGAATCACGTACAGTGCTTCGCCTGGAGGCCCACTGAAGATGTTACCAAGTAGGGTGACGAAACGTCTGGAAATGAACCTTCCCGCTCAGCGAGTAAACCTATATCCAGTCATAATCAGTAATTCACCCCTTCCCCAGTATGTTGGAAACAGGCACTATTTACCTGCCTGAAGTATTTGGGTCTCTTACAGTCACCCAAGCACAATGCCACACTGTCCATGCTCTCAATAGCAATCGTAACATTGTCATCAAACCAGCAAAGGAGGAGCTACCATCATACAGAACAGAACGGACTACTGCAAAGAGGCGTACTGACAACTGAACTGAACATTACAGACAACTACCTGCCAATCCGACTAAAGAACACACCGGTCAATTCAACAGACTGATCAAGACCTTTGATCCAAACGTTCAGAGTATCCTATGCAGTCTCATCCCACATACTTCTCACATTGGAGACTTCTACTGCCTTCTGAAGTTACACAAAGCCAACACACTTGGACAACCAATTGTATCAGGCAACAGGACCCTATGAGAGCACTTCGCTGGCTATGTCGAGGGCATCTTAAAACCTATTGTACAAGGAACCCCTCAGTTTCTGTTGTGACAGTACAAATTTCTTACAGAAACTCCAGTCAAACATTCCTCATCAAAATGGCAGTCTACACCAGCATCCTCCATGACAACGGCATCACTGGACAGCCTCAGTACTCAACACCAATAACTTTCAATATCCAGATGCCAGCCTACAACTCATCTGCTTCATCCTCGACCACAACAGTTCTTCATCCAGACACACCGAACAGCCATGGGGACTAAATATGCAACCCAAGATTTTCATGCTCAAGTTTGAGCAAGACTTCTTTGCTGCACAGGACCCCCCAATCAACACTATATACCAATACATTGACAATGTTTTGTTCCTTTGGACTCATGTCAAAGAATCAATGAAACGACTAGATAGTGATATCAACAAGTTTCATCCCACCATCAGACCTACCACGGACTACTCTTCAGAATCAGTCTGATTCTCGGACACACGCATCTCCATCAAGGACAGACACCTCAGTACCTCACTCTATCGCAAGCTCACAGATAACCTAACAATGCAGCACTTATCTAGCTTCCACCCTAAACATGTTAAAGAAGCAATCCCCTATGGGCTGTCCTGCAAATACCCAGATCTGCTCAGATGAGGAGGAGCACGACAGACACCTAAATATTTTGAAGGACGCCCTTATAAGAAAGGGATACGATGTTCATCTCATTGATTGCCAGTTCTGACATGGCACAGCAAAAAACTGCAACGATCTCCTCAGAAGACAGACACAGGATACGCTAGAGTACCCTTCGTCGTCCAGTACTTCCCTGGAGCAGAGAAATTACGCCATGTTCTTCACACACTTCAACATGTCATCGCTGACAACGAGCATCTTGCCAAGATCATCCCTATGCCTCCACTTATTGCCTTCAAACAACTGCCAAACCTTAAACAGACCACTGTTCACAGTAAACTACCAGCCTCCAGGATAACATCGATCACAACACCACACAACCCTGCCATGGTAACCTCTGCAAGATACGTTAGATCATCAACATGGATACTAGCATCACATATGGGAACACCATCCAGTATGCATACAGGAGATACTTCTGTGACTCGGCCAACGTTGTCTATCTTAAATGCTGCAGGCAACCTTCCCCCCAGGCATGGTATACTGGTGAGAGTATGCAGATGCTACGATAATGGGTAAATGGACACTGCGCAACAATTGCCAGACAAGAATGCTCCCTCCCAGTCATGGAACACTTTAGTGGCCAAAGAAATTAGGCCCCGATCTTTGGGTAAGCACCCTCCAAGGTCGCCTTCGAGTTGTACAACAACGGAGAATTGCCAAGCAGAAACTGACAGCCAAGTTTCGTACCCACGAAGACAGCCTCAATTGTGATGCTAAGGTCATATCGTGCCACTTATGACCTCACCACACTGTTCTGTATCTGTAAAATCTTCCTTACTGTCCTGGTTTGACACCATTATCATGATAATTTATAATCCCTCTACATTAATTAGTTTATACAGTTTTGGATTACTTATCACTTTGGTTAGACCTTCAGCATGTGACTCGTATACCTATGATGTTATTCCAGTTGTTTGGTTTGTCTGCAGCACTACCTCATTTTTAATTTTTTGTAATTATCTCTCTGCCTCAATTGGATTATAGGTCACCCCTCTGCTTTCATTTCAGCTGTTGACACTTTACTCACACCATCTGATACTCCTGATCACCTGCAGAGACTTATTATTTGGCCTGTCGACACTCCACTCACACCATCTGCCTATAAATTCTGTGCCTGTGTGCTTCTCTCTCACTCCACCTGAGAAAGGGGGCAACGCTCTGAAAGCTTAGGATTCAAATAAGCCTGTTGGACTAATAACCTAGTGTCACCTCACTTCTGACCTAGTCACCACTGTGGTTAACAATCAGGAGATTTTATGCACTTGCTGCATAGCAACTCAGGATAGTTACTCTATTACTACACTGCACTTGAAAGCTTGGAATCCTTCACCTTTGCAAAGATTACAAATCAAAGCTGGAATGTATGATTGATATTATCCTTGTCCCACTTATATTCCTCTGGGTATTTTGTTGGGACATGGCTCTGCACTGTACAAAGTTGCATGTCTGGAAAGCAGGAAAACAAATTCCGTACACTAGCTCTTGATTTTGTTTACCTGGTCATTGAGGTGTAATTTCTTCAGACGTTTCATCAGGGTGTCCTTGCTGCAGGGCAAGAAAGAGGCCAAATAGCTGTATACTGCCGAGCGCACTGTCACATTCAACTCCTGTAATTGTAGCTCAATACTGTACAAGGACAGACAAGAATAGGCAGATGCGATGACAACAGCAACAATATATCAATAATGAAGCATATAATATAAAGCTCCCTCCTATTACTTTCTTACCAAAACTGGAACATACTAAATATCTTGCAGTCTTGTCACAGGACATTAGCATGTTGCCATGCACTTCAGAAGTTTGTCATTTTGAGTATACACAGGGAATGGAATATCATTTAGGAAACTAATAAACCTTAGTTTTGCTTTCAGTTTATGATCCTTCACAATTTCACTAAAACAGCCTTTCCTATCATTCAATCACAGAGTATTTTCTTGGGTCTTAACCACTGTTTTGGGGACTATATTCCAAAAGTTGATCCATTTTTTCTCAGACATTTGCTTAAAGAAAGGTCTTATCCTTAATCACAGAAATGTGAGAAAAGCAGAATACTTACTCCAGTAGGATAGTGTTAATATCTGGCGTGAAGAATTTCTTCTTTCCTTCTCCTTCAGAGCCCTTCCCAGCCTGAATAAACACGGTAACAGTATTAAAGGTAAACCAAAGAACACAACCATGCCTGGGTGTGAGCCATTCAGTAAGAATCGGGCTTAGTGCTCATTGTACATGTTCAGTAAATAACTGTCGAACATATGTAGACTGACAAACCACAGAAAGGGGTGTTACACTGAGTGATATATAACAAATCTCTTAGTTAATAAAATCATAAAATAACTTGAGCACAAGAAGCAGGTCCTTCAGCCAGCTGTGCCTATGCTGACCCACTGAAGAAATTCACCTAGTGTCATTTGGATCTGGTAAGACAATGGCGACTTGACTTGACTCCCCTGATTGCTTTCCCACAGACATGTACATTTTTCCTTTTCAGATAATCCAACACTCTTTTCAATGCCTCAGTTAAACATGACTCCATTCTCAGGCAGCGTACTTCAGACCCTAACCCCACATACAAAACATGAGACAGTGAGAGGGAGAGACAAAGAGAGAGAGAGAAAAAGAGAGACACAGAGAGAGAGACAGACAGACAGAGACAGACAGACAGAGAGAGACACAGAGACAGAGAGAGAGAGAGAGAGAGAGAAACAGAGAGAGAGAGATCAAGCAAAGAACGGCAGTGTACATGCAAGGGGCTACCGCCCTTTTCCCATTCCCAGTACAAATACAAAACAACTCTTTCCCCTTACTTTTCATTGTTATCTACCACTTCCTCCCTGATCCCCAGAAGTTATCCCGGGATTAGATTCAAATGTGTTATACAGCATTTTTGTCAAATGTTTTTTTGAGAGCCAAAATACACAACATTGACAACATAATCATTATTCAAATCAAATAGATTCTCAAAAGAAGCTCAATTAATCTGTTAGGTGTTACCATACTTTAATCAACTGACTTTTCCTTGCAATATTCTGTTTCACTTTTACGTTTAAATTTGTTCCGTCATTATAAATGTCTAACACCATTCCCATTATAGATGACAAGCACAGGGAACACAGTTTTAAAGGGTTTGGATGGGGAGGGCAGAGGGATGAGAAATGGGAGGAAAAATCCGCAGTGAACGGTAATGACCTTCAACGTTCTGTCTATGAGACAAACATGATCGATGGTTTCAAAAGAATAATGGATAGGCACTTTAAAGAATCAAACTTCTACGCTATGAGGATTGAGTGAAGGAATTCATTAGTAAAGTTTGATCACATGGGACTCAAGGTGAGCTTACCAGTTGGTAACAAAATTGGCTTGTCAGTAGGAGACAGAGAATGGTGGTGGGAGAATTGTTTTTCGGATTGGAGGCCTGTGACCAGCGGAGTTCCACTGGAATTGGTACTGGGTCCAATTTTGTTTGTCATTTATATAAATAATTTGGATGAGAATAAAGGAGGCATGGTTAGTAAATGAGAGTAAGGTTGCAAAGAGATCTTGATCATTTGGGTCAATGGGCTGAGGAGTGGCAGATGGACTTCAATCTGGATAAATGAGAGGTATTATGTTTTGGTAAAACAAACAAGGGCAGGACATGTACAGTTAATGGTCGGGTCCTGGGTAGTCTTGAAGAACAGAAAGACCTAGGGGATCAGGTACATAATTTTTTAGAATTTGCAACATAAGTGAGACAGAGTGATTAAAAAGGTGTTTAGAACACTGCCTTCATTGCTCAGACGTTTGGGTATAGGAGTTGGGACGTCATATTGAGGTTGTATAGGACGTTGGTGACGCCTTTTCTGGTGTACTGTCTGCAATTCTGGTCACCCTCCTATAGAAAGGGTATTATTAAATTAGAGAAGGTTTAATCAGAACAAATTTACCAGGATGTTGCTGGGAATGGAGGGCTTGAGTTATAATAGGTTGGATAAACTGGGACGCTTTTCCACTGGAGTGTAGGAGTTTGAAGGGAGATCTTATGGAGGCTTAGAAAATCATGAGGGACATAAATAAGGTGAATAGCTCAGGTCTTCTCCCTAGGGTGGTGGAGTTCAAAACTAGGTGGAGTATTTTTAAGGTGAGAAAACATTTTCAAAAGAACATGGGGGCGATGTTTTACACAAAGCGGCTTGTGTGTGGAATGAACTGCGTGAAAGTGATGAATGCAAGTCCAACTACAGAGTCAAGAGAGAAGGTTGAAGAAGGAAGAGAAGATCCATGAAGTTCCGGAATCTTGGGACAGGCCGACACACATTGAACCTGTGTCTCTTGCCATCTATAGACAGTGAAATGCTTCGTTTCAATTTTTATTGTCCAATAAAGCTTTACAAGTTTGATCTTTAAAATCAATGAATGTCCTTTAGGCCAATGGAGTTATTTGTGGACAAGAAGTTTCTTACTACAGGACTTAATAAAATGTCCACAGCCCTACATCACCCTGGGTTCTAAAACACACTGTAGATGCTTCAGTCAATAATGTAATCATTCACCTTGTAACCTTGGCATTCTATTCTTGACTCCAATTTTTTTGCACTCCATTAACAGAATGCAATACTTTCACTTCTAACATTGCTCATCTCCACTCCTCCCTTAGCCCACCTTTCTTTAGGATTCACTCCTGGAATCACTATCTGGGCCAGCATTTATTACTCATCCCAAGTGCCCTTGTGGTGGTGGTGTTGAGCTAGTTATTAGAGCCTCATCCAGGTTTGTTACCTATTGACTGGAATTTCAAAAAAATATTATGAAAATCTCTGTTGTCCTTTAAGATCCCCCTGAAAAGTCACCCCTTGACCTCACCTTTAGTAACCTAATTTTCTTTGTTACACCTCCATGGAGCAGCTTGGAACATTTCTGTATTAATTGTGCTCTACCAAGGGCAGAAGAGGAAATGACATAATTTTGACCCAGTGACAATGAAGAATTGGAGGCGAACATTCAAGTTGGGGCAGTGTACTGGAGGGAAACAGTGGAAGTGATGGTGTTCAGTGCATAAGGACATGATCTGGCAGGGCTACTAAGGGACCTATCGTTGAATGGTAATCACCATCTAGGTCTACATGCGAACAACACTTTGCAGGATAGTGCCAGATAGCTACAGGCGTATCTGTGGTGAGAAGGCACAAGAGGAAGCAAAGGAACAAGAGGAAAATTAAAAATGAAAAGGTGTTCCTCTGAAGACTATGTGACTATGACACTGTCACCCAGGTCAGAAGATCCCAGGTTTTCAGACACTGCACTGCATCAGCAGTTAGATTCATTTCACCTCCTCAACCTCCATTGGAAGGTTATGGGACAGAAAAAAAAAACAGACAGGCCTCCCATTCCTGATCACTCTCCAATAATTCCTGTTTAAAAACGGTGGATTGGATTGAACTCTGCTATGACAAAATAAATGGTTGAACAACTTGAGAAATAGGAACTTCCTGAAATATTTGGACAGGTCTTATTTCCCAAATTTTGCTTCCTGTTTCTCTGTGCCCATTTTCTTCCAATGGAAATACAACCACTTCCTCTCACCCATGCACTTTCAAATGTTCCCTCTCTATTTCTTTTTAAAAAAGGTCAAACCCAATCATGTTTGAGTCAATATTCACTAAAAGCTTCTCACCCTTATATTACTGAACCCCAGGAGGAACTGCACCTCCAGATCAGAGATTAAAAGCTAGAAAATGGAACTGATCTCTCCAAAGGCGACTCTGTGATTTTCCAGCTAGGTACTTACATGAGTTTCATTGTTCAAATGTACAGCACATAGTGTCTTAAGATCTTTGATCTGTTTTTCGAGCAGGACAGGTAACCCCACTGGCAACTCAACCAACTGCTTTTGGCTTTGGGCCGCTAAAGTGAAGCCCGAGGACATTGCAGTGTTGCTGTTTTCCTCGGTTTCAGAGGCTGGGCTTCCGCTTGGCGTTTCTGCTAGCAGCTTATCTATGTCCAGGTCACCAAGCAACTCCATGGCATTGGCAGCTTCCTGAAGCAAGTCATTCTCGTTCGAGTTCCCCAGAATTGCAAAGACTTGGTCAGAGGCAGTCACACTGATGTCGGAACCAGCAGCATTCTTTATTGCCTGCTCAGGGACTTGGAGGGCAGGTATAGGCTTCATGGACATTTCCTGCTTTTTCATGGCTTCTTTCTCCTTCTGGAACTTTTTGAGCATTTCAGCCAACGACAGGGCATCACTATGACTTTTCCGCTTCTTTTTATGTTTGTCAGCGTTGAGGGCCACCACTCTGAAAGGAAGCAGAGAAATGTTAATGGGGTGTACTGATTAAGTTAGTTGACTAAAATCCAGACAATATGAATTCCAATTTCACCACAGCAGTTGCAGAACTAAAAAAAAAGTAAAATTAAACAGCCAGCAGTAAAAATGAATATGAAGCTCAGGGTTGTCACAAACCCACAACTGGTTTACAGATAATCTTTGAGAGAAAGAAGCCTGCCATCTGCATTCAGCTTGGCCTGCATGTGAATATAGCTGCACAGGGATACAGTGAACTCTTAACTGCTCAATGAAACAGTGAGACACTCAGTTGCATTAGACTACTTCACCAATTTCTGGGTTAGAGCCAAAAAAACTGCATATGCTGGAATCCAAAATAGACAGGCAGGAGGCTGGAAGAACACAGTAGGCCAGGCAGCATCAGGAGGTGGAGAAGGGTCACACTCGAAATATCGACTTCTCCACCTCCCGATGCTGCCTAGTTGCTGTGTTCTTCCAGCCTCTTGCCAGTGTATTTCACCAACTTCAGGAGCAGCTAGGTTTTAACTCTTTCAAAAGGAACCTTATCTGCACCGGAAGCACTGTACCCTGCAAGGTTATGGATCAGGTGCTGGAAAATGGGATTAAAATGGGCAACCGATTTATTCAGTTGGTTCAGACACAATGGGCTGAATGGCCTCTTTCTGTGCCGTAACATTTCGACAGTTCAATGGGTTTGGTAGTACACATCTTGCAGGTGATGCAAGACCAAGAATTATTTGTTTAAAGATATGATTAGGCAATAAGACAGTACAAAACAAGAAGAATGTTTTTGTGTTGATGAATCAGTCTGCTAACATCACAATATTCCAAAGTCAAACAAATGTAGGCCATTTGACCACTCGAGTTGCTCTGCCATTTAATCAGGTGATGTCCGACCTGTAGGTGTTTTAAGTTCCATGTTCCAGTGCCTAACAAAAACCTAACTCTACTTTCACCACCATGAGTCAGACTTCCAAAGTAGCAACTCCTCAGAAAAAAACCCCTCTCATTTCTGTTTTAGAAGGGTGACCCTTAATTTTCAAAGTGAACCTTACACACAGTGGAAATGTCCTTTCTATATTCATTTTTGTAAGACCATTCAAGATTTTATATATTTCAATCAACTCAGCCCTCACTTTTCTAAACTCTGCAATAACCTTTGATGTTACCTTGTACAGTACTTTCTGAACATTTAAGTATAATACATCAACAATACATTCCCCAATGTGTGCTACCGCTTCAAAGAAATTTAATAAATTGATTAAATGTGATTTCCCTATCATAAAACCATAATAACTCTTCCAAATTACCTTGATTTTCTTGAAGCACCCAACTATAATGTCTTTAATGATCGATTCTAACATCTTCTCCATGACAAATGTCAAGCTAACTGACATATGGCTGCCTGTTTTTTGCACATTGATGTTTTCTCCAAGTTTGTTAGTTAACCGTGGATAGTAGGCCCACCTTTTGGATGCCATATATACTCAAGTAATAGTTGATCTCATGTAAGAGTTGACCCCCTATTTTTGGCCAAAAAATCTGGAATTTTACATACATCTCATACAAAAGTCAACCCTAGTTCTTCGCAGATAACAGATCAACATTTATGAGTGTGCCAGCCCTCTGCTCTGGCTTTACGGTCTGCCAGTTGCTTCTCTCCAGGTTTTCAGAATTCATTATGTTTTTCTTTACTCATTTAGAGATCAGTTGGGCTTCTGCTAATGATACAGTATGAATTTTGACAGGCATGAGCTTCAGCCACTCAAAAGTAATATCTTATAGACGAATGCATAAATTTAACCGTAAAAAGTTGTTTAAAAAAACTTGACTATAACTACATGGTATTTTCTTTGTAGTAGGGATATATTTATTCTGAAATATGCCCTTAAATGTTTGTCACCATTTATCCCCTAGTCTAGTGGTCTGGTTCACTTCAGCTAGCTCAGGTTTATGTCGGCATAGTTGTCCTTATTGAAATATAAAATCCTGGTCTTAGACCCAATCTAATCCCTTTCCAACTGGATATAAAATGCAATCATATTAAGATTGCTGTTACCCAGGGGGATGACTTTACCCTGGGGTCATTAATTTATGCTGCCACATTACAAAATATCAAGTCTAATATAACCTGCCTGGGTTTCAAAATGAGATAATTTCTTAGAACAACACAAAGATATCCAGGTAACGACAGCCAATCTGATCTTTCCAATTCATTTGTAGATTAAAGTCACCCATGATTATTGCTTGTCCCTTTATCACAAGCACCTGGTATTTCTTCTTCCATACTTTGTCCCACACTGTGTTACTGTTAGGGGGCCTGAAGCCCACTTCAAAATGTGATTTATTTCATTTATTTTTCTCATCTCCACCCAATCTTGATCTCCTGAACCAAGACATCTCTAACTACTGCACAGATGCCATCCTTGATGAACAGTACTCCTCTCTACCATTACCTAGCTTCCTATTTTTCTGGAATGTCATATACCCCTCAATGTTCAGGACCCAATCCTTGTGACCTTACAACCACACCTCCACAATGAAGTAAATGCACATGATCTGATCACCAATGTGCAGTGTCAATTTCTACAACTTGTTATGAATGCTGTGAACATTCAGATACAGAGCTTTTAGTTTTGTATTTTAACAAAAGCATGGGAGCATAAGGGTTTGAAACAAGTTATGCTCTGACAACAACACCACTAGCAATTAGTAGGAATTACAACTAAATTTTTTTTGAAAAAAGATAAGCATCAGCACCTATTTATTTCAGAACAGACAATAGGTCATAAGACTGCAAAACCCAAAATGAGTTGATTTCTCATGATTGGGAAGGATGAATAGGAACAGTTTAGGAAAAAGTACAAGTGGCACAGTAACTCAATGGTTAGCACTGCTGCCTCATAGTGCCCGGGATCCGGGTTCGAATTCCAGCTTTTGGCAACTATCTGTGTGGAGTTTGAACCTTCTGTTTCTGCATGAGTTTCCTTCCACAATCCAAAGATGTGCAAGATAGGTGAACTGGCCATGGGAAATTGCCCATAGTGTTCTGGGATGAGTCGGTGAGATGGATTAGTCAGGGGTAAATGTAGAGTAGTAGGGTAACGGGTCTGGGTGGATTACTGTTTGGAGGGTTGGTGTGGACAAGTTGAGCCAAATGGCCTGTTTTAACACTGTAGGGATTCGATGATCATTTTATAAGCTTTTAGAGTCATAGAGATGTACAGCATGGAAACAGACCCTTTGGTCCAACTCATCCATGCCAACCAGCTATCCAACCCAATCTAGTCACACCTGCCAGCACCTGGCACATGTCCCTCCAAACCCTTCCTGTTAATATACCCATCCAGATGCCTTTTACATGTTGCAATTGTATTAGCCTCCACCACTTCCTTTGGCAGCTCATTCCACATACCACCCTGTGCGAAAACGTTGCCCCTTATTTCTCTTTTATATCTTTGCCCTCTCACTCTAAAACTAAGCCCTCTCGTTCCGGACTCCCTGACCCCAGGGAAGAGACTTTGTCTATTTATCCTATCCATGCCCCTCATAATTTTCTAAACCTCTACAAGGTCACCCCTCAACCTCCGACACTCCAGGGAAAACAGCCCCAACCTATTCAACCTCTTCCTATAGCTCAAATCCTCCAACCCTGGTACCATCCTTGTAAACCTTTCCTGAACCCTTTCACATTTCACAAAATCCTTGCGATAGGAAGGAGACCAGAATTGCATGCAATATTCCAACAGTGGCCTAACCAATATCCTATACAGCCGCAAAATGACCTCCCAACTCCTGTACTCAATACTCTGACCAATAAAGGAAAACATACTAAATGCTATCACTATCCTATTCACCTGCGACTGTACTTTCAAGGAGCTATGAACCTGCATTCCAAGGTCTCTGTTCAGCAACACTCCATAGGACTTTACCATTAAGTGTATAAGTCCTGCTAAGACTTGCTTTCCCAAAATGCTGCACCTTGCATTTATCTAAATTAAACTTTTAAAACAAACTCAGCTTACATGTGGAACAGCAGCAAAGTGGCCATCACCACTGGTGATTCCAGAACTAATATGTTATAATTACCAATGGTCATCTTCTCTAGAAGTGAAAAAAGCTGAGGGGTTATTCGACAGGTATCTTAACAATTATTCCGTAGTTTGATTAGGTGATGTAAAGATTTTCTACTTGTGGGGAGTCCAAAACTGGGACTGTAAATTTAAGATAGTCACTGCAAGTCTGTTAGAGATTTTGTAGACTTGTTTTTACTCATAGGGTGTCAGAACATGGAACTCACTCACTGAGGTGAATAGAACAGATGCTTTTTACGAGGAAGCAAGGTAATTAAAGGAAGGGAAGTAAATAGAATATCAGGCTGCTAGATTAAGATGAGGCTTGCATAGGGTCTAAAATCTACTATGGGGAGAAAGTGAGGACTGCAGATGCTGGAGATCAGAGCTGAAAATGTGTTGCTGGAAAAGGGCAGCAGGTCAGGCAGCATCCAAAGAGCAGGAGAATCGACGTTTCGGGCATGAGCCATCCGTCTACTTGGATGTTACACCAAATGGCCTATTCCTCTGCTGCACATACCATGTAATGTTGACGGTTCATGGTTAATTTCTGCACTGGTCACTTCCCAGTCTCACAATGACAAACAAATCTTAATAGGCTAAGAGAAGCTTCACAAGTACTATTCCACCCGTCAGCTATGTAGGGCATGTTGATTACACTACTGAAGTAGGTACTACTCTCTTGCCAGCAGAAAGTTCACAAGTTGACAAGAAAATGTATGTTAATAAGAAGTTGCCTTCATGGTTTTTCCTCAAATGGATATTGTGTATTTTTAATCCGCACAGGTCCCGAAACTTAAAAAAAATTGTTGCGGTCGTCAATGCAATGTGTTTCCTGTTTATTGCTGTTTTACATATCAAATCTATATATTTCCTATAAGTGCCCGCAAAACCTTTTCAGTAAAATTAGTATGTTCATTGCAATGTTATTTTTTAAAATTTCCATCCCATGACATGCCTCTCATTCCCCTTCCACTTCCTTTTATGTCACTTCCATTGGATTCCCCCTTTTATTCATATGTCATCCCAATTCTCACTCCATATCTTACATACATTCCCCCAACCAACACCTATGTTCAATCTGCGTAAGTGATCCCAAGCTTCCACTTGCCTGCCATTTCAACACCCCACCGTGTTCCCGGCCAACATTTCTGATGCAGGCTTGCTGCAGTGTTCCAGTGAGCCTCAGCACATGTTCAAAGGACAACATCTCATCTACCACTTGAGGACCCTGCCGCCTCTAGGACCCAACATTGATTTCAGTAACATCAGAGTCTGATTCACTCCTTCCATATTTGTAACCCACCCTCCAACCGGTCCTGTCATGACATGGGCTGCTTTTAGCACAGTCACTCACTCTCACATACTCCTATCACATTATATGGATTGCATTCAGTACAGCTTAACTATTTTCTCCTACTCTTAGTTCTTAATATCAATTATTCAGTTTTTCTTTTGATGTGGCTGCAATCCATAATCTCCTTGTTTGCCACCCTTTCATCTCTCTCTCTCTCTGGGTTCCATCTCCACATATCCACTCACCTCCCTACCCTCCCACCCCAATTTTGGCTTCACCATAAATACCAATTTTTCCTAGCTACTAACAGTTCTGGTAAAGAGTCACTAGACTCGAAACATTAACTCAGCTTTCTTCTCAGGTCTGCTGTCAGACTTGCTCAGCTTCTGTTTTTATCTTAGATTTCCAGAATCTGCAGTTGCTCAAGTACAAGATGTCAATAATCACTTCCAGTTGCCTGCCATTTCAACATCCCACTGTGTCCCCGGCCAACATTTCTGATGCAGGCTTGCTGCAGTGTTCCAGTGAGCCTCAGCACATGCTCAAAGGACAACATCTCATCTACCACTTAAGGACCCTGCAAATATTTCAGTGATTATTGACATCTTGTACTTGAGCAACTCAACATGATTCACTCACCCAGACTCCTTTGAAACCTTTAGCTTCCTTGATTTCTTCTCTTTCATCCCACCTTCATCCTTTCTTCTTTGCTTTTTCGCCACTCTGTCTTCTCCATCTTTTAATTTTTGTTTCTGAAAGAAAAACTGCAAATTGTCTCCTTACTGTCAAACTTGAAAGAACACAAACTTAGGATATCCTGAGTAAATCTTAAACAAAGCATAAAAATGGTGCTTCATTAATATTTAACTTTTTTTTAGAAAAATCAGTTTAAGGTAGAAAGCAACCTGGCAGCTTCAGGAGTCCGGCAGAATTAAACCTTATGTTAAAACATTGGTAACACACAGCCAGCAATGAGGTGGTTTTCCATTGAAGAATGAAGGAGGAAGCTAAAAGATACTTTGCCACCCAATTGCTTTTCAGATTCTAGAATGTTTTACAACAAGCGGCCACTAAGGCAGTGAATAGATCATATAAAAGTGAATTGGAAAAGCAAGTATATATAACGATCTGGTGAACAATTGGAAAATGGAACTACAGTTGATAGTTACAACAGAAATGCTTGTGTCAGATGAAAAGAATTGACAACCATGGTAGAAGGCACTTTGATGCTGTGTGCGTGTCTGCACATGTCTGGGGAAAGCACACAAGAGTCATATACAGTCATGTCCAGTGGTTGGAGTGAGTAAACATGTGAAGGGTGAGCATACCGATTTGCTGTGCCATAACATTTGATGACATAGGCATACACTATACATCTCCAACCTGCAAAGGAAAGGATATTGAGGGTATGAATGTGCAGCTCTGAGTGCTTCATCTGATTGCAGAGGGTTACTGAAAATTGAGAGACTGCTCAACCTCATCATTAGGCTGGGGATAGTTAGAACACACACCATTGGGATATTTTCCAAGTCTCACAATTCACTATAGAATTGAAATTAAACCACAACTTACTTTAGGTGATTTCAATCTTTTCTTTCCGGCCACATCTTCATCCTCAGTGTCAGAGGTTTGCCGGAACTGCAATGTCCCCGTGTTTATATAGAATCCTCCGTACTTTGTCGTCAGGGAGGCCGGAACCAATTCATCATACTGGAAAATAAATTCAGGTTTCAGCAGAAGCTGTGAGCTGGAGTGGTCAGTCTGGGTTAAACAGACTGTGTTCAAATGGTTGGAGATACCCACTTTACATTGCTCAGTATCATGGAGGCTGTATCTGAAATATACATATTTTGGTTGTGATGATATCCTACACATGTCAAAGGTTGTCTGTGCAGTGATATAAAATATTAAAGATCATGTGTTGACCATACATTACTACCTTTTGGATATGTTAACTTTTTCCACTATGAGCTCCTATAACAAAGTAGAAACTTCCTAGATACTGAATCAAAAATGGCAATAATGTTATCAATTAATTCTAACAAAAAAAGGATAGAATAGATGAGTTCAAAATGCACTATGTTCTAAATTGT
The DNA here is from genome assembly GCF_004010195.1 of Chiloscyllium plagiosum. Classification (NCBI taxonomy): domain Eukaryota; kingdom Metazoa; phylum Chordata; class Chondrichthyes; order Orectolobiformes; family Hemiscylliidae; genus Chiloscyllium; species Chiloscyllium plagiosum. Next base: position 20,390,655 of record NC_057748.1, on the reverse strand, counting down.
ATCCTTCACATCATGTTAGTTCACCTGAAGATTCCTTGTGTTTAATGTCACAGCATGAAATGTTGTTTCCAACTTTTACCTCCAGAGTTGTAAATTGGTACGGTGTTTTAGGATATTCTGAGGAAAGTTTTATTTGTCTTCTCCTAATTCATATCATTGATAGATGAAATGGAACTAAAACCATTCTCAGCTCGTGGCAATTTATATTACATGCCTTCCACATGAGTGCTATAGGGAAACAATCTAATGTAATAATAATGTCCAGAAGATCATGCCAATGCTCAAAGCTCAAATCAGAAGCGCCACCAAGCAACTAGGTGCTGAAATAACAACAGCGCACCCTGCCCACTTGGTTTTGCAAGGTTTCCTTACTACAATGAAGGGTTTGCTCCAAAACTGGGGCAACAAGCAACAACAAAACATAGTCCTACTCAATGAATCATACAGCCAATGTAACATATCCCACCATCATCTTCCCTGAGCATACCCTGTCTTGCTGGCAGCAGTGTACAGTAAGAAGGGAGCTGCCCCTTCAAGTTCTCAACACAGACTCCAAGGTGTCTCAGGGCACCAGGTCAAACACAGGCAAGGAAATCTCTAATTACTAACTACCACACCAGCTCAACTGTGGAATTGGTATTCCTTCATGTTGAACACAATGTGAAGTAGTACTGAGAGTGGAAAAGCACAGAATACTCTCAGAAAAGGAGTTTACAACTTCATCACGAAGAGTGGTTCGGCAGCACTATTACTGCCTGAGCTGACAAGGTTTTGAAGACCACATCTGTCAGAAGGGGTCCAGGAAAGATGGTGGGGGAACTAACAAAAGGTAAACAATATTACTTAACCTCCTCTCCAACAATTTACCAGTTGCAGGTATGTCCATCCATGACACTATTATTCGGAGTGATCACTGCACAGTTCTTGTGGAGACAAAGTCCCATCTTCACATCAGCATCACTGCACTGAATGGGATGAATTCAGAAGAGAAGTAGTATCTCTAAACTGGGCAACCATGTGGTAGAAGTCTGTACCACTGCAATCTGTAACCTCATTCTCACATATCCCACTCTATCATTGATTGTTCACTGGAGGATATAAGACAGAATATAATACAGCAACAGGCCTAACTAATAAGGTAACAACTCGGTGAAGTTATGGCACAAGATTACATGCATGCCAAACAGCAGAAGCAGTGTGTGATAGACAGAGCTAAACGATCGAACAATGTACAGGTCAGTTCTGCAGTCATGCATATCCATAATGTGTGAATAGTCATGGAGAATTAAACAACAATGATGGGGCAGCTCAGCATGTCAGCATAAGGGAAGGATAAAAGACTCATTTTCTTTGCCCTGAAGTGCTTCGGGTTTGACTAATTTATTTCTTCACCTGAAATCTCCATCATGGATGCTAACCTTGAAACAATATAACTCACCTCACAATATCGCAGTTAAAGCACTGAAAATTGCAAAGGCTATGGACCGTGACAATATCTCAATGTCTTCATCCACAAAGACTTGTGCGTCAAAATCAGTTGGGCCCCAAGTTAAGTTGTTCCAGTACAGCTACAATGCTAGCATCTATCTGACAAGGTAGAAAATTGCCCTGAGACACCTTTTGCACAAACAAAAAACTGGACAAATCCACCCAGTCAACTAGTCATAATCAGTCTAATTCTAACCTGTTAACCTCCACTCCTATTAATCTACCCTTTACAATCAGCAAAGTGATAGAAGATTTCATCAACTCAAAAAATCTGGAGTATACAGCTGACTTATAGAACTCTTGTGGCATAGTGGTAATATGCCTACCATTGAGTAGAAGGTCTGGATTCAAGTGCCACTCGTTCCAGACTGGAGCTGTGTAATAATCTCTCTCAACTGAGGTAAAAATGCCTCTGGTTCACCAATGTCCTTCAGGGAAGAAATCGGCCATCATACCTGATCTGGCCTACATTTAAGTCCAGAATTACAACAATGTAGTTGACTATCAACTGCACTCTGAGCAACAAGAATGGGCAATACCTGCTGCACTTATGAATAAATAGAAAATAATAGTGCTATGAAGCAGCACATGGCACTAAGCTATTCACTTGATTCCTGACTTTATTACAGCCTTGGCCTAAATTTGCTGTAAAGAGGTGAAATCAAGAAGTGCAGTGAAAGTGCATTTGCCATCAAGTCATGATTTTGCCACCTGGAGCATCAAGTAATGCCACAAATTGAAGTCAATGGGAATCGGGGAAATTCTTTTGGCTGGTTAGATGATCATCATCTCAGTCCCATCCCACTAATGAAGTTCTTCAGCATATCGCACTATGTCCAATCATCTTCAATTATTTCATCAACGACCTTCTCTCCAGAGATCAGAAGTGGGATGTTCTCATGTGGTGTGATTACACATGATTCATTCAGGACTCATATACTAAAGCAGTTTGCATTCAAATAATGCAACATCTGGACAATATCCAGGCTTGGGTTGATAAATTGAGAGAAAAATTTAAACTACAAAAATATTAGACAAAGATTCTCTTGTTGGTGATAATCAAACAATTACTCTGTGGTATGGAACAGGGCTGACCCCCTCAAACTATCCCATAAACACCCCTTGGCAAAAAAGGTAAATTCAAACACAGATTCTTACAGGCAAGAGGGAACAACATCCAAAAAGAGATTTCAGGAGAAAGTCAGAGGAATTCTTTACTGAAGCTTGCAACTCCCCTGGACTTTCACACCTTCTGACTGCTCCTGCTAAAACAAAGTAGAAAATTCCTGAACTGGGAGACCAAGCCACTCCTCTTCCATTGTTAAAGTAGACACTTTGGCACCTCTGACTTTACCATCTCTCTTCAAAAGAACCAAGGACAAATCAACCTTTTAAGAGTGGCAGCAGCATCATCACACCCAACATTCAACTGCATCACCAACACTCAAGTAGCTCAATACCATCTAAGGAAAAGCAGGCTGCTTCATTAGCATCCTATTCACCACCAATACACAGTGGCAGCATTGTGTACCATCTACAAGATGCAGTGCAGGAACTCACCAAGGGTCCTTTGAAGGCCTGTTGCAAATCCATGACTCTCCCATCTGGAAGAACAAGGACAGCATATGCCTATGAATATTACTAACTGCAAGTTCCACTCCAAGTCACATAGCATCCTGACTTATATCCTGTTATATTACTGTTCCTTCAGTTGTTAGGTCAAAATCCTGGAACTCCCCCTTCAACAGCACCGTGGGTCAACCTACACCCATGCACTGTTGTGGTTTAAGAAGACAGTTCCCCACACCTTGACAACAGCAATTAGAGAATAAACATCAAGTTTTGGCCACAATGCTCAAATCCCATGAACAGTAGCCTCACTTTGGATTCTCATTAGTGTGGAGCTGGAATTACCATTTGAATGGTAGAAAACATCATCAAGATCCAGACAGTTGTTAGGAATATTTTCATACCTGCCTTTTCCAGAATGAAGTTAGTTTGAGGATCATTGCGGGGAACAAGTTATAGGTGGAAAATATTCTAAAAACAAGTCACGCGATCCCCATGCCCCTTTGGTTGTTTTAGTTATGAAACTGTTTCTCAAAACCGAAAGGATGCCGTCATATATAGTAAAAAAGTAGCAGTCTGCACTCACTTATACTTATGCTCTTAGTGTTGAACTTCCTCCAGATTTTGAAAACACAAGCCTAATAACTAACATCTGTAAGACTGAAACATTGAAGTTATTTTCTGCATAATACTTGGGCCATGAAACATGTTCCATTTAGCAAATGCAAATCCCCAAAACCAACTGGGTTTACAGAGCTCAAGGCCATGAAATTGTGATCAAGTCTCTGTACAACTGCAAGGTGTGACTACCGGCATGCAAATATTTACCGCTATGTTGACCACTTATAGCTACAGCAGAGAATAATGTGTTGAGAATTTGCTTGTAGTGGTGACATTATAAACGCTTGCAAAAAAAAAATCACTGAGTGTGGACTGTATTAGTCCAGTACTACATAACTGGTGGCCAATGGTGCCTCTTAGAAAATTAGCTTGTTAAGCTTCAGTATAGATCAGAGAGGTTGCTGAAAAGTCCGATTCAAATTTAACTTCATCCATGGGCCCTGCAACATAATAAGATTCTGCCCATGGGTGGACACATGAAAAATCCGTACTTCACTCTGGTGGATAGAAAGATTAAGTACACTTGGGTCGAGAGAAAACATTCTGCTGGATTAGCACATTGACAAAGAGCAGAACTGCTGGTCAGATATCATTGTGCATTGCTATTGGTTTTATCAAGTTTTATCCCACGGAGAAACTGTTTAGGTTCCTTACACCTAAGGCTTTAAAGAAGTGCTTGTTTTTAAAGGAACAGTGCAAATCAAGAACCAACACTCACCGCTTCAGAGTTGTCAATGAACGGATCTGTGTCATCGTAACCGTACCCCATGTCAATAAGATCCTGCATGCGATCTTTCCGGCGTTTGTGATTCTTTTGACCCTGCAAGTTGCATAAGTTATTCCTTTTGTTTTCCTTTAAAATGAGAGGTCAAGAGAGCAGACAAGATTTGGCATACTGTTGGATTTTTGAAGATGTATCCGATTTTGATGCTTACTCCTGAGCTGGGCACTTACGGCAAAGATAAAAGGCAGTCATTTCACACTTAGTTCTTTACACTGGAACTGAACTCCTTTCACTACAGATTTTTGCTAGTGACCTACATGCAATATTGAATATTGTATTCTCATAGATAACTCATCAACAGGGTCTGTGGGGCAAATGCTCACATAATCATACAGTCATAGAGGTATACAGCACGGAAACAGACCCTTTGTCTAACTCGTCCATGCTGGCCAGATGTCCCAATCTAGACTAGTACCATTTGCAGGCACTTGGCCCATATCACTATAATCCCTTCCTATTCATTTACCCATGCAGATGCCTTTTAAATATTGTAATTGTACGAGCCTCCACCACTTCCTCTGTCAGCTCATTCCAGACACGCACCACCCTCTACATGAAAAGGTTTCCCCTTAGGTCCCTTTTATATTTTTCCCCTCTCACCCTAAACCTATGCCCTCTACCTCTGGAATCCCCTGGCCTAGGGCAAAGACTTTGTCTATTTACCTTATCCATGCCCCTCATGATTTTATAAACCTCTATAAGGTCACCCCTCAGCCTCCAATGCTTCAGGGAAAACAGCTCCAGCCTATTCAGCCTCTCTCTATAACTCAAACACTCCAAACCTGGTAATATCCTTGTGACTCTTTTCTGAACCCTTTCAAGTTTCACAACATCCTCCTTATAGGAGGGATACCTGAATTGCAAATAATATTCCAAATCCACCGAAGTGGAAAGAAATGACCATCAAATTATCGCTTTAGATTATGAATTATTTACATGTATTTAACAGTCAAGAGTCTAGATTTCAAATTTGCTTTTTCAGTTTCATAATGTATCCAGGCATTGAACGGTCATAGGCAGAGACTAGGAACAGAGTCACAGAAGATTTGGGAAACTCTAACAGACAACTCTGCACAATGGCTTTTTGTTGGGCTTGCACAATCTGGATGCTATATATTCTGCATCACAACAGTGATTACAGTTCAATAGGCACTTCACAATGGGCATAAAGTGCTTTCGGACATCCTGAATTTGTGAAAGTTCTTCTTAAAAAGGGTACAACTGATACGTGAATATCAACGTTGTCTATCACAGATATACCATTTGTGTGCACTCTCTCTTAAGTGTGTACATAGAGTCACATAGCATAGAAACAGACCCTTCGGTCGAACCAGTCCATGCCAAACATAATCCCAAACTAAACTAGTCCCACCTGTCTGCTCCTGGCCCATATCCCTCCAAATCTTTCCTATTCATGTATCCAGCTGAAAATGTGTTGCTGGAAAAGCGCAGCAGGTCAGGCAGCATCCAAGGAGCAGGAGAATCGACGTTTCGGGCATGAGCCATTCTTCAGGAATGAGAAAAGTGTGTCCAGCAGGCTAAGATAAAAGGTAGGGAGGAGGGACTTGGGGGAGGGACGTTGGAAATGCGATAGGTGGAAGGAGGTCAAGGTGAAGGTGATAGGCCGG
>NC_057748.1:20376277-20383877 GCF_004010195.1 Chiloscyllium plagiosum | reverse complement strand
TGGGAGGTGGTGTAGTCCAGGTAGCTGTGGGAGTCGGTTGGTTTGTAGTAGATGTCCGTGTTGATTCGGTCGCCTGAGATGGAAATAGAAAGGTCGAGGAAGGGGAGGGAGGAATCTGAGACTGTCCAGGTGAATTTGAGGTCGGGGTGGAAGGTGTTGGTAAAGTGGATGAACTGTTCAACCTCCTCGTGGGAGCACGAGGCAGCGCCGATACAGTCATCGATGTAGTGGAGGAAAAGGTGGGGGGTGGTGCCAGTGTAGCTGCGAAAGATTGACTGTTCCACATATCCTACGAAGAGGCAGGCATAGCTGGGGCCCATGCGGGTGCCCATGGCTACTCCTTTGGTTTGGAGGAAGTGGGAGGATTGGAAAGAGAAGTTGTTCACGGTGAGGACCAGTTTAGTCAGTCGAAGGAGGGTGTCAGTGGAAGGGTACTGGTTGGTACGGCGAGAAAGGAAAAAGCGGAGGGCTTTCAGTCCTTCGTGATGGGGGATGGAGGTATACAGGGACTGGATGTCCATGGTGAAGATATTCATGTATCTATCCAAATGTCTTCTAAACATTGTAATTGTACCTGCATTCACCAGGAATTCTCAGGAATTTAATTCCACACGTGAACCACCCACTGTGTAAAGAATTTGCCTCATGCCTTTTTTAAATCTCTCTCCTCTCATTTTAAAAATGTGCTCCCTAGTCTTGAAATCCTTTATCCTAAGGGAAAAAGACAACTACCACTAACTCTATTTATAGCTCATTATTTTATAAACTTCTATCAGGTCGCCTCTCATCCTCCTAGGTGAAAAAAGTCCCAGCCTATCTTTATAACTCAAACCTTCTATACCGGCAACATCCTGGTAAATCTCTTCTGAACCCTCTCCAGTTTAATAATATCCTTCCTCTAACTGGGCAACCAAAACTGGACACAGCATTCCATGCACAATCACATATCCTCACACACATGAAACTCACATATTTTTCCTCAAGTTTCTTCGCTAAAGCTTCCACTTCCTTCCTCTCCTTCTCTTCATCATTGAAGGGATCGTCAGGATTGGCAAAGTTTCTCTGTTGAAACAAGAAAGAAAAGGCTTGTCTGAGGCATGTGGAGAAAGGTTGATAAGCGCTATGGGAGAGTTTTCTAGGTGTCTTGGTTGGGTGCCTGTACTGCCTGCACAATGAGAAACGGACTCAAACAGACTACAGAAGCCCCAAATCTACACAATGCCAGCTGATCTTGAGTACAGCAAAATTAGTGATGCTATGATTAGCCGGTATGTCTATTAAGGTTGAAGAACATAAAAAAGTGGGTGCTCCTGTTTCAGATTGCTGTCAAAAACTTCACCTGGGATGTCAAGAGCACAGCTTTCAGCTCATGAAAGGCGGGTCACATTAAAGCAACTCAATGTTCACTCTTGATTGAATATTTGTGTCGAGTACCAGGGATTGGTCAGTGAGGAAATACCTGATAAGTGAGAGAGGGGCAATTTACGAATCTTTGAAGGGGTGGATTTGCAGTGGAGATTCATCAAAATAAAACCAGACTAAAGGGAGTTAATTTACAAAGGGAGGTTGCATAGACTAGTAAGTAAAAAAGATTATTGGATGATATTATTAAGGTGAATGAAACTGTTTGCAGTTTCTATCCATCTATACCATTTCTTCTACAGGGCGAGTCCAGAACAAAGGATAATCTTAAAGCTAGACCTCCCTGGAAGCATTTCTTCACACCAATGAGCAGTTGGAGGACACTGTAACCAGTTAAATGAATGACAATCATGATTAATGTGACATGCCATGAAGAATCACAAGGTCACTATTGGAGGTTTTGGCTCAGGTGTCTTAGACAATTTTGATTTGCTTAATTTTGAGAAAGCCATCAGAACCAGCATTCACTGTGTATGTTATCCAAAGTAGGTGCTCTGAGAAGCTTCGGTGTTCAATCAGCATGTACCATCCCCAAGGCTGAGCCAGCTCAATGGTAAGGCGAAGTATTATAATGGGAGCAAAGGGTTAAAATTGATGCAGCTCTGAGGCTGCCCCTTGCCAGATAGGACATTTTGCTTTATACCTTTATCAAAAAGTAACTTATTTGTCTTGGACCTTTCCTGATCCCAACTCTAAAAGTAAAATTTCGATTCCTGCTTTGATCTTAATGAGGGTGACAGCCTGAGAGATAAAGGCAGCTTGGCTTTGGGTTGAGGGAAGGAGAAATCGAACATCCCGATGACTACAGTTCCCTGAAAGTGAAATGATAGTGGAGGACAATATCAGAACAAAATGAGGTTTACTTGCGATGCCCTTCATTGTTGGGTAGCTTTCCAATTTCATAGAAAATGCGCACGTGGCTCAGGATGGTGCCAGCATAAGCCCAGACGGTCAGTTCCTCGCAGATCCCCATTGCAACTTTGCCACATTCCCTTCCCCAGGGCCTACACAATCTAACCAAACAGCTCCCACCAGCAACCAGACAACGACATCCAACAAGTTCCTGTGCAAGCTCTGCCAGGACCTGTAACTCCAATGTGACTCATTAATCCACATGTGAAATGAAAGTCTCTGATGAAGAAATAGATCAATTATCATATTTCACAAACTGGAATACAAATGGGGAATGCAAGCTTGAAACAGCACAAAATGCTGCAATCCAGAAAATACAGGGAGGATAATGCTTCTCTCTGTGAAGGGTTCCTCACAAATAGTTACTGAACACAGGCAAATCAACTCAACACATTTTCTGTTCTAAAACTAAAAAAGAACTCTGCAACATGAAAGCAATGAACAGTAATTTCTAAAATGTGAAAACTTCCAGCTATTACACTGGAGTTAACTTATGGGTGATGTCCCCAATTTTGTAGCTCAAAGTCGATCAGAAATTCAGAAAGCTTTATAATTAATAATTAACACTTCCAAGATGCACACAAACTGGACACCATGCTTTGTTTCTGATTTGTTGAAAGATCATTGATAAGAAATATTAACTCTGCTTCCTTCTCCACAGGTGCTGTACTACCTGCTTAGTGTTTCCAAAAAATCGTTTTGTTTCCATTTCAGGTGCATTTACAACTTTCACTCTTTGCTAAATGTTCTATTGCTAAACAACTGAATCATTGAAAATAAACAGAATACACACTCATCATTTGGAGTTCAATCCTTGCAAAAGGATCCAAACATGTTAACACACATTAAAATCCAATATGTGTATGCATTTCCTGAGTCAACTCTTCCATCACAAATTCCTGGGTCCACACATTTATTGGAACGTAAATATGCCAATGGCAGCACAACAGCACATTAATTTTACTATCAGCACCTCATCCTGCATTATAGTAACAATCCTCAGTAAAACAAATCTGCTTCCCAAATTGCCGAATAATTTGCCTTTTAGTTATGTTAAAATGGGACAAAATATATAGCATATATGAAATATATTACATTGAACATCCTGCCTCAACTTATTCGGCCCTCCAAGTACAGTCTCATGGACTTAATCTCAAGTAGCCTAGCAAATGATTCAGTTGCCAAATGAATGAGGGATAGACAATAAACTTAGCCTTGTTAGGATGATCCAAAGAACAAAGACAACTAAAAGTTTGAGATTGCTAACTCCTACCTGCAGAAGACCTAAATCAAAGACATTTATTTCAGACCATGGTAAAGATGCCCCCATACTGGATGATGATGGAATTCTTTTGTTGCTTGACTGAGGAGAGTTGATGATCAAAGTCAGAAATAGGAGCATTTTGCTGAAGAATAGATTTTCCTTGTGGTTTAACAGGGAAGAATGCAAGTGATGCCATACTAAACCAGAAGACTCACACCACACCCTAATAATATTTATTTTTCCTATTCAAACTGTTCAAAGATGTTATGATACATCTCTGGAGCAGATGGGACTTGAACCTGGGACTCCCTGGTCCAGAGAAAGAGACAGTTACCACTGCACCATGAGAGACCTCAGACCACAATGATACAGAATATACTCATCTCAATCAGCTGGGGCAGCCATTTGTGAGGGGAAGTGAAAATAAAAATTAATGAAACAAAATCATTCATTTATACAGCATCTTTAATAATCTACCAAAGCACTTCACAGTCAATAAGTTACTTAAGCAGTCATTTCTGAAGTCTATTATAAAGGGCTCTTGTGGCCCAGTGGCAGTGTCCATAGCTTTGAGCCAGGATGTCTGGGTTCAAGTTCCATCTGCTTCACAGTTACATAATATCATCTCTCAACAGCTTGGTTTGAAAATTTCTTAACTGACTGGCAAGTTAGTGCGCACACAATGATGCTCTGCAGTTGGACAGCAAGCCATAATTAATTATCTCGGCCCACAGTAACCACTTGAGCAAGATCCCTGATGGACATCTTCCTCTTACAAAAGTGAATTGCAACAAAATTTTTTATCAACTGAAAAGGCTGACAATCAAATTTCAAAATGACAAAAAAAATGTTTATTTGAAAGAGAATGCAAGATTGCATTCTGGTAAAATGCACCAGTTTATTGCTCATCAGATGTGAGAAGAACTTCACAACACAAAACAACAATGAGATTTTCCACAATAATACAATGGCACCTGATGTAGCAATATCCAACAGTAAAACATCAAACGTTGCCTGTGGGAATTCAAGAATGCTCACTTGACCCAAAAGCAAGAGATGATTGCACTGGACTAGATTTGATGCGTCCCATATGCAGATTAATTTCATACACAGATAGCTAACTTTAATTTAGATCAAACTCTGTTTAACTCACAATTCAGTTGGAATTCAATACAGATCTTGGGAGCCAGAAAACAGTCAATATCATAAGCTGCTTTCAAAACAAGCGAAGGTTCTTCAACTCCTTGGTGTTTGCCATTCAATTAGATCATGACTGATCTCCATCTTACAATTTTTCCTCCTTAACTCTGGTATCAGATACTGGATGACAAACCTGCCTATTTGAGACAAGATCATAAACAATTCAGACTTCTGCCGCCATGGGTTTCGACAGTCCTCAGTCAGCCAATGGTAGGGCGAGGTATTAACTTGTTCTGCAATTTCCAAGAGATGCAGAATTCTCAGTGTTCAAGGTTGCAAGTAAATTCACACTTCCTGATGTTACTTATAGGTCCAACTATGCTTCAGGCTTTGACTCCACAGCAGATCCTCAGCTCCCAGTCATGATATACACATCAAATAAAACAGGATAGAATGCACAGAAGCCAAACTAATGCTTATTCTATGAAGTGAAACACCAAATAGCCAGAGCGTTGACAAGTATGTGAGGCCACAGACAGTCGAAGTATGACTACAAATTGAAAACAAGCGCAGATAGTACACTGCGTGGACCACTGAATGACTTCAATCAATGACCCCAGATATTAAATCATAGTGAACACAGAATTAGGATGAGAAGATTTAAATTAGTTTATAAGTAAACTCTTTGGACTTGCTTGCTCAAGCAGTGAGAGTGGCATTGAATATTGTTAAAAATCACACAACACCAGGTTATAACCCAACATGTTTATTTGAAAGTACACACTTTTGGAATGCTGTTCCTTTGTCAGGTAACCAGCTACTTGATGCAGGAGCAGCACTCCAAAAGCTTGTACTTTCAAATAAACCTGTTGGACTATAACCTGGTGTTGTGTGATTTTACCTGGCGAAGCAGCAGAGCTCCGAAAGCTTATACTTCCAAAAACCGTTGGACAATAATCTGGTATTGTGTGATTTTTAAATTTGTCCAGCCCAGTCCAGCACCTCCACATCATTGAATATTGTGCCAGGGAGGCAGCGGGGAACAAAAACCAACCACGACATTCAAGAGTCAGCGATTCTGTAACAGGAGAGGTAACATCCTGAAAGATCCTGTGACCATGGTGCTGTAATTCCAGGCAGCCCCGTTGGATTTACAATTAACTTTCTTACTTGGTTTGAATCTATGCCTCTGATGGGTCAGTATCTGCAGTTGAAGGAATGTGGATTGGGACTGTATCAGAGAACAGGAATTAGCATATACATTTCTTCATTATGACTTCTGGGGCACATTTGAAAAGTTGGCTGTTAATAATTATCAGTGGGTAGCAGCCTCAATAAAGTCAAAATACTGTGCCCTTGAGTCTCATTACAAGACTTGGGAACATAATCTAGGCTGACACCTCAGTGTTGCAGCATTGAGGGAATGCTACCCTGTTGGAGTGGTTGTCCATCAGATGAAACTTTAAACGTCCTGAAAATAAAGTTCCATTTCACAAATCAAGACAAGCAGGGAGCTCTTTGGGATGTTATGTACAAATTGGCAGCTTTTTGCAGTGCATTCCAATATCCTGGATTTCTTCACAATTCTGTACTTAAAAAGAGAAGTTGTTTCTTCAAGGATGGTAGAGATAGTAAATAATCACCGCTAATAAACTGAAATCTGGTATCCCTTGTCTAACAACTGCTTAACTTCAACAGCAATTTTAACTCCGCTATGACATTTCTGGTCGTCAAATCTATGGCTTTACAAAGGAAATGACTGAACAGACACCAAACTATAGACTCAGCAAGGGCTATCAATACAGAAAAAGCCTTTTGTGATAAACCCAACTTGTTGGAAGTTCAAATATACTTAGTTCCCCTAATAAATTTAATTGCTTGTTAAAATATCTAGACAATTCCAGTCTTCAGATTACACATCAATAGCCTCATATCAGCGTTGCTTTGTTTCAGAAAATATACACAAAATCAGCATAAGTTCATACTGACTGAGACAGTGGTTAAAAGCAGAGTGAAGTGGCTGTTTTTTCAGCAAATCAAAGTGTGAACAGGAAAATTGAGATAGTCTCAGGCAGGACTATGTGGAGGAGGTCTTGTTTTGCTGGAGTGCTGCGGGTTCGAAGCGCTTCTCGGCCTTTTGGCTAAGATCAAGTGTCTGTTCTTATCAGGACAGGGGTCGAGTTGCGAGTCATCAGAGCTATGGGTTGGAGATCATCGCTGGATCGTGATTGGACGTTGGAGGATCGTTTGGTTGTGCTGACCTGCTATTGGTGGATCTTCATGCTGGCTTCGGCCTAACGCCAATTCGGGGACCAGCCAACCTCAGAGCTATGGCCTCAACAGCTGCCCGCAGCCCTGGGCAGGGGGTTCGAAACACCGTCTGGGTGACTGTGAAGAAGATAGAGGATCGTACGCCGCTTGACCGCATGCTATTTATCAAGAAAATGCTGCTGGGATGATGAGGGTTCGCTGCAGCGGATGTGTACTGCCTGCATGATTTCCATGGGACGGGCTACTTTGATGTGACCTTCAGGAGTGTGAAGCAGTGCGAACAGCTCCTGAAGGTCTTCAAGGAGAAGGAAGGGGAGCCGCTGTTTTCCATCTTGTCGGCAACCCCATTGTGTGTGCTTCCTGCACAGAGGAATCGGGTTGTTACAATCCATATGTACAACCCCTATGTTCCAGCAGCTGATATCCTGACCTTCCTGGGAAGGTACGTCCAAGTTGAGGGAGAAGCCACCGATTTGATCGACCCCTTTGGGATCTGGACCAGTAAGCGGCAGGTCAGGGTGACTCTGAGGGTCGATGACAATGGGAACATTCTCCACCCACCCTCGAGCTTCGCAATTGGAGGGAACAGAG
>NC_057748.1:20371601-20375969 GCF_004010195.1 Chiloscyllium plagiosum | reverse complement strand
AAGAGGAGGGCATTTCCTCCCAACCAGGAAACAACGGACCCCCCGAAGTCCACCCTCCACCCAGTGATAACCAGGGGGTACCCACTGCCCCACAACTACAGACCACTGAGAGCTGCGATCCTCTGACAGTCCCATTGTCAGACACAGAACTGGACGGTGCGGACCCTTGCCTTGGCTCAATGACTCCAGAGCAGGTATATGACCCCAGTGAGAGCCTGGATAGCTACCTCAGCCCAGCGAGGATCCAGCAGTTTGTGCTCACCATGGGGATGCAGACAGCTACCCCAGAGACAGGACAGTCAAATGGACAACGGTAACCCCATAAACTGGGATTGAAAAAGGTTCATTTGCTATAGTATAACAGGGCACCCACTCAGTAGGTGGGTTCTGCTGAAGCCACAGCTAAATAACAAGAGACTGGATGGTTAATAAAGGGAACTGTAAATAGGATAACTGTAAATTTGAGTAATTCAATCTGTTCTTTGTAATGTTTAAGACATGCAATGTATATATCTATGAACGAGATGACAAATTGTACAAGTACCAAGATTTATTTCTATGAATGAAGTATATTTTGAAATTAAAAAAAAATATGTGGAGGGGGTCTTGGATAGGGGGCACCTTGAGCAAAGGATTCAGAGCGATTTTGGGCAGGTATGTGGAGTTTCCAATGTAGAAAGGATCTCAGTTGGGAGAACTGTAGGGTGGGTGTTGGAAGGAAATTGCAGGAAGATGATGTACCAGGATATTGCCAGGAATTGAGGGTTTGTGTTATTAAAAGAGACAGGAAAAATTGGGACTTTTTCACTGGTCTGTAGGAGGTTCAGCGGGACATTGTAGAAGGTTTATAAAATCTTGAGGGGCATAGATAAGGTGAATAGCAAAGGTTGTTTCTCTAAGGTCGGGGAATTCAAAACTAGGTGACATATTTTTAAGAAGAGCGCAGAAAGATTTAGAAGAACACAAGGGGCAACTTTTTAAAAGAGTACCTCGTGTGGATTGAACTGCCAGAGGAAGTGGTGGATTCCAGTACAGTTACAACGGGTTTAAAAGACATTTGTGAAAATACATGAATAGGAAAATGTTGGAGGGGTATGAGCTAGTTTGGGTAAACGGTCTCCAGCATCTGCAGTCCTCACTTTCTCCTGGGTAAACGGTCAGCACGGACTAGTTGGAGTGAAGTGTTTGGTTCCATGGTGCATAACTCTATGACTGTGGAGAAGGGTGGAGATGTACTCTTGGGGACAAGGAAGATGGTGTGCGAGGAAGAAAGATGGTCTTGGGAGGAACAAAGGTGGTCTTGAGTGAAGATGTGTCCTGACGGGAGGGTAAGGGCTGTCTTAAGTGTGCGATCTGGGGAATGTGAGGGGGGTCTCGGTTGACAGGAATCTTTGAGGGGAGGTGTTAGGATCTGCGGGGTGTTTCGGAGGCGACTGTTTGGGTAGAGGGTCTCCGCGCTGTCCTGAAGTACCAGGCGAAACCCTGGGACAGCTGCATCGGTCCCTTCTTACCTTGGCTTCTCGCAGTAGCTCGTTGTAGTTGTACTCAGTGTGGCTCCGGTCACTCGGCTCACTCAGCCGGAGGCCGAAGCGCACGTTAGCCGGAGCTGAGCCATTCCGCTCCTCTCGCCGCTTCTTCTTGGCGGTGGTGACCGGAGGCACGGGCACAGCTGCGGCTTGAGGCGCGGGCACGGTGTTGAAGGCCACCCTCCGCGGTTCTGTCATGTCTGCGCGGACAGGGCCTGCCGCGCCAGGCCAAGGCCAAGGCCAGGGCCGGAGGCCAGGGCCGGCGCCAGGCCGCTGCAACGCGATCAAAGCCCCACTGCCCTCCCCTCACTGAACCCGCACCAGCGCCGCCATCTTGCACGCCCCGACGTCACGGCAGATGCGCACGTGCGTCACGGCAACGGACGAGACGTCATTGGATAACGTCACGCCGTCATACCTCTGTACTGACGTCATGTTTTGGAACCTTGTCCTTACTCAGGTTGCCCCAGAGGTTAAGTGGTGCAATGGTAGTGTCTCTACCTCTGAACCAGGAGGCCAGGTTAAAGTCCTACCTGCTCCAGAGGTTTGCAATAACATTCCTAAATAGTTTGATTAGGAAAATATCCTGCACCCGGGCATTAGGAGTAGCCATTTGGCCCTTTGAAGTTACTCTGCCATTCAATAAGATCACAGCTAATGTGTTTGTGTTTCAAATCTAGGTTCTCATTTACTGCTGATAACATTTAATTCCTCTGCCTAACAAGAATCTGCCTAAACAAATTTAAGGATTCCTGCCTCCAACGCTGCGTAAGGCAGAGAGTTTCATAGGTGCACAGCCCACTGACTGAAAAAATAATCCTCATCTCTTTTTTTAAAAAAGGCAACCCTAATTTTAAAACAGTTAACCCTATGTCTGGTCGCCCCCTCCCCCCAACAAACATTGTGTTATGTTATACAGTATATGCAAAATTATGTTTTCTTGTTTCTAAGGCATTGCTGTAAAATAAAAAAGAGGAACTTGTGTTCTGTAGTACCTTGGACAATCCAGGAAATGCCAAAGCACTTCACAGCCAATTAAATGTTTTTGAAGATTGGTCATTTTAGCAATGTAGGAGACTGAGCAGCAAATTTGCATGCAACAAACATCCAGAAACAGCAATGCCTAATAAGAATTTCTATAAAAGCAACAATTCAAACTTCACTTTACTCATTAAAGTACTTTGAGATGTCTGTTAGTCATGTGAAGTATAACAGAAATGCAAGCATTTCTTTTAATCTGAACTAAGTAATTAACAGGTACTGAATCTTCGATTAGATTGCAATATATTGCTGTGTAACTCTTTTTATTGTTTGATGTTCATCCAGTTATATTACATCATATTACAAATTGAATACAATAGCTTTGGCAGTGACGATATTTGTCAGTCACCACTATAGTCAATAGTATGCCATTGTAAATGTGTTATACAATTGACAATGCATTGTTCAAGGAAGCTCCCTAGTTGACTTATTAACTTCCGAAAAGCGTGAGTGTATTTAAGAGTATAAGGTTTAGATGTTTAAGATATATTAGTTTTTTTGTGCTTTTACTTGGCCAAACCAGCCGCTGAAGCAGGATCATATTCTGGAAAATTTGAAGTCAAGCTTGAATGTCCCTCTTCTGTAATGTGTCATTCACAGAACCAAAACAATTGTTCAATAGTTCTATTGTTTTGCTCTCATAACCATGAGCTTCTGTTGTGTATTTCTTACTAGTCCAATATCTATTTTTCCTCTTTTTATTCTTGTGTCCTAAGAGCACTTTCCCATTTTATATTCCTTGATAATTCAATTTCATAGTCTTTCTGCCTTATTTTTGGAAAGAAAACTTCTTTCTGGACTTTATGTTCGCTTTTGTCACCCACTCCTTTATGATCTGTTTATTTAATGCACATCTTTTTTGTGAAACTTTGCTCTCACCTCTTTACTTACCCACCGTGTTTCATTACTGTTTAATTTGTTATTGCTTTTTAAGTGGAATATATTCCTCTTAAACTTAATTGATAACATTTAAAAATATTTCTCACTATTATTCTCTCTCTTTATTGGTCATTTTTGTATCCAGTTTATACTCCATTGTATCATTCTTAACTTTTTGATGTAAACTTTTTTCCAATCCAATACTTTGATCTATCTCAAAATAAACTTTATACACGTCGTTCTCATAAAACACACGTTTCATCAAAGCGAATTGGCTGTAACATGATTGACAAACTTTGGATGCTGTTTGGATAATGCAAACTTTCTACTGAACAGTATAGTGATTTTCTATCGTGATCTTCTACAGAGCGATTTTATATAGCGGTTTTCCATAGTGTGACTTTCTGTAGCACGAGGTTGTGGAGGAATGCAACTGTCATGTTATAACAGAATGGGGACCTGTATTGTGATTGCTATTGACTAGATGTTCCTTATGCAAGATCAATCCTCAACAATTGTTTCTATCTTAATATTTTTTCCTAGTATCTACTGCCATTGATATCTGTAATTTGTATCCCATCTTCAGTCCTTACCTTTTTTAATGTTTCACTTGTAATACCGAATTGTTTTTCAGTTATGTAAAAGGTAAAAGCAATGATTGCAGATGCTGGAAATCAGTTTCTGGATTAATGGTGCTGGAAGAGCACAGCAGTTCAGACAGCATCCAAGGGGCAGTAAAATCGAAGTTTCGGGCAAAAGCCCTTCACCAGGAATACAGGCAGAGAGCCTGAAGGGTGGAGAGATAAGTGAGAGGAGGGTGGGGGTGGGGAGAAAGTAGAATAGAGTACAATTGGTGAGTGGGAGAGGGGATGAAGGTGATAGGTCAGGGAGGAGAGGGTGGAGTGGATAGGTGGAAAAGGAG
>NC_057748.1:20368813-20371017 GCF_004010195.1 Chiloscyllium plagiosum | reverse complement strand
CCACCCCCCACGACCCACCCTCCCATCCTGGCACCTTCCCCTGCAAAACCTGCGCCCACACCTCCTCCTTTACCTCCATCCAAGGCCCTAAAGGAGCCTTCCACATACATCAAAGTTTTACCTGCACATCAACCAATATAATTTATTGTATCCGTTGCTCCCGATGCAGTCTCCTCTACATTGGGGAGACTGGACGCCTCCTAGCAGAGCGCTTTAGGGAACATCTCCGGGACACCTGCACCAATCAACCAAAACCGCCCCATGGCCCAACATTTCAACTTCCCCTCCCACTCTGCCGAGGACATGGAGGTCCTGGGCCTCCTTCACCGCCACTCCCTCACCACCAGACGCCTAGAGGAAGAACGCCTCATCATCGGATGTTTTTCAGTTATCCCTTCTCCATTTGATTCCCTGCCACAAACTGCTACCTCCAGTCCTCCTATTTGCTTCAGGTGTATTTTTATTCATTGGTTTCCCTCTTCCTTTGCCCTGGTTCTGTTCTTGTCATAAAATAGTTCATCTCCACAACTCTGGTTGTTACTGATAGGTCATCAAGTTGACATGATAACACTGTCTCTGGATGGATATTGACTGACTTGCCGAGTGATTCCAGATTTTGTGTTCCTTTCGTTGAGATGTCAGCATGCGAGGCCAGCATGTATTGCCTATCCCTAATTATAGACTCAATATTTACAGCGCAGAAGGAGGCCATTCTGTCAATCATATCTGTGCTGGTCAACAAAGATCTAACTACATCTGACGAAACTGTGAGGAGGGAAATGTAGAACTCCAAAAGGACATTGACAAGCTGGTGGAATGATTGGCTAGAAGACAGATGAGGTTTAATGTGAGAAGTATGAGTTGGATGCATTTTGGTCTGAAGAACATTGAAAGACAATATAAAATAGAGACTACAATTCTTAAGCGGGTACAGTGAGGGACCTTGCTGTATTTGAAGGTGGTAGATCAAGTGGAGAGCACAGAGAATAACACATACAATATTCTTGGCTTTATCAAGAGGGGCATAGAGTACAAGATCAATGAGATGCTGTTGAACTTGTACAAGATACTTAGAATCATAGAGATGTATAGCATGGAAACAGACCCTTTGGTCCAACCCGTCCATGCCGACCAGATATTCCAACCCAATCTAGTCCCACCTGCCAGAACCCGGCCAATATCCCTCCAAACCCTTCCTATTCATATACCCATCCAAATGCCTCTTAAATGTTGCAAATGTACCAGCCTCCACCACTTCCTCTGGCAGCTCATTCCACACACGTACCGTGCTGTGTGTGAAAATGTTGCCCCTTACGTCTCTTTTATATCTTTCCCCACTGACCCTAAACCTATGCCCTCTAGTTCTGGACTCCCCGACCCCAGGGAAAAGACTTTGTCTATTTATCCTATCCATGCCCCTCATAATTTTGTAAACCTCTGTAAGGTCACCCCTCAGCCTCCAACGCTCCAGGGAAAACAGCCCGTCTGTTCAGCCTCTCCCTGTAGCTCAGATCCTCAAACTGTGGCAACATCCTTGTAAATCTTTTCTGAACTCTTTCAAGTTTCACAATATCTTTCCAATAGGAAGGAGACCAGAATTGCATGCAATGTTCCAACAGTGTATAAAAATCCAGCCTCGGGCTGTGTGGAGTTTGCACATTCTCCCTGTGTCTGCGTGGGTTTCCATCAGTGGCCTAACCAATGTCCTGTACAGCCGCAACATGACTTCCCAACTCATGTACTCAATACTCTGACCAATAAAGGAAAGCATACCAAACGCCTTCTTCACTATCCTATCTATTTGCGACTCCACTTTCAACGAGCTGTGAATCTGCACTTCAAGGTCTCTTTGTTCAACAACACTCTCTAGGACCTTACCATTATGTGTATAAGTCCTGCTAAGATTTGCTTTCCCAAAATGCACCTCACATTTATCTGAATTAAACACCATCTGCCACTTCTCAGCCCATTGGCCCACCTGTTCAAGATCCTGTTGTAATTTGAGGTAACCCTCTTCACTGTCCACTACACCTCCAATTTTGGTGTCATCTGCAAACTTACTAACTGTACCTCTTATGTTCACATCCAAATCATTTATGTAAATGATAAAACGTAGAGGACCCAGCACCGATCCTTGTGGCACTCCACTGGTCACAGGCCTCCAGTCTGAAAAACAACCCTCCACCACCACCCTCTGTCCTCTA
>NC_057748.1:20332770-20368549 GCF_004010195.1 Chiloscyllium plagiosum | reverse complement strand
CTGTGACTATTGATGATACAAATATCTCAGCAAAGGGCCCAGCAATCACTTCTCTAGCTTCCCACAGAGGTCTAGGGTACACCTGATCAGGTCCTGGGGATTTATCCACCTTTACGCGTTTCAAGACATCCAGCACTTCCTCCTCTGAAATATGGACATTTTTCAAGATGTCATCATCTATTTCCCTACAGTCTATATCTTCCATATCCTTTTCCACAGTAAATACTGATGCAAAATACTCATTTAGTATCTCCCCCATTTTCTGCGGCTCCACACAAAGGCCGCCTTCATGATCTTTGAGGGGCCCTATTCGCTCCCTAGTTACCCTTTTGACCTTAATGTATTTGTAAAAACCCTTTGGATTCTCCTTAATTCTTATTATACCTCAGCTGAAGTATTATACGGTTTGTGGCTGCTACATTGTAGGAAATATTTGAATGAATTGGAGACCATGCAGAAGTAATTTACACGAATGCTTTCAGGAATGAGAAATGTCGGTTCTGAGGATAGATTCAAGATGCTGGGACTGTTCTTTTTGGAGTGAAGGTGGTTGAGAGGAGATTTGATAGAAATTTTCAAAATCACAGAAATGTAGATAGGGAGAAGCTGTTCTTACTTGTAAAAGGATAAATATTTAGGAGAATAGATTTACTGATGTGCAAATTCTACAGGAAGGATAGAAAGGGAGACAAGAGAGGAGGGGGAGTGGCGGTTTTGATAAGGGATAGCATTACAGCTGTGCTGAGGGAGGATATTCCCGGAAATACATCCAGGGAAGTTTTTTGGGTTGAACTGAGAAATAAGAAAGGGATGATCACCTAATTGAGATTGTATTATAGACCCCCTAATAGTCAGAGGGAAATTGAGAAACAGATTTGTGAGGAGATCTCAGTTATCTGTAAGAATAATAGGGTGGTTATGGTAGGGGATTTTATCTTTCCAAACATAGACTGAGACTGCCATAGTGTTAAGGGTTTAGATGGAGAGGAACTTGTTAAGTGTGTACAAGAGAATTTTCTGATTCAATATGTGGATGTACCTACCAGAAAAGGTGCAAAACCTGACTTACTCTTGGGAAATAAGGCAGGGCAAGTGACTGAGATGTCATTGGGGGAGCACTTTGGGGCCAGCGACCGAAATTCTATTAGTTCTAAAATAGTGATGGAAAAGGATAGACCAGATCTAAAAGTTGAAGTTCTAAATTGGAGGAAGGCTAATTTTGATGATATTAGACAAGAACTTTCAAAAGCTGATTGGGCGCAGATGTTCGTAGATAAAGGGACGGATGGAAAATGGGAAGCCTTCAGAAATGAGATAACGAGAGTTCAGAGACAATATATTCCTGTTGGGATGAAATGAAAGGCCAGTAGGTGTAGGGAATGTTGGATGACTAAAGAAATTGAGGGTTTGGTTAAGAAAAAGATGGAAGCATATGTCAAGTATAGACAAGATAGATCGAATGAATCCTTAGAAGAGTATAAAGGCAGCAGGAGTATACGTAAGAGGGATATCAGGAGGACAAAAAGGGGACATGATATAGCTTTGGCAAATAGAGTTAAGGAGAATCCTAAGAGTTTTACAAATACAATAAGGACAAGTAAGGACCTAAGAGTTTTACAAATACAATAAGGACAAGTAAGGAGTGAATAGGGTCTCTCAAAGATCACCAAGGTGGCCTTTGTGTGGAGCCGCAGGAGATGAGGGAGATACTAAATGAGTATTTCGCATCAGTGTTTACTGTGGAAAAGGACATGGAGGATATAAAATGTAGGGTGGTAGATGGTGACGTCTTGAAAAATGTCCATATTACAGAGGAGGAAGTGCTGAATGTTTTGAAACACGTAAATGTGGATAATTCCCCAGGACCTGATCAGGTATACTCTAGAACTCTAGGGAAGCTAGGGAAGTGATTGCTGGGCCCCTTGCTGAGATATTTATATCATGGATGATCACAGGTAAGGTGCCAGAAGACTGGAGATCGGCTAACGTGGTACCACTGTTTAAGAAAGGTGGTAAGGACAAGCCAGGGAACTATAGACCAGTGAGCCTGACCTCGGTGGTGGGCAAGTTGTTGGAGGGAATCCTGAGGGACAGGATGTGCGTGTATTTGGAAAGGCAAGGACTGATTAGAGATAGTCAACATGGCTTTGTGTGTGGGAAATCATGTCTCACAAACTTGATTGAGTTTTTTGAAGAAGTAACAAAGAAGATTGATGAGGGCAGAGCAGTGGATGTGATCTATATGGACTTCAGTAAAGTTTTGATGGGGTTCTCCATGGGAGACTGGTTAGCAAGGTTAGATCTCAAGGAATATAGAGACAACTAGCTCTTTGGATACAGAACTGGCTCAAAGGTAGAAGACAGAAGTAGTGGAGTGTTGTTTTTCAGACTGGAGGCCTGTGACCAGTGGAGTGCCACAAGGATCGGTGCTGGGTCCACTGCTTTTTGTCATTTATAGAAATGATTTGGATGTGAGCATAAGAGGTATAGTTAGTAAGTTTGTAGGTGACACCAAAATTGGAGGTGTAGTGGACAGGAAAGAAGGTTATCTCAGATTACAATGGGATCTTGATCACATGGGCCAATGGGCTGAGAAGTGGCAGATGGAGTTTAATTCAGATAGATGAGAGGTGTTGCATTTTGGGAAAGCAAATCTTAGCAGGACTTATACACTTAATGGTAAGGTCCTAGGGAGTGTTGCTGAACAAAGAGATCCTGGAATGCAGGTTCATAGCTCGTTGAAAGTGGAGTCGCAGGTAGCTAGGATAGTGAAGGCGGCGTTTGGTATGCTTTCCTTTATTGGTCAGAGTATTGAGTACAGGAATTGCGAGGTCATGTTGCAGCTGTACAGGACATTGGTGAGGCCACGGTTGGAATATTGCATGCAAATCTGGTCTCTCTCTTATCGGAAGGAAGTTGTGAAACATGAAAGGGTTCAGAAAAGATTTACAAGGATGTTGTCAGGGTTGGAGGATTTGAGCTATAGGGATAGGTTGAATAGGCTAGGGCTATTTTTCCTGGAGTGTCTGAAGCTGAGGAGTGACCTTATAGAGCTTTATAAAACCATGAGGGGCATGGATAGGATAAATAGAGGACATAGGTTTAGGGTGAGAGTGGAAAGATATAAAAGAGACCTATGGGGCAATATTTTCACGCAGAGGGTAGTACATGTACGGAAAGAGCTGCCAGAGGAAGTGGTGGAGGCTAGTACGATTGCATCATTTAAAAGACATCTGGATGGATATATGAATAAGAAGGGTTTGGAGGGATATGGGCCGGGTGCTGGCAGGTGGGACTCGATTGGGTTGGAATATTAGTCGGCATGGACAGGGATCTTGATCACATGGGTTTGTTTCTGTGCTGTACATCTCTATGATTCTAAATGAAGGAAGGGTGTCTGCATGGATTTCCTCTCACTGTCCAAAGATGTCCAGGTTAGGTGGATTGGCCATGCTAACATGCTCACAGTATGTAGGGATTAGCCATGGGAAATGCAGGATTACAGGGATAGGGTAGGTGGGGGGGGGAGGTGGATCTGGAGGGATGCTCTTCGAAAAGTCGGTGTGGACTCAATGGGCTGAATGACCTGCTTCCATACTTTAGGGATTCTATGACTCTGTACAGCGAGTAGTTAGGGTATAGAATGCAGTGCCTGGAAATGTTGTGGAGGCAGCTTCAATTGAGGCATTCAAGAGGAATATTAGATGATTATTTGAATAGAAATGGTATGCAAAGATATACAGAAAAGGCAGGAGATTGGTACTAGGTAACAGAAGCTATGATGAATGGCCTCTTTCTGCATCATAACAATTCTATGATTCATCATCCTTTCAGGTGCAATCACATCCTTCCTACAATATGGTAACCAGAACCATACGCAGCACCTTTGTGATGGTCTAGTCAGCATTTTATACAATTCCAGCAATAACCATCCTACCCTTGTATTTGGTATCTCAGTTAATAATGTAGCCCTTATGTCTTCTTAAACACCTTATCTCTCTGCCCAGTTACCTTTAGGGATATGCAAATCCCTCTGCTCTTTAGTAATCTTCAGTGTCTATCAATCATAGTGTAATCCTCTGGCTGTTGGTCTTCTACAAATGCATTACTTGTCCTTGAAAAGAAGGTAGTAGGCTTCTTTCTTGAACTACTGCAGTCCTTGGGCTGTAGGTATGCCTGCTGTGCTGTTAAGAAGGGGTCTTAGGATTTTGTATCCATAACAGAGAAGGTGAAATACTTCCAAGTCAGTATGGTGTACAACTTGGGAGAGAAATTTGTAACAATGGTTTCCCACACATTTGCTGCCTTCATCCTCTTGGTACCTAATGTGGGTTTGGAATGTGCCATCAAAGTAATCTTGGTCATTTGGTGCAGTGAATCATGTGGATTGTACAACTATTGCCTCTGCACTGATAGTGGAGACAGTGAATGGTTAAGGTGATGAGTGGGGTGACAACCAAAGTGGTCTCCTTTGTCTTGTATAGTGTCAAGTTTCTTGAGTATTGTTGGAGCTGCCCCTGTACAGGCAAGTGGGGAGTATTCCATCAAACCTCTGATGTGTGCATTATGGACAGACTTGTGGAGTCAGAAAATTAGTTACTCACTGTAGAATTCTTTGCCTTTGACCCGCTTTTGGAACCACAGTATATATGTGGCTGGTTCAGTTTCTGATCAATGGCAACTACCAAGATTTCATAATAGGAAAATTAATCAATGGTAATGCATGATGTTTAGATTCTGTCTTATTGGAGATTATTGACTGACACTTGTGTGGTACAAATTGAATTTGCTATTTATTGGTCTAAGATTGGATGGCGTCTGGGTCTTGCTCCATTTGGACACCACAATATCTGAGTTGCCAAAAATGGTATTTAATATTATGCAATAATCGGTGATCATCTACTTCCAACTTTATGATAGCAGGGAGATCATTGATGACGCAGGTAAAGATGGTTAGGCTGAGGAACTGCTGCCATGTTACTGTGAAAATTTGGACCCCTCTTATCTAAGGAGAGATATGTTTTTCGTTTTATTATTAATTCGCAGGTTGACGGCATCACTGGTAAGACCAGCATTTATTGCCCATCAAGAATTGCCCAAAGGCCATTTAAGTCAACCACATTGCTGGTCATATGTAGGTCAGACCGGGCAAGAAAGTCAGTTACCTTCTCTAAAGGGCAATAGTGAACCATAGAATATAGAAACTTTACAGCACAGTACAGGCCCTTTGACCCTCAATGTTGCACTAACCTGTGATCCAGAAGTCACAGCATAACAGCACTTCACAGGAGGCTCCAAAACACTGAAAATGTCACCTAGACAGGGGACAAAATGTCTGCAAATCAACTTCCCAGCTCAGCAGACACACCCACAACTACAACACTATACTTGTCCTTTTTCTCCACATCAGCCCCACCCAACCCCCTTCATCTCACATGTGAGAAACAAAAGCTCACTCACTTTAATAATTTCAGTCCGAGACAAATATCTGAATCCGCCATTTATTTATACACCTATAGGTGGGTGCCCTGTCTCATCACCCGGTAAGGTAATGACAAAATGCACACCAAATCCAACAAACTCTCGAAATTTATACAGTTTGAATCCCCATATTTTTCCTTATTCCATTGTTTGTTCCCTGCTTCGCTTACGTCACTCATTTCCTTAAGACTGATCCCACAACTTCTGTTTATCCTGTCTTGTCCGTGACAAACTCTTATCTCTGACTCCCATAAGGGTGTTTGACGTCAGTCTATTATAGATTATTGATTAGGCATATCTATTCTTCTATCAGCATCTATTTCCATCCAGAGGCCACTTTGACCTCTTTAATTAGGGTTTGTTCCTGTGTCCCCGTGTAAGGGGGAAACAGATGCTTTCCTGTTTGCCCATATATCCACCATTGTTCTGTATTCATGTCTCATGCTCACATATCCTTTCTTTTTGCTGAATATGTATTTTCTCATTCCTATTCTGTATCAGAATTTATACTTGCAGAAATAACATTAATTCATTTATATCCCACAAACCTCTAAGCACAGAAAAACACCACCTTTTAAAAGGGGCCACACATTCTATTCTGCATTTTACAATTTTACAAAGAAATTATAACTTCCTGCCTCCCAGTCTACAGTTACCCAACTTTGCAACACACTGCTGCTTCTGAACAAAACAGAAATTGTCAGGAGTCGGACCTTCAGTATCCACACTCTTTATTACATGGCCATGGCCGTGCTTCACAGAGAGAGGCAAGCGTAGTCCAAAGCAATACAAAATGTTCCAGGTTATATAGCATTATAGGCAGGGGCTGATCATTAGTCACGGAAGTCATGGGGTCAGGTAAAGTCAACGGTCAATCCCCGTTATTGCCACAGATGTTGCCCAATGTTAGCACGTACAGGTTGTTTACACAAGGTTTTGCAGGCATCAGAACAGATAAGGCGACACAATGAGCCATAGATCTTTATGAATGCAGAACTAGTCTAGGGTCTGTCCCAGTCGAAATGGTGTTTTTTTTTTAGGTTTTTTTTCCAGGAGAAAGATATAAATAGAAAGCAGGAGACAACAGCTTTGCTTCACTTGGAGGTCGCCACTGATGATGTTACCTAGCCAGGTAATGAAACGTCTGAATATCAAACCTACAGCTCAGCGAGCAAACCTACACCCTAAACCTCAACCTGAGCTACAAACCTTCACAAACCTTGCGATTACTTATAATAAAAGGATACTGACAGGGAAAAAATTAGGGTATCAAATGGGAAATGAAAAAAAAATCATCTTAGATGTAATTGTGAATTACATCAAGTGAATAGAAACTGTAGGTGAAATTAACTAGCCTTTTCTTGAACATGTGCCCTTGCTGCTTAAAATAAGACAACTGAAAGGTGGGGTGGGAAACGTAACAAGAACCACCTGATGAGTAAAGATAAAGGGAGCAATGAAGAATCTTTTAAGTCTAAGCAAATCTGCTGCTGTAATTGAATATATCATAACCAGCAAAAGATGAGCTAAAGTTGTCAAAGGATGATAGTATGGTCTCAATGAAGAACGCGGAAGAAATTCAACTATGTGAGGCAAGGAAAAAGGAAACCGACAAACAAGAGAGGGGTATTTGCCTCACTTGGATACTAACCTTTTACTCACACAACACTAAGACAGTTATGATAGGAAGTTCCATACATAACACAACAGTGCTCAGAGTAAATACCTCCATGCAGAATGAGGCACTCAAAGCCATTTCTTAGTTTGGTCACCTGTTCCTTTCTTGGTTTCTAAACCTCAGATCAATAAAATCAGTATCTTGGAAAAATATGTTTAAAATGATTCAATTGAACAAAGAAATGAATTAAGGATTTAAAAGCAAGACAATCTTGACTTGGTTTACAATACAGGTGAGAACTCTTGGTATCGGATGCTGACCTTAGGTTCAGTGGATGTTCAAAGCTTGACATCACCAGTTCCAGTAGCTTTAGCATTTTATCTGCAAATCATATTAAATAATTAAATTAGGGGATTTTCCTTCTCAAAGGGAGGACTCCTTTAAAATAGTGTTTTCTTAGTATTCCATATTTAGTATTTCCTGTACTATTGCATTACAGTACTAACCTGTTTTCTGCAAGTGTAAATTAAAAAAAGATTGGGCACCACACCACCCTCTTATGAGTATAAATGTTTTTGAAAATAAGATTTTGTGTTATGCAAGAACATTAAACCTTCAAATGGAAGTGGGCAAGGGGACAATGGTAATCTATTAATATGGTCGCTACCATGGCCCTTGGCTGAATGTGTTTAACTAGATGATTGGCATAGCATGGGTGACCATTCCCCAAAATAAGGTATGTCAACAGGGAATGAGTTGATTGAGTAGCATAACATCCCTGATATTGAGCCAGAAGGCCTGGGTTCAAGTCCTAATTATTCCAAAAGTGACAGTGTCATACGGAAGAGGCACTTCCAAGTCTGAGTCAACTTATTTATATTTATCCCACTTTCCAGTACTTGGTCATAGTCTTGAATGTTATGATATTTACAGGGCTTATCCACCTACATTTTTTAAAAAGTAGTGAGATTTCCCACCTCTACTGCTCTCCCAGGCGGTGCATTCCAGATTCCCACACTCTTGACTGCAAGCATTTTTCCTCAAATCCTCTCCATTAATGCCCCTCACCTTAAAATAATGTCTCCCTCATTATTGGCTTCACAACCACCTGATGAAGCTAGTGCTTCCAAATAAACTGATGGACTATAACCTGGTGTTGTGTGTGGATTTTTAACTTTGTACACCCCAGTCCAACACCAGCACCTCCATTAGTATTGATCCTTCAATTGAGGGGGAATAGCTGCTTATTCATTCTGTCTATGCCCCTCAATCTTACAAACCATAAACAGGCCTGCCCTCAGCCTTCTCTGCTCTGAAGAAAACAACCCCAACCTATCCAGCATCTCACACCTGTAAAGTGCCAACTCAGGCAACACCTTGGTCATTCTTCTCTGCAAACCCTACAGTGCAATCACATCCTTCCTAGTGTGGTAACCAGAACCTCACTTCGTCCTCCAACTTTGGCCTAACTAAAGGTTTTATAACTCCACCATAACCTCCCTGCTCTTATATAATCTCTGTCAGAAATCACACGACACCAGGTTCTAGTCCAACAGGTTTATTTGAAATCACAAGCTTTTGGAGTGTAGCCTCTTCGCCGGGTGTCTGATAAAAGGGCTACACTCTTAAAGCTTGTGATTTCAAATAAACCTGTTGGACTAGAACCTGGTGTAGTGTGACTTCTGACTTTGTCCACCCCAGTCCAATACTGGCACCTCCACATCGTGGCTACCTAATAATTTATGCCTCTGCTAATAAAAACAAATGTTCTTCTTAACCACCATATTAACCTTTGTGTCCTCCTATTCATTGAGTACTCCCTTGTCTTGTTCCACAGTGCATCACCTCACACGTTTCAGGGTTAAATTCCAGCTTCCACTGATTTACAGTGTGTCACTTCATATCCAAACAGTGGATTAAAAATATCTAGATGTTAGGGAGAGGAGAAAGAGGGGAAACAAGCCACTATCTTCTTGGGAAAAGACCAGGAGGTCCCTTAAACCAGCAAGAAAGAAGAACAAAGACTGATACCACCAGAAACAGCATGATTTGGGGCAGCACAGTGGCTCAGTGGTTAGCACTGCTGCCTCACAGCACCAGGGACCTAGGTTCGATTCTAATCTCGGGCGACTGTCTGTGTGGAGTTTGCACATTCTCCCCGTGTCTTCGTGGGTTTCCTCCCACAGTCCAAAGATGTGCAGGTCAAGTGAATTGGCCATGCTAAATTGCCCATAGTTTTAGGTGCGTTAGTCAGAGGGAAATGGGTCTGGGTGGGTTGCTCTTCGGGGGGGGTCAGTGTGACTTTTGTTGGGCCGAAGGGTCTGTTTCCACACTGTAGGAAATCTAATTAAAAAAAAGTCAGGGATGAATGCTCTACAACTTCAAAACTGCCATCCATGCTTTTCCATTCTACAGAACAGCTTCGGGATTGGTGAAACTTTCAATGTGTCAGGTCGTATACCTTTTTAGTCTAATTCACTGATGTGTCATATCTAAACTACTGCTAATTCAATTAATTAGCTGAAAAATTGCTACAAGTTGTTGACTGTCTATATTAAGTTATTATGATCAGAGACCCTCAAAAAATCAACACTTGCTGGTCATCTTTTTCTGTTCCATTAAGCATACAGTTGACGCTGAACTGAAAAGTGCTGTTCAGACATGTCTGGTGCTTCTCTCATCTCAGAGCAACAGCCTTTCCTCATTAAGTACATTTTTAAAAAAGCATTCTACATCCCCTTTCAATGGGTGAGTAAACACATTTAATCAATTGTACTTGAGGTAGAGAGATTGAGAGGTAGCTGAGCGGTGGAAGAGGGGGAAAAGTAACTGCTGCTCCACTCCACTGGGATCTAACTGCAGGAGCAGATCCACTCAGAATGAAACATACCCATGTTTGGCAAAAGGAGAGTGTTGAAAGTAAATGCTTTATTTACACAAGAAAATGTACAAGTATGCTAATTATACAAGAATTATGCAAAAACAGACAAGGATACAGAATGCCAATAACCAAACTGTATATTGATATTAACCAGTAAATATTGTTTTAAACAATTTTTATGTATAAAGGTTCACCTTGAGCCATAGCCTGGTGTTAGATTTTGGTCCCAAAAGCACAGGACGAGACACCTCATGCAAATAATTGTTCTTTACAAACATGAACTTGATGGTGAGTCTGTATAGCTTATTCCACCAAGGAGTGGGGCATCACAGTTGAGCCTGATCAATTTACATCTGATAAAATTGTACAGTGTAGGACACAGGTTAGCAAATTTAAATGTGCTGCCTTGCTTTGCTCCCCCACTGCATTTCTTATTCCCCCACTGCATTTCTTATTCCACAGTTCTGAGTGTCAACCTGCTCCCCTGTCTGGCTTCTGCTGCTGCTCTCTAACTGGAAGTCTGCCCACAGCATGTGGATTGCCTGACACTTTATTCTTTCTGGACTGGGGGGAGGGGAGAGAAACCATCACCACTGCCTAGCACTGCTCCTGGCAGGAATTCTACATGTGGGTAAACTACATCTGGTTTCCATATGATGGGATCATTGTTGGGGCATGTTTGCTATTAATCCATAGATTTACTCATCATGTAAGTGAGCTTAAACCCAACCAAATAAACAAAGAAGCAAGCAATTTTGTGACAAAAGTTGCAGGACAGCAGAGCAATAGGTCATTTGAAACTGCAGTTATTTTCTTTGATTGTTACTATTGCATACTCATGTGAAGTGGGGGAAGCATAGCTTCCGCAATAGAAGTTTAAGGGGATTTTGTAATTTATGAAGCCACTTTTGCCCTGTGTCCTGTTCAGATAACTGGATGCAGAGAATAATATAATAATAGTGGTCAGTATGCAGTAGATACCTGTATAATTCAACATGCAGACATGGAAGCTCTCGAAAAAGTCTTTATTCACCGAGAGCAGCAAAGTCACAAAGGGAATTGAAAGTGCATTAAACATGCGGTTTTAATTTTGGTAGATCGTTAACTGCAATCAGTCAGAGAGCAATAGGCATCTTCCATGGAATGCTGCATTGCATCACTGCACATCCAGACAGCTGTGTGTTGGGGCTGTGCAATAACTACTCACACGTCAGTGAGAGAAACCGAGCCCACCATGAAGAAGGCAGCAGCTCCTTCTGGCCCACACTCCATTTTTTGGTCCTTTTGCTCTGGGCCTTTAAACAGATACCCGATTGTCTTTGGCCCATTTCTTTAAGGTTCGGATTATGTATTCCACCTGAGGATTCCCAGTATTCCGAAGAAGATGGAGAACTTCTCTCATGGTGTCCCTAGTAAAGAAGCACAATAATTTAGTGAGGTCTGGTCATGAAAAAGAACACATACCATCCCTCCATTGTTCTGTGCTAATCTCTTCCACTGCAGAGGAGGGCAAGAATGGCTACTGGCTAACCCCCAAAGTATCTATCTAGCTCTATAAATCTGATTTCTTGACAGTCCCCAATTTTAATCGCTCCATGCCTACAACTGCCTGGGCCTTTAACTCTGGAATTTTCTCTATGAACCTCACCTCTCTTTATTCCTTAAAGAGATTCTCTTTGGTCATTAGCTTATAATATGACTTTATTTGGTTTGATGTTGAATTTTGCATCCTTGGATATTTTATTATTGTAAAACTGCTACATGGATGTAACTTGCTGCTGCAATTGTTGTAACAAATGGAAATCTACTGGTACTTTGCCCAAGTAGACTTTACCTTATTCTTAAAAAGTTATCCTTGGGATGTGTGCATTGTTGGTTGTGTATTTATTGCTCATCCCAAATTTCCCTTGAGGCGGTAGTGCTGTGCTGCTTTCTTGAAGCACTGCACTCTATGTATTGAAGACAGGCCAACAATGCCATTAGGGAGTGAGTTTCAGGATTGTGACCCAGCAATACTGGAAGAAAGGCGATATACTTCCAAGCAAGGGTGATTAGTGGCTTGGATAGGAACTTACAGTTGGTGGTGTTCCAATGTACCTCATGTCCTTGTCCTTCCAAATGAAAGTGCTCAAGGGTTTGGAAGGTGCTGTCTAAGAAGCTTAGTCAAATTTCAACATAGCTACTACTAAATATTGGTGATGGACGGATGTTTCTGGATCGGTGCCAATCAAACAAGTGCTCGTTCTTAGATGGTGTCAAGCTTCAAGTGTTGTTGGAGTTATTCTTATCCAGGCAAGTGGAGAGCATCTACCTCACTCTGAACTTGCGCCTTATAGATGCTGGACAGGATTTGGGGACTCCGGTGGTGAGTTACTTGTACAGGATTCCTGGCCTCTGGTCTGCTCTGTTAGCCACAGCATTTATATGGCTCATCCAGTTCAATTTCTGGACGATGGTAACCCCAGGATGTTGACCGTGTCGCAGTGATGGTAATACCATCGAATGTTAAGAGATGATGGTTGGATTTTCTCTTGTTAGAAGTGGTCATTGCCTTGCACTTGTGTGGCACAACTGTTATATGCCACTTTTCAGCCCGAGCCTGGATACTTACTATCCTAATTTTAACGAGGACTGCCTCAGTATCTGAGGAATTGCAAAATCATCATCAAACATCCCCACAGCTGACTTTATTATGGCAGAATGGTCACTGGTTTGGCCAAGGACATTACCCTGAGAAACTCATACAGGTATATCCAGGAATGGAGATGACTAAACTCCAACAATCACAATCATCTTCCTTTGCGCCAAGTATGACTCCAAACAGTGAAGAATATTCCCAGATTTCCACTGGCTCACCAGATATCATTTGTCCCTTGTTGGTTCCCTCACCACCTGCTGCAAATCCAGCAATGTCCTTTGGAACTGAACAAGTCTGTTCAGTCGTGCTGCTACTGAGCTACTCTTGATGGTGGACATTAAAATCCCCAAACCAGGGGAGTCTGCATTCTTGCCACCCTCATGGCTTCCTCTAGATACTGTTCAACATGAAGAATATTGATTCATCGGCCTGGGAGATAGAACATGGTAATCAGCAGGAAGTTTACTTGACAAGTTTGACCTGATGCCATGAGACCTCATGGGGTTAGAAGTCATTGATAAGGATAGCTAGAGCAACTCCATCCTGTCTATATACCACACTTCCATCTAATGTCTGTCATGCCATTGGGACAGGATATAAGCAGGGATGGTAATGGCAGTGTCTGGGACACAATCACACTCTTGGGAGTCATACCTTACAGACAATGAGACTGTTGTTGTTCGTCTCCGAGACAGCTTTCCCAATATTAGCACTAATCCCCAATATTACTAAAGAGGACTTTGCAGAGTTGACCGGGCTATGTTTGAGTTGTTATTTCTACTGCCTCTGTCAATACCAACTGGTCAATCCAGTTTCATTTATTTTTTGAGACTTTCCAGTAATTGTTCTAACTGACAAGGCAATTTATAGGGCAAGACAGTGAACAGGCTACCTGTGCCTCATACTTTGACCTCTATGTTCTTTTGTAAAAAAACAATCACCAAACAATACATGTTCTGCCACTGGTACTTCAATGCATATACCTCATCCAAGCCATTTTGGCCTTGCGCTTGGTGTGCTCAATCTAAGGTTCTGTGTCCTGGATAACATTCTCAAGAATCTACTTTCAAAATGCTGTGAACATAGAGATGTACAGCACAGAAACAGACCCTTCGGTCCAATCTGTCCATGCCGACCAATATCCCAACTCAATCGAGCATCTTCATATATTACACCGGAGAGGTGGCTCATGCCCCAACAAAAGCTGCCTTCATTATATCATTGATATTATCCTGAAAAAGATTAGTGTTGCTCTGCTCCCTCTTTGCCTGATACATTCCCCGTTCTGCTTGGTTGACTGGTTGCCTGACTTGCATGTAATTCATAAGAAATCAGATAGTGTTCCAGAGTGACAGTCTGGATGATTGCCCACCTCCCTCACACCAGCCTGAAATGCTGAGATTAATTGCAGTAGCCTATTACTACCTTGATTGAAACCAAATTGGGGCAGCATGGTGGCTCAGTGGTTAGCACTATTGCCTCACAGTACCCGGAAGCAGGGTTCAATTCCAGCCTCGAGTAACTGTGTGTGTGGAGTTTGCACATTCTCCCTGTGTCTGCATGGGCTTCCTCCAGGGGCTCCAGTTTCCTCCCACTATCCAAAGATCACGTGAATTGGCCATGCTAAATTGCCCATAGTGTTCACGGATCTGTAGGTTTGTTGCAGTAGTCAGGGGTAAATGTAGGGGAATGGGTCTCGGTGGATTACTCTTCGGACGTTGGTGTGGGCTTGTTGGGCCGAAGGGCCTGTTTCCACACTGTAGGGATTTTATGATTCTAATTACATCAACCCAAAATGTTATATCATAGACAATAACACGGATGAAGTCATTCAGCCCAGCATGTCTGTTGATGGTCCTTTAAAAGACCTTTCAAATTAGCTTTACTTCCCCACAACTCTTTAAAAAAAAGTGGAAAAGAAACTTTTACAAAGTTACTATAGATTCTGCTACCTCAACCTTCTGACAGAACATTACAGATTTTAACAAGTTGCTGTATTTTAAAAAATATAATCTCATCTTCCATCTGTTCCTTTTGCCAATTATTTTAGATCCTTGGCATCTCACTCTGACCTTCCCGCTCAAAACTCCTCAAAATTTCAAACACCTATTAAATCTCACCTTGATTTTCTTTGTCCCAAGATAAAGCAATCCCATCTTCTCCGGTATCTCTCCATAATTGAAATTGCTCAATCCAAGAGATTTACCCCGGTATTACTCTGTTTAAATGGGTCTGCAACTCATTGGATGAATTGACTGAGCTGTCAGGTACACTATAATAAATCTTGTGTTACTTTGCACTTTATTTCCTTTGTTGGAGCTTCCTTGACAGGTCATCATACCAGAGGTGGATGCTCATGCAGACAATCTGCTGCCCCACCATTCTTGCTCTATAATTGGCTGCTGGGAGATTACAAGAAAGCTAGCCTGACTTTTACTTTGCTTGCCATCGCTTCATTTGGAGGGAATGGCATGGGTTTGGTGTTTAGCCAATGCCTGTGCCAAGCTTCAAGAAGTACAGCAAAAACAAAATCCACTGCTAGCAAAGAATCATGGGAAGGAACATACAGTTCGAGCTTCAGCCAAACATTCAGTAGTTTTATCTGTCACAAAGAGAACACTGATGGTCAGTGATAAAAAGATTGAGTGTCAGATTGGGAGCGCCTGCAAGCGAATTTCCCACTCCACTGACTGCCTGATCCAAGCTTTCCTGAGCAGGAGTCAGCAAGAAAAACCTGACGTGGGAAGGAGTTAAATCTCTCAGAGAAACCATCCAGCCAAACAGATGGGTTAGCACTGAGCTGTGCTGGGCAAGACCTGTTGCCAGAAAATTCCACTTTGAACAGGAGTCAGCAAGAAAAACCTTACGTGGGAAGGAGTTAAATCTCCCAGAGAAACCCATCTTGCCAAACAGATGGGTTAGCACTGAGGTATGCTGGAAAATTCCACTTTGAACATGTACAAAAATGATGGCTCCATCGAGCCTGGTGCAAACTTATGATGGCTCTGGCATTATAATTAAGTACTTCTTACTCTGTACATCTCACTCTCAGCCATCAGCTCTTACAGCTATGCAATGTCCTGGGAGACAGAAAAATAAAAACAGAGAAAAACGCAAGAGAATTCCTTTCCCAGCCCTTGGTGGTTTGAAGAAGACAATAAATGTACCATACCACAACTCTGGTGTACTGATGGCATAACAACATTGCCTGCATTC
This sequence comes from Chiloscyllium plagiosum, assembly GCF_004010195.1. Lineage (NCBI taxonomy): Eukaryota > Metazoa > Chordata > Chondrichthyes > Orectolobiformes > Hemiscylliidae > Chiloscyllium > Chiloscyllium plagiosum. The sequence continues at coordinate 20,352,715 of NC_057748.1, read as the reverse complement.
ACTGCCCCAGGCAAACAAGTTGCAGCAGAATAACTGCTATGAGAAAGAGATTCACCCACCATCTGTTCTACCCTTAACTCTCATCCAAATCACAGGAAGGTCAGAGTATAAAGCAGTGTCAAGGAGACCTACATTAGTTAACAGAAGGAGCACATTCAGATAAAAGGGAATAAATGTGTTGAACAATCTGTCTGAGAAGTGATAGAGTGAATGCATGAGGTAGATAAGTTACTAAGAGTCAAAATAGTACTTTTCATCTTTATCCATTAGGAACTTAATTTCGAGAGACTTTTTTAAAAAACTGCTCACTTCTGAACAGATTGGATTTAATAAAAAGACAAAGTGCTGGAGAAGCTCAGCAGGTCTCACAGTATATGTGGAAAGAGAAACAGAATTAATATTTTGAGTCCATTTTGAGTCTTCTTTTGTCTTAAAAATGATAATTAGAATGATTATTACTGGACTCCTCCCAAATGTGTAACTCTGGTTCTGCTTAAAGCAGCAGTGGGCCTCCCATGTTGTGTCATGACAGCAACTAACCACTTACTGTTATTAACTCAGTTGCATCACAGGCTGCTTGCAACTGTGAGAAGTCACCAAACCAGATATTATCATTGGCACTGACTTAAAAAGACTATTACATAAAAAGCAATACAGTTGAGCAATGGGAGGCAAGGAAGTGGTGCCGAGACTAACTACATGCTTTGAGTGGGAAAGGAAAGGCATCAAAGCTTGAATTTCATGGATGACTAAAGAAATCAGGGTTAAAATTCAAAATTCAAAAGGAAGCTCATGATTCATAAGTGTCAAGAATCAAGAGGGAAGCTGAGAAGGAATAAAGGAGGGGCAAAAGAATGCATGAGGATATTTTACATTGATCCCAGAAAGATGATGAAATACTGGTTCAACTTTTCATCCAAAAAATAGCAACTCTAATAATACAGCACTCCTTGGCACTTCACTGAAGTATCAGCAAAGATTGGATTAATGAGTAGGATAACAGCAAATTTCAGGAGGTCAAAGGCTTTTGAAATAGGCAGACACATGACAGATCAAATATAATCTAGAGATTCAGTATTTTTAGCTGTCACAAAGAGAACACTGATGGTCAGTGATAAAAAGAATTAGTGCCAGAGTGAGAGCGCCTGCAAGCAAATTTCCCACTCCACTGATTGCCTGATCCAAGCTTTCCTGAGCAGGAGTCAGCAAGAAAAACCTTACATGGGAAGGAGTTAATTCTCCCAGAGAAACCCATCTTGCCAAACAGATGGGTTAGCACTGAGGTATGCTGGAAAATTCCACTTTGAACATGTACAAAAATGATGGCTCCATCAAGCCTGGTGCAAACTCATGATGGCTCTGGCATTATAATTAAGCACTTCTTACTCTGTACATCTCACTCTCAGCCATCAGCTCTTACAGTTATGCAATGTCCTGGGAGACAGAAAAATAAAAACAGAGAAAAACGCAAGAGAATTCCTTTCCCAATCCTAAGTCCTAAGTGATACGTTTTTGGAGGAACATTTTGGGAGTGAAGGGATCAACAAAGGGGCGGGGGGATGAAAAAAAGGAATATTTTAATCCAGCGGATTACTTGAAAAGTAGGTGGAAACACACCCAATATTAACTTTCAAAGAGAGGCACTGCATATATTAAGAATTTTGCAGAAACATGCATAAGGGGTGGGATTAATTGGGTAACTCTTTTAAATGGCTATTACAGACACAATATACCAGCTGAATTCCTGTGTTGTATGAGTGGATAATAACCTGATAGGCAGCAAGAATTTAGAGCACACTAGAGGATTTCACAATCATTGTAAACAGCCACGTTTATAATGGACAATTGACACCATGTGATCAGCCTAGGTGTTACAAACCTGTCAATCATTATTTACATGGCAGGAAGCCTTCTGCAAAACATAGAGCAGTTTCTACAGCTCTGTTAGTTTCTAACACACAAATATGTAAGTGTTTGAAATGAACCTTGTTCCTGGAGTTACTCACTTTGGTTCCCGGCCCGCTAAAATCATTTGAAAAATCCCAACACATGCACCACGTTTTCCTTCCCAGTACTCCGGATTTGGATCCAGGCGCTCAAGCACATCAAAAGCTTTTGCAGCATAGTAGAATTGTCCCATCTGAAAGGAAAACGATATTACAGCTGAAGTCTATCGAATTCACCAGTTTAAATTTGATTTAACAAAATACATTTATTTTTTGAAGCTTGTCACCTTCACTAAATCTGTCAGGATTGAATTTTTTTTTAAATGACAAAGGGAAGAGAATTTGCATGGGACCCACAGTACAGAAATAATCTATTTGGCCCATATGTCCCTGCTAGTTTTTATACACCAAACGAGTGTTCACCCAGTCTAATATCCTGTATGTGGCTGCAATTCCAGATTATTTCTCTAGTCAATGAAAACCAACATCAGGAACAGGACATGCAATCAGTATTGCCGTTGGACATGCTCTCAGTATCAAGGCTGTGTCAGTGCTGGGTGTTGGGACTCACACTGTCCTCAATGTATTAAAATGTAGATCAAGAGATGATCAAAATTTAAACAATTTTTGCGTGAATAAAGTGGAGGAGCATTAACTGATGGCAATGTTGATTGTACAAAGAGAGTCTTACAATGAAAGGAAGCAAACAGCATAAGCAGCAAGTGATAGACAGGACTAAGCCATTCCACAATCCACGGATCAGATCTGCTTAGGCACTGCAATCCTGCCACATCAAGCTATGAATTGTGATATGCTATTAAACAACTCATTGGAGGAGGTGACCCCACAAATATCCCCATCTTTAATAATGGAGGAGCCTAACACATCAGTACAAAAGATAACGCTGAAGCATTTGTCATAATTGCCAGCTGGAAGTGCTGAGTGAAAATGATCCATCTCAGCATCATTGGTGTCAGTCTCCAGCTAATTCAATTCACTCTATAGGATATCAAGGAACAGCTGAAGGCATTGGATATCACGAAAGCTATGAACCTGATAACTATCTGGCAATAATGCTTGAGAAGTGTGTTCCAGAACTTGCCATATTCGCATCCAAAGGTATTCCACTATAGTTCAATATTAGCATTTATCCAACAATATGGAAATGTCAAATACCTGTATACTAAAGCTGGACAGATCAAGCCTGTTACCACACCATCAATTTACTCTTGATCATGAATAAAGTGATGGCATTTCCCTTCTGCAATTGTATCAAGCACCACTGGCTTAACAGTACAGTCTGCACGGCTACAGCCTTGGTCCTCATTTGGGGGCGAGGTGGTGCGGTGCGTGTGCGCATATATAGCAAAAGTAGAGTCAACAGAAACCTCTTCACTGTTTGGAGTTATATCTAGCACAAAGGAATACAGTTGTGGCAGTTGAAGATCACTCATCTCAGCTCCAAGACGTCTCTGTAGAAGTTTCCTTAGGCCCAAAACCCAACCATCTTCTGCTGTTTCAGCAGTGATGTTCTCTCCATAAGGTGAGAACTGGGGATGTTCATTGATGGCTGCAGAATGTTTATACTATTTGTGACTCCTCAAATTCTAAAGAAGTCCATTTCCAAATACAGTGGACACTGAGACAATATCGAGGCTTTGGCTATCAAGTGGCAAGAAACATTACTTAAGTGTCAGGCAATGAGCATCTCCAATAAGAGATGATCTAACCATCACCTTTCTGAATCCTCTCTCATCAACATCCTAGGGGGTTTCCATTGTCTAGAAACTTATCAACAACATTCAAGAAGCTTGACATCATCCAGGACAAAGCAGCCCCTCTCATTGGCAATACATCTTCAATCATTCACTGTCTCCACTGCGATGAACTATAACAGCATTGAATACCATCTAGAGATGTACTGGAGAAATTCACCAAGGCTTCAACGACAGCACTTTCCAAATCCACAACCACTACCTGAGCAGGAGAATGGGGTTGAGAAACATATCAGTTATGATTGAATTGCGAGGCAGATCCAAGGGCCAAAAAGCCTGATTCTGCTCCTATATTTTACAGTCTTATGGGGTCAGTTGATAGAGTGTTCCAATTTAAAGGCACCAATAAACAGCTTCAGATCACATAAGCTGCATCCTTCAACCCAACAAGAAGTCTATGGCTTTTCAGTCCAGGAGGATGCAGAACTTTGGCAGAAAGATGCTCTTGTTGACACAGCAGTAAGTAGATTTTGGGTGGCCTCACAATTCAGTGATGAGCATCCATGTGCTACTCCAGGCTAATTAGGTAAGACACGAGGTCTTCTTCCCCAAGGACAGCAGAAGACCTCTCTGCCTAACCAAGGAAATCTGGACAGAGAAGGTCAACAAATTTGCAGTCATCCAGCGAAAGTGGTAACACTGCCTCAAGTAAATCAATGGCTTTCTCCACTCAACAGGTAAGTACCACACTTCAGTTCCCCAAAGACAGCAACTAGAAAGTGGGTGAGGCAGGAGTATGGCTGCTGGTGTGGGAGGGCTCATCACATAGTTAGAAATGGGTTGAGGCTACATTCTCCCATTGGATAGGAATAATGGCTTTGTCAAAGGGCATAAGCTTGTCACTTATGATCCTTGCAAAACAGCAGTTACAAGCAGCTACCACACAAGCTGAATAGGCATATCGGGTGACAAACATCACTCTTTCACATTTCCACCTCCAAGATTAGCAGGGTCCCAATCCTGCTGCCCATGAAGGAGGTAGTTTCTAGAATTTGCAGGGTACCTCAACAGATGCTTGGTTGTAGCTGGTGAGACAGGAGTTCAGTTACAAGAAGTGAGTAGCTTAATGACCAACTATGAGGAGCTACAGGTGAGCATAGGATGTAGTGCTTCTGTGTTCTCCACTGTACGTACCTCAATCCAAACAGCATCCGAATCTGTAGATCCCATCTGAATGGGAGAAAATTGCTGATCTCCTTTTATTCTCTCACCCAGGTCAAGCACATGACAGAACTGCTATTTCTGGGGGGACATTTAGAGAGGAGGAATGTCCTGAGGGTGCAGTGACACTTTATTCCCCAGTATAATCCAACAGTGGAAATAATTTCATCTCAGTGAGTATAGATCACAAGTTTCCACCTATTGTTAATGGCTCTTTGGCAGTGCAGGAGTGTCACAGGTCACATCAAGGGCTAGTTACAGGCAACAATGGCATGCGTGGCTATATTTTAGAAGTACCAGGTCTTAGAAGAAAGGGGTCAAAACTCAAGCAGAGATCAATGGCATTAGTGCAGGTTGAATGTGAAGTTTATTTGGTTGGATGGGTGCGGTGCAAAGAGACATCAATATCATGTGTGCATGTTTGTCTGTAGATTGATAAAATATCTATAAGAGTAGGGCACACCCAAGCAAATATCAAAATTCAGTTTTGAATTTCTGGAAGTTTTGCAAAAGTAAATTTGAACTGCTTATTACTAGAATCCATTGAGCACTAATTGTTCCTTAGAGCCTGTCACAGTTACCTTGTAGCAGTCATTAGCCAAGAGCTGCAATAGACTGAAGGATTCTCCTGATGTCTCCATCTTCAAATAAAGCTCCCATGCCAGGCGGGGCTTCTTGTTCATGATATCTGTGAAGGTAGAAAAAACATAGTGGCAACTTTTGACATGCACTCAGCACCAGGACTTTAAACAAACACGAAAATTGGCAAAGTGGGGATTGGAACATTAAATTTACTGCATAAATGAGATAATCCTCATGTGACAAAGAATTTCCTCCAAAACTATCCTCAGTGATTTTGAGTGTATTCAAATTTAATATCACAAATGCACAGAGGAACAAGGGATCACTTAGATCTATTTAGTCAGTCATTGTCACTTGACCCTTCCTTATAAGGGTAACATAAACATAAAACTTCAGACTCTGGTCAATGTTTCACAATATGGTTCTAATCTAAGATCACATCACCTCTGCAGTAGAGAAAGCACTATTCAGTCCATTATGCCCTTGCTAACCCTGTGAGACTGCTATTTATTCAATCTTCTTCTGCATCTCCCCTTTGAATCACTCATGTTTTGACAACTTGTAAGACAGACTTCAAGATGACACAAGGAGCTTCTTTCTGTCCCCTGCATCATACTCACAGAAGAGCTGATTGAGAGGATGCAGAAAGGTGCCAGTTAGAAGGCAATTTTCAACCTGCTTGTGAGTAGGGAACATACTGGGAATATTTGCTATTAGCATATCACTGAAGGCACTGATTAGCAGTTCGGGGCATTTGATGAGCAACTTGCCCCAACAAAGGGGAAATGTCTCAAACTTTTGGTTTGAGTCTGCTGAATCACAGAGACCAGAGAGATCAAAGCGAAGTTAGGTAAGGGCATTTTGCGACCTCTAAAATTCACTATATGCATCTCTCGACTAGGGAAGACAGCATTCAGCCTCCTGCTCTGGATGGAGTCGTTCCCTAGAAGTTCTCACTGAGAGAGTGCTATGAGCTCTCTCTCAATTGTACCACTTGACTACAGGCAGTCCCTGGGTTGCAAACAGATTTTGTTCCAGAGTCTGGTTGCAAATCAATTTGTACGCAAATCAGAATATTAAAGGATATTCAACAATAGGAAGGATGTGGAAGTATTCGAAAAAGTGCAGAGGAGATTTACCAGGATGTTGCCTGGCCTGGAGGGAAGGTCTTATGAGGAAAGGCTGAGAGACTTGGATCTGTTCTCACTGGAGGTATGATAGAGACATACAAGATGATTAGGGGATTGGATAGGGTAGACAGTGAATGTCTCTTTCTGAGGACGATGACATCAGCTTGTATGAGGGGGAACAGCTACAAATTAAGGGGTGATAGATTTAAGACAGATGTCAGAGTCAGGTTCTTTACTCAGAGAATGGTACGGTCGTGGAATGCCCTGCCTGCCATTGTAGTTTAATTCAGCCACATTAGGGACATTTAAATGATCCTTGGATAAGCACATGGATGATGATGGGATAGTGTTGGGGGATGGGCTTAGATTAGTTCACAGGGTCGGTGCAACATCGAGGACCGAAGGGCCTGTTCTGCACTGTAAAATTCTATGTTCTAATATTAAAAAGGATGCTCAACAAAAGTTCAACCTGCATAAACATGTATCAAGGCTGCATTGTTTTGTACGCCGAAACACCCGTTATTACCGAGCAAGTTTTAGTTTTGGCTCAGTCAGGAACTGACCAAATAAAAGTTCACTATTGATAAATGAAGGCAAAAGTAACCAACACTAGAGAGATATGAAGGCAGTGCAATTCTTCAAAATGACTGCACTTTTCAAACAGTTTAGATTAGATTACTTACAGTGTGGAAACAGGCCCTTCGGCCCAACAAGTCCACACCGACCCTCCGAACAGCAACCCACCCAGACCCATTCTCCTATAATTACCCTTTCACTTAACACTACGGGCAATTTAGCATGGCCAATTCACCTAACCTGTACATTTTTGGACTGTGGGAGGAAACCGGAGCACCCGGAGGAAACCCATGCAGATACGGGGAGAATGTGCAAACTCCACATAGACAGTTGCCTGAGGCGGGAAATGAACCCGGGTCTCTGGCACTGTGAGGCAGCAGTGCTAACCACTGTACCACCGTGCTGCCCATATTATGGAGCTTCAAAATAAATACAAAAAAAATTGTAAATACTCAGCAGGTCAGGAAGTATCTGTGGAGAGAAACAGTTATTATTTCAGATCAATGACCCTTCATCACTAATCAATCTGACATGTCAACTCTGTTTATCTCCATACATGCTGCCAGAACTTCTGGGTATTTGCAACATTTTTTTTTGTTTTCATTTAAGTATTTCAATATGTAAAAGGTTTTGTTTTTGTAGTCATGGAGCTCTACTTACAGCAACGGGCTAGCCAGCTGAGGTAAATGTAGTCATTCTTCAGCTTCTCACTCTGAATCAGCTGAAAAACCTATTAATTTTAAAGAAGTACGAAGTTCAGAGAGAAGAAATGCTGTATTAGTAAATTCTGTGTATCAAGCCATGCACAATGGCAAGGTTCCAGGTTCAGTGGGTGACCTGTGTTGAGTCATCTCATGCAGTAAGGGTACACTTGGACTCACTGTGCTCATCTAAGGAGCAGCAAGAACAACTACTGTCAGAACATTCAGTCGCTATCCAGTGATTCTTTCTGGAAAGCTCATGTGTGAATGTCAGAGTTCAAATGTGATTTGTTTCATGGTCAAAATATTTAATTATCACAATGAAGAATACCAGCTGAGTAAAATGCTAAAGGAAACAATGACATAAACTGATTCAAAACGAGAAAGTGAAAAGGGAAACAAAACCCCAACTTCTCCAGCCAGATACTTGAGGTCAAAAGCAACCTACAGCTTCCTCAGTTCAGCAAGAACAAAATACCATGGAAAAGTGATGGTTCAATTTGAATGGTTCAAACTGAACAAAGGGTTGAACATAAAAGGAATTTAAAAAAAAATTCTGAACCTATATCATGGCTTATGCAATACAAACACAATTGCTATAAAGTTAAAAATCACACACACCAGGTTATAGTACAATATATTTAATTGGAAGCACTAGCTTTCAGAGCGCTGCTCCTTCATCAGGTGGTTGTGGAGTACACAATTGTAAGACACAGAATTTATAGCAATTGTTATTAAAGGTGCTGTAAAAATACAAGTTGACAATTTTGTTAATCAATGATGGTAGTTGTTTTACAAAGATTTTGGTAACCTGCCCTAATGTCTCCTGATCTGATCTGGCTCAGTGCCAGTGATTTATACTCCTGTCAATTGTTTGAGGATACTTTACCACTTTAAAGACACCATATCAATGCAAATTGATGCTGGGGTTGGTTCAAGTTTAGCAATCAATGCCTTCAAGAGAAGAAGATTAGTGAGAATCAGCCATTTTCTTCACGGTATACAGAATGAACAACCCAAAGAAGAAAATCCAAACTTCTACCATCATGGAGGAACCTGGTTTAAATCGCTGTTTCCACTACTTCCTCAAGTTGCTAACTGTGACAGAATTTACTGCTCTTGATTTGGTATTCATTTACCATTCAGGCAACAGCGCACTTCAAATCTCCAAGCCCAGAGAGAGTTTAAACAGGGGACATCAATGAGGAAGGAGAACAAATGGGAGCAGGTGGAGTTGGAGTCCCACACATTATCTGGTCAGCTCCCCTGCATACAAATCAGTGGAAAGTAAAACAGGGCTGAATATTTTAGGGACAGTCATTCTAAGGATTACCCTTTTTTACATCTGTACCGAAGCTCAAAGTTCTGCTGATATATATTGATGCTGGGAAGTAATTTTTTGAAAAATCTTGATCAAAAGCTGGAGCACGTTTGCCAGGAAGAGTGTCTGAAGCAAAGATGCAGGATTCAATTAACCAATTCAACAAGAATTCAATGTCTCAATCAAAAGACACAAGTATTTTGTAAACACAGGAGTAAAATAGTAAATGGGCATTTTCAATGATCATATCGCCTAAGAATCCCTAGCACCGAAATCTTGGAACTGAGATGATGACCTCCAGCAATAATAATATTTTTTGTGCTTGCTATGACACCAATGAATCGAGAGCATTCCCCCCATTTGAGTTGTAATTTACTGCTCATTTTTCTGAAAAGGAATATATTCAGGAGAACCTCTCTAAGTTTTTATGAAAAAAATACACAATTTCTATAAACAACTCTAGGAGCTGTGGAACAGGACTAGTTTTTAAGTAACTGCCCTGCCTGAGGAGAAAGCAATAAGAATCACTCTCTTCAGGCTAGTCTTTAATTCTCAGGAAGCAGTGATATCTGTGCTGTAGCTTCTCAGGTTCCTATCATTTATGTTGGAGCTCACAGACTTGCCCAAAATGATCCTCTTGCTTATCTAGCTGTTTCAAAGTGTTTTTGATGGTAGTGTGAGTCCCCAGTCAGTGGTGATGGAAGAAAGGTGTCCCATTGGTGTCAAAGAATCATTAAAGCTAAATTTAGCATACTGATCAGTTATATATGCCCTGAACCAATAGGGCATGTTGTTCAGAGAAACATATTGCACAGGGAAGCCCATTTATTTTTCCTTGTTAATAGCATGATTATTGCTAATGTGGTTTAGTGTGGATTTAGAATACTTGTAATACATTCATCCTCCCAAAGAGATCCCAGCAACTCTAAAGGGAGGTCTGTGGAATCTCTAGAATTGTAACCCAAATTACAAAGCCAGATTGCAGCTCAAGTTCCTGAATGACTTACCTCCTCAGCCTCTTTGAAGTTGCCAACAGCTGCTTTTGCCTGTGCATAGTTGAAGTTAAAGAGGTCATCATTATAGAAGTAACTCTGTTTAAAAAAAAGAGAGTGGGTCATATTGTGCAGGCTCTTAATATAACACCACAACTAAGACAAAGTGAACCCAGTTTTCTGTTTACAGAACAAATGCTATTGAAAATCAGGTGGCTGAAGAGATTAAATCTTCCCCCTCATCCTGCAAAACACTCAATGTATTTTTTGAACATGCTATTTTCTTTTATCTTCAGATCTTTCTTTCATCACACCTATTGCATGAGTGCTGTCCTCCCAAGCCAGTTTCACAAGATCTGCATGGTTAATGTTGATTTTCCCTTTGCCCATCCATCTGCTTGTGGAGAGGAGGAATATCTTCCTTCCTTCACCGCCTCGGGCAACTGTCTGTGTAGTGTTTGCACATTTTCCCTGTGTCTGTGTGGGTTTCCTCCGGGTGCTCCAGTTTCCTCCCACAGTCCAGAGATGTGCAGGTTAGGTGAATTGGCCACGTTAAATTGCCCTTAGTGTTAGGTGGATTAGTCAGGGGTGGGTTTCTCTTTGGTGGATCGGTGTGGACTTGTTGGGCTGAAGAGCCTGTTTCCACACTGTAGGTAATCTAATCTAATCTGTGCTATACCATGATGGTCTACTGTTCAGTCCTATTCTATGCAAACATGCCAATGTGTCAAAGAGTGCATCTGTTAACAGCTGCTCCTCATTCTCAGAGAGATGGTAGTCTACTGTTGTGGGAAAAAGTCCAGGGCTTGTTCCCCACTTTGATCTTTCAGACTCTGTAAATTTAGAGGTTTAAATTATGGATTGATAGAGTGGAAATAAAGCCTCATTCCAAATTGAAATTCAGGTTATTGGCAACAAGTGCTACCATTTAAGTGCAATCAGAACATTTTATCACTGTTGTGAGCCCATTATCAGTTAGGACCTATCCCAATTCATAACATAGCTTGTGAAGACTGCAGTCCCTTTACGCACAATATGAAAACTGGAGGATACAGAGCAAGGCATATTCACAATCATTTCCAATATGAAAGGAAAACATCTCCAAGAAAGACTGGTATTAGTTTTTGATCAAGCAACCTATAAATCTTGTTCGTCACTAATTACTCAGAAGGAACTGTGCTCAATGGCACAGCAAATTGCTGCTATGATCTGATGAAACTTACCACTCAGCTGAATGATGCTTCTAGCTGGTGATGCATTACTTCAGAAAGGAAGGAATAGAGAGGAAAGATAACCTCAAACCAATCTTAATAGGATACACCAAACCATGAATTTTATTTATTATTCCTACATTACAGCAGTAACTGCATTTAAAAGTAATTCAATAACTGCAAAATACTTTGGGATGTCCTATGGTTGTGAAAGGTCCTATACAGAGGAACCTTGATTATCCAGCATGCAATTATCCAGCAATATTGCAAGGTCCCGATGCTTGGCTAAACTATGTTAACCAGCATTCAATTATCTGGAAGTCAATTAACCGAACTAAATACTCCCTGACTGTGTCCTTCGGAAAGTTGATGTTCCTCTGTATATTGCTACACAATAGCGGCATTCAAGATGGCAACATTATTTTTCAAGGGCAATCAGTTGCAGATGACGGAATTTGAATTTAATAAAAATCTGGAATTACGAGTCTTAATGATGACCATGAATCCATTGCAGATTGTTGGAAAATGCATGTACTTCGCTGATGTCCTTTAGGGAAACAAACTGCCATTCTTACCTGATCAGGCATATATGTGACTCCAGACCTACAGCAATATGGTTGACTCTGAACTGTCCTCTGGAACGGGCAATAAAGCATCGAGCACTGCCTTTACCCAATGAATGAATAAAAGGAATTCGTTCCAGAACAAAATACAGAACTTGCATGTCACTTTTGGTTCTTTTGTCAATGCATTTAAATTTCTATTTTGTGGTTAAAAAGAAGCATCTGCCAATATTCTGTCATTGGAAACAGTTTCTCCTGATTTAAACTATTGAAATGGATTATTTTGGAGGGCTCTACATTTTCTCTAAATCTTATCAGATCTAAAAACCTAATTTGGTTTTAGTCAATCTAAACCTTCAAGCTAAATTTGAATCTCCATGAAGACTGTATTTTGTAATCTCTTACTCCTAATTTCTCCGCCTCTGCCATATCTGCTCCCAGGAGGAGCAGTTTCACTCCAGGATATCCCAGGTGGCCTCCTATTTAAAGAAACTGCAATTTCCCCTCCCACGTGGTCAACAATGCCCTTCAGCGTATATCCTCCACTTTTGATACCTCTGCGCTTGAACCCCATTCCTCCAACCGCAACAAGGATAGAACGCCCCAGACTTCACCTTCCACCTCACTAATCTCGGGATACAACGCATTATCCTCTGCCAATTTCCGCCAGCTACAATCAGACCTCACCACTAGAGATATATTTTCCTCCCCATCCTATCTGTATTTTACGGAGACCATTCCCTCCATGACTCCCTCGTTAGGTCCACATCCCCCACCAACCCACATTCTATTCCCAGCACCTTCTCTTGCTGCTGCAAGATGTGTAAAACCTGCCCCAAAACCTCCCCCCTCATCACTGTTCAAGTTTTCAAAGGATCTTTTTACATCTGGCAGAGATTTCCTGATCATCTAAACACCTCATCCACTGTATCCATTGCTCTCGATGTGGTCTCTACATTGGGGAGACAGGATGCCAACTCACAGAACGTTTCAGGGAACATCGCTGGCACACACGCACCAACAATCCCACTGCCCTGTGGCCGACCACTTGAACTCTCCCTCCCACTCCACCAAGAACATATAAGTCCTGGGCCTTCTCCACCACCAAATCCAAAAGTCATCCGATGCCAGGAGGGAGAATGCCTCATCTTCTGCCTTGGGACCCTCCAACCACATGGTATTAATGTCAACTTCACCAGTTTCCTCACCTCCCATCCCCCCACCTCACCCAGATCTAACCCTCCAACTTGGCACTACCGTCTGACCTGGTCTACCTGTCCATCTTCCTTCCCACCTATCCGCTCCACCCTCCCCTCAGACATATCACCATCAGACCCCACCTGCACCTCCCTATCACCTTCCCAGCTACTTTCACCCCAAACCCACCCTCCTATTTATCTGTCAGTCCCCATCTCCATTTCTGATGAAGGGCTTATGCCCGAAACGCTGACTCTCCTGCTTGTTGGATGCTGCCTGACCTGTTGTGCTTTTCCAGCACCACAATATTTGACTCAGATCTTTGATCGCCTATTCATTTTACTCATTTCTATAAATATCTCAATTCTAATAATACCACGATGGCTGCCACACATTCACTGGTCCTATACTCAAGATAGCGGAGATCTCTGTGCATCTTCAATTTTGTCTCTTGCGTATCCCCAATGTTCAATGGTCCACTACGGGAGGGTGTTCCTTCAGTTACCTAGGTGCTATTTTCTCCCTAATTTTCTTCTATTTCTGACTCCTCACTTAACACGCTCTTTGCAATCTATTTTGTTTGTGAAGATTTTGACCATGTTTAATGTTTCCTATATGTCTCAGTCTTAGACATTAATATCACTCCCGTGAAGTGTCTTAAAAAGCTTTACTACACTAAAGGTACTAAAAAAAGTAGATTGTAGCTTATACATTGGTCAGATTTAATCCAGAATAGCCTCTGACTTCACTTGCTGTTGAAAATGAGTCCGTAAGCAGCTGGTACCAACTCCAGAAAGAAGAAATTCTACAATCATAAGACACAGGAGCAACAATAGGCCATTTGGTCCACTGAATCCATTCTGCGAATAATGAGATCATGTATGTGGGCGGCACGGTGGCACAGTGGTTAGCACTGCTGCCTGAAGAAATTCTACAATCATAAGACACAGGAGCAACAATAGGCCATTTGGTCCACTGAATCCATTCTGCGAATAACGAGATCATGTATGATCTGGTAATCATCAACTCCATTTTCCTGCTTTTTTGCCATGATTCCCTTACTGATTTCCTCCCACAGTCCAAAGATGTGCAGGTCAGGTGAATTGGCCATGCTAAATTGCCCGTAGTGTTAGGTAAGGGGTAGATGTAGAGATATGGGTGGGTTGCGCTTCGGCGGGGCGGTGTGGACTTGTTGGGCCGAAGGGCCTGTTTCCACACTGTATGTAATCTAATCTAATCTAATGTATGATCTGGTAATCGTCAACTCCATTTTCCTGCTTTTTTGCCATGATTCCCTTACTGATTATAAATCAGTCTATGTCAGCTTTGGAATATTCTTAACATCACAGTCGTGAGAGCCCTCTGAAGTAAAGAATTCCACAGAGAAGAACTTCTTCCTGATCTGGGTTACATGTCGAAATGAGCTTACTCTGAGATTATGCCCTCTGATCCTAGACTCTCTCACAAGAGAGCAATCTGTCTGCTTATAGCCTGCCAAGTCCTTTAAGAATCTTATATGTTTCAATAAGGTCACCTCCCATTTTTCTAAATGCTGATGAGTGCAAGCCAAAACTACGCAACCTCTCCTCATAAGAAAATCCCTCCATGCCAAGAATTAACCTATTGATCGGTCTCTGGACTGAATCCAATTTCAGTACAAGATCCCTTCGAGAAGGAAAACCATCCACAGTATTGTAAGTGTGATTTGACCATGACTTTCTATAGTTTTCATAAGACCTTTCTATTTTTATCCTCCAGTTCCATTTGAAGTAAAGGCTAACATTCCATTTGCATTCCTTATTACTGGCCAAACTTGGATTCTAGCTTTTCCTAAATTTATGCACAAGGACTCACAAATTCCTCTACTGCAGTCTGCATTTAAATTAATATGCAGCTCTTGTATCTTCTTGCCAAAGTGCACATACTCACATTTTCCAACATTATATTCCATCTGCTAAGTTTATAGCCTTAAATTTTCTATTTATTAAATTCCACTATGATACGACCTCAATCAGTGTGCACATAACTGCATACAGTTTCAGACTCCCCTTATCTGTATAAACATTTTGCCCAACCACAAAACAGAGGTTTCAATCTGGGAGGGGAAAAATAAGTCACTCTTGGGATTTGGGGGTCATTAGTCAAGTTGCCTTTCAAAAGGTAGTGACAAATCTTCCTTTTGAACCACTGGTAGCAATTTGAAAGAGGAATGGCTTTCTATGAAAAAGGCATGACCCAAGAATCCATGGAAAGCACCCTCTCCTCAATTATGAGGTTGTTGATTCAAGTCCCATTCAAGGCTGACACTCCAGTGTAGTACTGAGGCAGAGCTACATTGGTTTCTCTTCTTCTGGATAAGTCATTAACTGACATCCTGTCTTTCTACCAGAAGGAAAATCAAAATTGCAGTGATAACAATTTTGAAGAAGAAGAGGTGTTATCCTTGGTGTCACAGCTGATGTTTACCCCTAAACCAAGTTCACTGAAAGCAGTTTAGCTGGTCAGAAGATTCTCGTTTATAAGAGAATGATGGGCATAAAGTGGTTGTATATTTCCTATATTACACTTTGAAAATATCCCACTGGCTGTAAAAGATTTGAAGTGTCCTATGGTTACTAAAGCCACAATGTAAATGCAAGTCCTTCACTTCAGAGAGTCTGTATAAAGCTAGCTATGCTGGTGTGGGATTGTAGACACATATAGGCCAGACAGGGTAAGGCAACAGTGAATCATCAGTTTTGAACCACAATCCAATAGCTTATGATCACTTTTACTAGTTAAAATAAATTCAAATACTCAACCTGTCGTGATGGAATTTACATTTCTTTTCCATGGATAATTAATCCAGGTTGCTGGGATATTAGTCCAGTAACATAATCACAACAGCAGTTTCCTCCTCCTCCATCACTTGACTATCCTCTCAATACATGGCCATATGGAGGAGGTGAGAGAATCTGGAAGAATGGAGACAATAGCAACAAAAAAAAACACGACTGACCTTGACAGAGTTTAAATAGATCAAAACATCCTCAAACTGCTTCAGTAGAAAAAAACAGGAGGCCATACACTGACGTCCAGGGATGGTATCTGAAAATAAGATGGGAGTTTTATAAAGAATTAAGAATACAGCACACGCAAAGCTGAACTATGGTCCAGCTAGGTGTAAAAGCTAATTCCCTGGCTTTAAAATCTCTTTCACATAACAAGGAAACCTTTGTTTGAGTATACCTGAGCATACTGGCCTCAGCATGCTTTGCTGACTGAAGATAACCAGTAAACTGACATGGGGAACTGTGGCGATACAGGTACAAAGCTGCTCATTACTTGAGGTCTTCTTTCATTAGTACATTGACATCATGCTCTGGAAAACCAGGCACCACACTATCAATGCCATTCAAAGCTGGCCAACAAGAAACATAACTGTTCACTAAGTTGGTCTCTTTGATGAGAGCTTGTCCACTGGTGAGGGGTTTTTTTAAGTGAAGAGAGGTTGAGACAGAGGTGCAGAGCGGTCTGTTCCAAGCCAAGTGTGGCTTTGGAGTGTTTTTTTTAAAGGTCGGAACAATTAAAGCAGCTTGAATGGATGGAGTCAGGCTGCCACAGAACCGGGTTTTAGTTTAGTTTTCAGTAGTTGTTGGGGCTTTGATGCTGACTGGGAAAGCTTTACGTTTCTGTTATAGGTAAAAGCTTGCTCGGGTTCCCTGCCTGCTGCCGGAATCACATGTGAGACAATCGATTTTACTGACTTTGCTTTTGCAAAGATGTGTTTATGGGATGTTACTATATTGGAACAGGTGCTGTCAGTAGTTGAGTTATATATTATTCTGTTAAGTTTACTATCAAAGTTAAAGTTATAATGTAAACAATCAAATTCAATATGGAGCACAGCACCTTACACCTGCATTTAAACAAGTTAAAAGTCAGGGTCTAGACTATCTTCTTGATATATTTGAAGGGGGTTTGGTCTGGCCCATAACATGAGATGCTGTGTAAATTGAGCCAATATGCCTTGCATTTAGGTGATCTCATTGAAGCATCCAAGATTCTGAAGGGTAGACGCTGACAGATTGTTTTTGCTGGTCTGAGAATTTTAAACATGGAGGCACAGACCAAGGATAAGATAATTATTTAGGACTGGGGTGAAGAGAAATTACTTCAAAAAGAATTTTGTAATGCTTTCTATTTCTTTACTCTAGATAGTTGTGGGTACATCAATGAATATATTTAAGGAAGCGGTAGACAAATATCTGATCTCAGAAAAGTAAGGAATTTGGGGAGTGGACAGAAGTGTAGAGTTTAAGTCATGATCACAATTAAGGTCAACCATGATCCTATTAAATGGAGAAACAGGCTCAGTGGGCCATATGGATTACATCTGCTCCTTTTCTTACGTTCTTGATTCAATGTTAAATAGTACGATCCCTTTTCCTCTTATACGGATGCTGCAGTCTGATGCTGTCTCTTGCCACTGTTGTTTGTGATATACATAAATGATTTAGAGGAAGGTGTAGGTTGCCTCATTAGCAAGTTTGCAGATGACACTAAGATTGGTGGAGGAGCAGATAGTGAAGAGTACTGTTGGAGAAAATAGCAGAATACAGTTAGATTGGGGAGTTGGGCAGAGAAATGGCAGGTGGAGTTCAATCCAGACAAATGTGAGGTGATGCATTTTGGGAGATGCAATTCAAGAGCAAACTATACAGTAAATGGAAAAGTCCTGGGGAAAATTGGTGTACAGAGAGATCTGGGTGTTTAGGCCCATTGTTCCCTGAAGGTGTCAATGCAGATCAGTAGAGTGATCAAGAAGGCATATGGTGTGGTTTCCTTCATCGGATGGGGTATTGAGTACAAGAGTTGGCAGGTCATGTTACAGTTGTATAAGACTTTGGTTCGGCCACTTTTGGAATACTGTGTACAGTTCTGGTCTCCAAATTACAAAAAGGATGTGGATGCTTTAGAAAAGATGTAGAGAAGGTTCACCAGGATGTTGCCTGGTATGGAGGGTGCTAGTTGTGACGTGAGGTTGAGTAGATTAGAATTATTTTCAATGGAAAGGAGGATTTTGAGGGGAGACCTGATTGAGCTCTCCAAAATCATGAGAAGTGTAGACAGGGTGGATAGCAAGAAACGTTTCCCAGAGTGGAGGACTCAATTTCTACGGGCCATGAGTTCAAAGTGAGAGGGGAAAAATTTAGGGGAGATATACAGGGAAAGTTCTTCATGCAGAGGATGGTGGGTGCCTGGAATGCGTTAGTGGTGGGGACAGGAACGATAGTGTAATTTAAGATGTATCTAGACAGATACATGAATGGGCAGGGAGCTTAGGGATACAGATCCGAAGAAAATAGGTGACAGATTTAGAGAGAGGATCTGTTCAGCTTGGAGGGCTGAAGGGCCTGTTCCTGTGCTGTAAGGTTCTTTGTTCTTTGTTCAATCTCAGTCCTGCTGCTTAGCAGGAGAGCAAGTTAATACACTTCTGAATTCCATTTTCTAAAACTACAGATTGAGGTTTTGTTTATCCTCCAACTTCCATTCTGCAATGGGTGAGGTAAGGGGATATAACCTTCACTCTGCCAAAATAATGGAGACTGCAAACAAAACAAAACAGAAATTGCTGGAGAGACTCAGCAGGTCTAGTAGCAGCTGCGAAAAGAAAACAGAGTTAACATTTTGAGTCCATTGACCCTTCTTCTGGAGGTTGCACTTCAATACAGAGGTCCTCATGTTCTGTCAAAGTATTCAGTACACATTACACTTAAATGAAGCGTCCTGGTTTAAGACTCACATACATACCACATTCACTGGCAGAGCCTCCGACCAGCTGGAAATATTGTTGTGCAATCTTCAGGTGCTCCCTCTGTGGGAAGTCAAAGAGAAAGACATAGTCATGTGCACTTTTGTGCATAGGCATTTGTCAAACACTAAATCACATTTCCCTAAAGGTCTGGTGATGCTGAACAAAGTTGGCAACATAAAAAACAGATCAGTGCCCTTATAGGTTTCCTCCTTCCTCGCTGTCAGGACAGGCACAATCAAAATCAGCCAAACTGAGCACAGGAGGCCTCTTCAAATCTTTAACACATAGGTGGGTATGAAACAAATCCTCAACCTTTTCTGATTGTCACTGAATTTTTTCTTGATTTGAAATGTTTACAGGGCAAAATAAATCACCCAACATGTTGAAATTACATTTGAACATTGAACAGCGTAAGGAAGAAGCAAGGGAATGGAGGTAAGAGGTCAAGGCCATTCAGGAGTGAAAGCATGAAGCAACGAGTAGTTGAAATCTGGAACACTGCACAAAAGGCTGTGAATGGACAAGAACAACTGGAATTTAGAAGGCTGAAATTGATAAGATTTTTATTATATAAATATATCAAAGGACATTGACTAAAGATGTAAGAATGGAATTTAGATCGGCGATGACGTAACTGAACAGATTCAAGGCTGAATCCTGTTCCTATGCGAAATCTGTTCCACATAGGTGTTTGCTGATATTTACACACCATACTGCTGAAAGTAATCTGAAGAAGTATTACACAAGTTTAGTTCTCATAAATCATTGACTATTCTGTATTGGTTCTCCTCTGGGACCAGCCTAACGAACAGGAGTGAGAGAGAGTGAAAGAGTGAGAGTGAAAGAGAGAGAGAGTGAGTGAGAGTGAGTTTAGTTCTCATAAATCATTGACTATTCTGTATTGGTTCTCCTCTGGGACCAGCCTAACGAACAGGAGTGAGAGAGAGTGAAAGAGTGAGAGTGAAAGAGAGAGAGAGTGAGTGAGAGTGAGAG
>NC_057748.1:20298092-20331428 GCF_004010195.1 Chiloscyllium plagiosum | reverse complement strand
AGAGTGGGAGGGAGAGAGAAGGAGGGAGCAAGAGGGAGGGAGAGAAAGAGAGAGGGAGGATGGGAGGGAGAGGGGGGAGTGAGACAGAGGGATGGAGGGGGGAGAGATGGAAGTGGTTGAGGGTTGGAGGGGTGTGGAGGGGTTGATGTTCTAACTGCTCCAGATCTTAGGTACAGTGGCACAATTTGACAGTCAGAGGATTTCCCAAGCGGAAAGAAAAATTAAACATGGAACACCCTCAGGATGTTGCAAACTTTTCACAGACAATGTTTTGCACCATCAGATGCATTCTATCTTGTAATGGTAGCCAATGTGACAGTGAACAGGAAAATCTCACAAATAGCAAATTTAGATGAACAGCCAGCTAATCTGTTTTTTGGTTTTGGTTAACAGAATAATGTTTACCAGAGCATGCGGAGACTGTTTTGCCACAAAATATTTTATAACTATTTGAACAGAGCTTCCGCTTAATGCCTTATCCAACAGACAAATGCAACACCCCCTCAATCTGCACTCAGGTTAGTTTGGATTCTGGACTCAAGTCTAAGGGTGCAGCCTGAAACCAGGACCTTGTGACTTAAAAACAAGCATGTTATTGTTTATGTTGAGGAGGTGTTATGTGCCAATGTGTGGTAAAGGCCAACTGTGCAGCAATGTACAAAATCATTATCAACACCACACTAATTCCCACAGTTCTTGCTCCCTAACTGAATTGCAGAATATTAATAATGGACTGTGAAAACTCAAACTTGTGGGATTAATTTCTTATGTGACAGTAGCATTAGAAGGCATAGTGACAGATGGACAAGACAACACAGGAACAGAAGGCAACACATCAGCAGCACATGCATATTCACCATGTTAGAGGCCATATTTAAGTGGGAAATATGTTAAGATTGCAAAGAGGCTGGCTTGTATACCACTGTTGATGATCAGTACAGGGTCACGTGGAGATTTCTCCACAGACAAATGCACAATTTCAGTCTCATCTTAGGATGAGAATATGAAGCATCACAAATCATGAACACAATCCCATGCTTGCTGCACTGATCTAATTTATAAAGGCCTCAACTCACCGAACCCTGTTCCTGACCAAGAGCCGCATTCACCACACCTTTCAGGATGTACTCCTAATAGGAGAAAAGAAAGTCAAAGCTGTATATTACATGGTCCATTAATTTGTAAATTCTGCTTGTAATAATGTCCAAGTCTGGCCCAAGGGACAGAAGCAGACTTTCTTTTGCATACATAATATAAATCTATAAATCAAAACACAAAATAGAAGCAAATACACAGCATTTTATAGTTTAAACACACTTGCAGATCATTTATTACTGAAATCTGCAACAACAGAGGCATTAAAACAAAGCAATATTTGATTCTGTACCTTTCTGAAATATTATGGAGAAGGTAATAATAAAACTAAAGACAGAAAATATACTGATTACAGATTAAACTATTTGGTGTCAAAATTTTACTTCATAACCCTCCTGTGGATTTCCTGGGGATGTTTATTACATGAAAGAGTCAGTACAAATACAAATTATTGCTAGTGTAGATGTGATCTCTGCTGGCACACTTCCTTTGCTCTCTTGCTACCTCTGGCAGGTTTGACATAGTACTACAGCAGAGCAATTCTGGTCAAGACACCTCTTGTTGGCAAAATATGTCAGACACAAGATTATAAACGAAAATACAAGTAATGCAGTCTCTCATTGGGACATGATCTTAAATCCCACATCAGAAGCCATTCAAATGACCATTTTAACCTTTTTGTGAAATTGCTGATAAGAATAGAACATTCAAAAGCACAGAAGCACAACAATTTTATTTCCAAGCATGTATTATTCACACTGGCTGAAAAGCAGAACACTACACGTTACTAAAGCATTGACTTGGGAATGATTTAATCAAGGCTTTTAAGATGAGTAGCACATTTGAGGTAACAGTTTGTCACAAATCAAAAGGTCTGGGAGATCCAGGTCACATTTTTAGTGTAAGCTCAATTTCCAAGAAATGGTGAACCTGTGGAACAGGCCTCCAGCTCACGTGATGAATCCTTCAAGCCAGTGCTGGAACAAGCAATGGTTGGGAAGGAAAACATTTAAACAAATATTAGGTACTGTATAGAATTACCAGGGCCAGAGAGTGAACTCCTGATTTCGTTTCAATCAATAAAGAGAGGGGAGAATGACAGACTAGTCCCAAGTTGGTCTGGAATTTTAATTAGTTCTTTTATGTCTCCAAGGAGGTCACATGAATTTTGGCAGGACGATATACCAGAGGGAGATTTCCTGTTCATCATTCTGAAGATAATTCTGCCTTTCAGCCTGTTCTGCCATTCAATGAAATCATTATTGACCTGTATCTCAATGCTATTTATCTGCCTTTGTTCCATATCCCATTATAACTAATATCTGATTAGTAATCTACCAATGATTATTTTCAAAGTTCAGATTTAACGTGGGCTTTTTTGGAGACTGTACAGAACCCTGCTCACTTTGTGCAAAAACATGCTCCTAATTTCCCTCCAATGTGGTCAACTCTAATATTAAGATTATATCCACTTCTTCTCAATTCCCTCCCCAAAGAAAGACAGATTTGACGACAGAATGTTTTAGGGGCCCTGAGTGACAAGATCCAGACGAGAACTCCAACGAGGTGCATCACAATGTTAAGATCATGCTGCTTTGTCTTTTACACTTGTCACAAATGGCATGGTGAAATTCTTGTCAGCCAGCAACGAGTTGCCAATTGATGGTAATTAAGGTTGGCTAAAGTCCCTGTTGACTGCCCAACTCGCCATATTAATATCTCAGTCGCATCCTTACCAAATTAATTCAACAAACTAGACATCAGGAAAACCAACATGGAAAAAAGGGGCTTAGCAGGTACTCTAAATAGCCTCCATTTTCGACACTGGGCACCACCTCAGGGCATGTTCCATGGGCACCGGCCATGCATACTTCATGCCTATGGATATTGGACAGTACTTCGAAGAACCCTCATATCACATCTCCAAACCACTTGCAGGATGCTTCTGCACTTCAATGCTGCACCTTATGCTATATCAGCAACTCTGCAATGACACTGCACTCAGGGATTTACACCCAAATCATAGACTGAATCAGGTTGCATCCCTCAGCAATTTGCTCGCTGTCATGGTGAAAGACACTTCCAATGACCCCAGATATGAAAGAATAGAGAGGAGGAATTAAGTACCAGCGCCATCACTAAAGAAGTAGTATTAGTCCCCTGACCATGATGCTTTGCATTTTAGGATCCTGAACGAAATAGCTACAGAGATAGTAGATCGAGGGGAGGTGGAACCTGTACAAACTGGATGGGTTATACCTGGGCAGGACCAGGACTGATGTCCTTAGCGGGTACTTGGGGTAGAGTGGCTAGGGAGGGTTTATACTAGTGTGGCACAGGGATGGAAACCAGATGAGTAGTTGCAGAAATTGAGGGTGAGTTAGAAACCAAGGCAAACAGGACTAAGAACAAGAATATGCAGGGAAACTCTGCTGAAAAGAGGAGGGGAGGCATGGTCCTAAAAGAATATTTTGTGTAAGTATTAACCAAAGTGAAGGAATTGATGGAGGATGATCTTAGGGAAGGTTGTCAAACTTCTAAGCCAAGTTGCCATTAAAAAGGAAGAGGTGTTGTGCATCTTAAAAAGGATTAAGGTAGCTAAGTCCCCTGGGGAATATCAAGGAAGGCATGAGAACAAATTGCTGGAGCATTGACAGACATCTTTGTGTCCTCTTTGGCCTTGGATGATGTTCCAAAGGACAGGAAAATAACCAGTGTTGTCCCATTCTTTAAGAAGGGTAGCAGGGATTATCTAGGAAATTACAAGCCTGTGAGCCTCATGTTGGTGGTAGGAAAATTGTTGGAAAAGATTCTCAGGGGCAAGATCTATACGCATTTAGAAGCAAATGGACCTATTAGTGACAGACAGCAGGGTTTGTGTGGGGGAGGTTGTGGCTCACTAACTTGATCAAGTTTTTTGAACAAGTGATGAAGATGATTAATGAGGGAAAAGCGGATGATATTGTCTACATGGGCTTCAGTAAAGCCTTTGACAAGATCCTTCCTGGCAGGCTGGTACCAAAGGTCAAGTCACATCAGAGGTGAGCTGGGAAGATGGACACAGAATTAGCTTAGTCTTAGGAAACAGAGGATAGCAGTGGAAGAATACTTTTCAGAACAGAGGGCTGTGACTAGTGGTGTTCCACAGGGATCAGTGCTGGTATCTTTGTTGTTCATGGTCTATATAAATGATTTGGAGGAAAACATGGCTGGTCTAATTAGTAAGTTTGTGGACAATACAAAGATTGGTAGAGTTGCAGATAGTGAGGAGGATTGTCAGAGGATACAGCAGGATATTTAATAGGAGGCATGGGCAGAAAAATGGCAAATGGAGGTGAATGCACACAATTGTGAAATGATCGGAAGGTCAAGTACAGGTAGAAATTGTACAGTGAATGGAAGAACCCTTAGGGATACTGATATGCAGAGAGATCTGGGTTTGCAGGTCCATGGGTCTCGGAAGGTGGCAGTGCAGGTAGATAAGGTAATAAAAAAAGGCCTATGGCATGCTTGCCTTCATTGGAATGGGCACTGCATATAAGGAAAGGCAAGTTGGACTACAACTTTATAGAACACTAGTTAGGTCACATTTGGAATACTATGTACAGTTCTGATTACCACACTGCCAGAAGGATGTGGATACTTTGGAGAGGGTACAGACAAGGTTTACCAGCATGTTGCCTGGTATGGGGGATTTTAGCTGTGAAGAAAGGTTGGGTTTGTTTTTACTGGAACACAGGAGGTTGAGGGGCAACTTGATAGAAGTTTACAAGATTGTGAATGACATGGATAGAGTGGAGACTATGAGGTTTTTTCCAGGGTAGAGGGGACACAGTTGCGTGGCATGGGGGGGTATGGAGTTTAAAAACACATGTGCAAGGCAAGGTTTTTTTTATATGCAAAAGGTGGTGAGTGTCTGGAATGCACTGTCAGAGGTGGTGGAAGCAGACACAATAGCAGCATTCAAGAAGAACCTGGACGAATACATGAACAGGAAAGGAATACGGGGACTATAGATCCTCCAAGTGAAGACAGTTTTAGTATGGAAGGGCAAAATGTATTCGCACAGGCTTAGAGGGCTAAAGGACCTGTTCCTGCGCTGCATTGTTCTTTGTTCTAAGTGCATTGCTTGCAATTTTCAAAAATCATTGGATTCTGGAGAAGCATTCTGGAGGACTGTAAAACTGCAAACGTGACACCCCTATATTAAAAAGGGTGGGAGGTAAAAAGCTATCAGCCAATTAGCCGAACATCTATTGTTGGAAAATTATTGGAATCAATTATTAAGGAAATAACAACAGAACATTTGCTAACGGGGAGAAGACTTCACACCAAGTTAAATCCGATCTTCGAGGAACTGCGGAGGCAGGGACATAGTGGTGAAACTGCATCAGAAACAAACATCAATGCAGACAGAAGACTCTGCCAAATGAGAGCTAGTTTACTTCAGGGGATGATATTTTGTGTAGAAACCTCATGGCAACCCTGCAAGGCCAACAGGCATAGTCTATGTGAAGTCAGGTCCAGTGACAGATAAAGTTCAGGTAGGTAAGACATAATAAAATAAGCATTCTTGCCTTGCTTCTTCAGCCAGAGTTATCAGCCTACTACTATTTTTCCATGCTGTTTAGTGCAGATATTAAACCAGGAGGCTTTCATAATTGTCAGCAGATCTCAGTCATTAGTGGGGATAGCCTTCATTCAGGTATTCCCAGCACAGTAATGTGATTCCAGTCCTGGCCTGCTCTCATAAGGGGGAGGAACCAAACAGGCAGAGCACCTGTCATGATTCTTTCTGCTATACTGTGGGCTGTTTTATTGTTTGAATGAGAAAGGGGCAGGTATTGTGGAGGATGAAAGTGGGTGACACAGATATTACGGTCAGCGCAGGTGGGGAGGTGTCCCAAGAAAGTGAGCACACAGCACAGAGGCCATGTAGACTGAGCGATGTCACGGGTTAGGTAAGGACAAGTGAGGAAGATGTTGCAGCAAATAAGAGTGGTATAAGGTGTAATAAGGTATCGGAGAGATTTGAATGACTTATTTTGGTGGAGGGAAGAAGGCATTGACTTCCTTCATATGATGCTGGGCATTCCTCCACATGGTTTCAATCTGAGTGGCAATCTTGGATTAGATTGTCATGGTTTAATACCTGCATTGCTGGTCCTGGAGGAAGAGTGAGCACTTTTGAAGCTCCAAAGTGGAATGCTGATTAACCGTGGTCTGCCATTGTTCAGGATAATTGTCAGTAACCGCCCAGGGTTCAGGAGTGACAGTGCTTGTCTCAGTACACAATGAGATGGCACATGCACCAGAGATACCAGTTAATTCCATATTACCAATGAATGGTAAGTTGTTTTGGGAACAACACAGTATAATAGCTGAAAGAACTGCGGATGCTGTAAATCTGAGATAAAAACAGAAATTGCTGGAAAAGCTCAGCAGATCTGGCAGCATTTGTGGAGAGAAATGAAAGTTAATATTTCGGGTCAAGTGACTCTTCCTCAGGACTGATTTCTTTCCACAGATGCTGCCAGACTTGCTGAGCTTTTCCAGTAATTACAATTTTTGACCCAGTATAATGAGACTGAAATCAGATATGACACAAGCCATAGCAGCACAATGGCAATTAATGCATCAAGCTGAATCAGACTCAACAAGAAAGCCCATCTGGCCTTGCATTAAGATTCCCTCCAACAAACCCAGTGTGGTTTGCCCTTCAACAAAAAAAAAGCTAAGATTCAGCCTTTTGTATCCATCCTTTTAACATTATTAATTAAATCATTCCTAAAATTTCTATATTCCAAGATTGCATAAATTTGGCTTATACTGCCCATCCTTGTAATTAAGCACACAAAATGCTTGAGAAACTCGGCAGGTCTGGAGGAGAGAGAAAAACATCTGTGGAGAAACACAGTTAACATTTCAAGTCTGATAGAACTGAAAGATGTTGGAAAATTGAGTTTTCTTTACAATTTTGACATTGGTAGAGGCCAGGGCAACAGAAAGGTGAAGTACTGTTCACTGCTGTCTCCTTTACATTGGTGAGACCAAATGCAGACGACAAGACCATAAAATGTAGGAGCAGCAGTAGGTCATTTGGCCCCTCGAGGTTACTCCACCACTCAACAAGATCCTGGCCGACACACATCTGCTTTCCTTTAACGCCCGCTTGTCTGTCTCAACCTTAAATATAGACAAGGACTCCGTCCTTACAACTCTCTGTGACAAGGAGACTCTCAACCCACAAAGAAGAAATTCCTCCTTATCTCAGTCTTGAATTGACACCCTTTTATTCTCAGACTATGTCCTCTGATCATAAACTCTCCAATCAAGGGAAACATCCTCTCAGCAATTACCCTGTCAAGCTCCATTAGAACGTATGTGTTTCAACAAGATCACCTCTCATTCTTCAAACTCCAATGAGTAGACTCCCAACCTATTTTGCCTTTGCTCATAAGATAGTCTGTCCACATCAGCTAGCCTTTAGTGAACACCCCCCGATGAAATTATTATTCATATAAGGCTAAAACTGCGCAATGTACTCTAGATATGGACTCATCAGCACCTTCTACTTTTGCAGTAGGATTCCCCTACTCTTATACGTCAACCCACTTGAAACAAGAGCCAACATTCCATTTGACTTGCTGATTACCTGTTGCACATGTGTGTTACAAAAACAAACACTGCTGGAGAAACTCAGCAGGTGTGGCAGCATCTGTGGAGAGAAAGCAGAGTCAATGTTTCAGGTCCATTGATCCTTCAGTTGACTCTGTTTTTTCTCTACAGATGCTACCAGACTTGCTGAGTTTCTATAGCAATTTCAGTTTTTGTTTCAGATTTTCTGCATAGACAGATTTGCTTTTCATACCTGTGTGCTAGCTTTCTGTGTTTTTAAGTACCTGAAATGGCTCTCTAGAGGCTGGTATCCGTCACTAAGTCACACCCTTTATTTACATGTGGGGAGTTCTTAACACTGATCCAGCTCCCTCAGACGTACCTCTCATGAGAGAACAGATGTCTGACACTCCTGTTCTTATCTGTCAGTCAGGGCTATGACGATGCTGTCACTTTAAAAGGTTATTTTTATCCTTTTTGAAGAGAGGCTGAAAGGCAAAGGTGCTGAACTAGCTATTGAAGACAACTTGAGTAAAGAATTTATTAAGCTTTGGGTTTTTTTTTTAAGTTGGAACAATGGAAGCAGCCTGGGTGTGGCCAGCTCTCACAGACCAGGCTTTCTAATTCTTTTAGCTTTAAGCAGCAAAAGCCTTTGGGGTCTCAAAAGAATTGGAGGCTTCAGTGAATGATTCCTAGAAGCTATTGTCTCTGAACTTCCTCTTGATATTTTTCTTCACCTGCATTTGAGAACTCCATGTAAAAAACTGTGTCTGAATGTGCCTATTTGCCAAAGGGTTTATGGGATAAAACAGTTGATTCGTCATAGATACTGTATCTATTACTTGGTTAAGTTATTCTAAATTCCTCTTTGTTTGTATTTTAACTACAGTCATGGAGTCATAAAGATATACAGCACAGAAACAGACTTGTCGGCCCAATTTATTAATGCCAACCAGATATCTAGTCCCATGTGCCAGCATTTGGCCCATATCCCTCTAAACCCTTCAATATTCATACACCCAACCAGATACCTTCTAAATGTTGTAATTGTACCACCCTCCACCACTTCCTCTGGTAGCTCATTCCATACATGCACCACCCTCTGTGTGAAAAATTGCTCCTTAGATCTCTTTTAAATCTTTCCCCTCTCACCTTAAATCTATGCCCTCAAGTTTTGAACTCCCCCACCACAGAGAAAAAACCTCATCTATTCACCCTATTTATGCTTTTATAAACCTCTATATGATCACCCCTCAGCACCTGACACTCCAGGGAAAATAGCCCCAGTCTATTCAGCCTCACGCTATAGCTCAATCCTGCAATCCTGGCAACATCCTTATAAATCTTTTCTGAACCCTTTAAAGATTCACTTCTATGATGTTATGAAGGTGTAACAGTGTGCTGTACCTTCAAAAGAGGGCAGGTCTCGGCAAGCACGTTGAGTGCTGGAGAATTTACAAAGTAACATTTGGTTCAGAACAGATAACACTGGCAGAGTTGCTATGAGACAAAAACAAATTTGAATTTGGCCAATCAGTTTAAATTATACCCCAAAAATCCCAAATCCCAATCAAGTTTGAATTTAGTATATTGACAATCTTAAAAGCTAATGACATAATCTAATGCTTTGGGGGGTATAAGACCGGGGGAAATTGAACAGTTGGGAGAAGAACTGCCAAGCCAGCATCAGTAAACTGCCCAGAGAATAGCTCTCTTAATGGTACCTTTGTCGATCAGTAACCAGTGAAGCAGAATACCCAAGAAGAAGAAAAGAAGACAGGAATACAGAGAAGAACCGAAAGCTGCCTGGTTTTGAGATTAGAAGTTCTGTTCTGTAAATCTGAATTGGGAGTTTTATCGGACTGCTATTATAGAAAGGAAGGTAAAAGATAGGTTTGAGGAAGGAGTTGTAAATAGTTGTTAGTTAAATATTCTCTGTTACACTTTAAGAAATAAAGTTGTTAATTTTTACTTTAAATAGTTCTTAACCTCTCAAATTTTCACAGATTACTGCACGGTATAAATCTTTTCTGCGTTGCGGGTTTTAAATTAGCAGAGGAGTTTACCCTGAGTTGTAACAATGAGGTACGACTGCTTGACCTTGTCACAATCTTTACAGTACTCCCACATTTCTTTATGGTGTAGCCTTCTGCAGCTATTCTCCAATTAAATATACTATTTTATTCACCCTTACAAAATGAAATGCACATTTTCTCCAATTTATGCTCCAATTCCCAACTTTTTGACCACTTACTTAACCTATAAATATCTCTTTGTAAACAGTTCACATTCCCTTTACAATTTGCATTTCCACATATTTTTGTGTCTTCTGTATATTTGGCTAAAGAATATTTGTTTCCTTCCTCCAAGTTACAAAAATATACTGTAAACAGTTGTGATCCCAGCACTGATTCCTGTGGATCTCCACTGGTTAGAGGTTGACAACCTGAAAAAGAACCCCTTTATCTCTGGTCCTGTTTCCTTTCCATTAGCGAATTCTCTATCCATGCCAATATCCTACCACAGGCTCTTATCTTATGAATTAACCTTTCTGAGGTACCTTGTTGAATGCCTACTGGAAGTCCAAATCCAGCACATCTATTTGTTCTTTCCTATCCATTCTGATTCAGGCTTCTTCAAAAGACTCTCATAAATTTGACTGGGTGACTGGTATGTGGAACACTGCTGCTGTGTTTGTAGGAATGACCCTGACCTCACAGTTGCTTGCCATTAAACCATCTTCCTCTCATCTAATATTTCTGCCTTGGGTCTGCTACAATGTTCCAACAAAACACAACATAAGAAAACTGAAAAGCATCTCATGCTCCACTTAGGCACTTTACAGCCTCGAGATCTCAATATTGAATTCATAACTTCAGAAACTGACCATATTTTGTGCCTGTTCTCTATTTTTCTTGCATGCTCTCCACCCACTCCCCAGAGGCGTGTCTTGTTTACCTTCCTCTCAAGAGTAAAGACCCAATGTCTTCCTTTCACACTTAAATTTACACTAATTTTACATTTGTCTTTCTCTTTCTCCACCATTAACGACACCTTTATCTTTGGGTCTGGGCCTCTGCTTCTGTCAAAAGTAGAGAAAAGAACAATTTTCCAAAACCTTTCCGTTCCAAAGAAGAGTCATACTAAACTCAAAACATTCAATCTATTTCTCTCTCCACAGATGCTGCCGACTTATTGCATTTCTTCTGCACTCTGTCCTTGTTTCAGCTTTCCAACATTTGTAGTAATTTGATTTTACTCATAATTCATATTAGTATGGAAAATTGATGAGGCAAAATGCAGTGCATGTTAAGCTTAATTTAAGATTACTGAAAGTGCTTTAACTGTTTGGTTTACTTCTGCAGTCTGGACTGTGTTATACGGCTTGTCAGACTGCAGGATTAGATAGAACATAGAAGAATACAGCGCAGTACAGACCCTTTGGCCCTCGATGTTGCGCCGATCCAAGCCCACCTAACCAACACTAGCCCACTATCCTCCATATGCCTATCCAATGCCCACTTAAATGTCCATAAAGAGGAAGAGTCCACCACTGCTACTGGCCGGGCATTCCATGAACTCACGACTCGCTGAGAAAAGAACCTACCCCTAACGTCTGTCCTATACCTACCACCCCTTAATTTAAAGCTATGCCCCCTCGTAATAGCTGACTCCATACGTGATGAACAGAAATTGCTTCCAAATAAACATTCCTGATGAAGGGCTCTTCCCCAGCTCCTCAGAAGCTGACCTGTTGTGCTTTTCCAGCAGCACACTCTTGACTCTGATCTCCAACATCTGTAGTCCTCACTTTCTCCAAATAAACATTGCAATGACTAAGGCTGCTGTCTTCTGTCTCTGTCACAAACATCTTTTACTAAGAATCGACTTCATTTCTCTCCCTAACAACAGTCTGATTTAGCCTCAAACTCTGTAACTATGGAATTCTAATTAATGAGGATTTGAGCTTCCGATTCCATTTCTTCTCCATCACCATGACTGCCCACTTCCATAACATAGCGCATTTCTGTCACAATTTCTGCTCATCTGCCACTGAAAACCTCGCCGATGCCTTTGTTAATTCAAGACCAGTCAGTGCTCTGCTGCTGTCAGTGAACTTCCACCATTTACCCTTGAAATTCTTGAAATCAATCAAATCTCTGCTGCTTGTATCCTTACTCATGTAAAGTCTTGTTCACTTAGTGAACATGGGATCACAGAGATATAGTGATTCACAATTCAGCAAGATCTCAGTTTTAAATCTGTATTCTTAAATTCAAATTCCAACCTCCACCTAGACTATAAATTCCCAGAGATTTCTACACTACTTCAATTCTGGCCTCCTGCCCAATTTTCAATGCCACCCATTAACAGCAGTGCCTTCAACTCTGAAATTCACTCCCCAAACCTCTTTTGTTCGCTATCTTTCTTTCCTCCTTTAAATTGCTCCTTGAGGAACACTCAGAGCCATACAACATGGGAACAGAGTCTTCAGTCCAACCAGTCCATGCCAAAAGTAATCCCGAGCTAAACTTGTCCCACCTGTCTTCAACCAATCTTTTATGTGGCTCAGTGACAAGTTTTGACTAGTCATTTTGTTGTGAACTTCCTTGTGATGTTCTACCATGTTAAATGTACAATACAAATGCAAGTTATTATCAGTTCTGAATTATGGCAGATTTTTTTAAAGTTACTATATCAGTGAAGCATATTTAACTGTATTGGGGGAATATATGAGGCATTTTTTACTATGGTGGAAATGAACAAACATAAAAGTATTCACTTAACATTTCTCCCTCTACTACCATCATGGAAATGTTAATCTCCTTAAAATACATTGTCATTTCAATGCTGGTGTTAAGTAAATAGAGGAAATGCTGAATTACGAATTTGCTCTTCGTGTGCCCACAGTTGATTACTCAATTACTCATGGTGACCAGAGAAAATGGTGAGAAGCTAGGAACTGTGGAGAAGCTGAAAGTTTAAGGAATTGAAAGTTTGCCAGGTGTTAAGAGCTGGAGTTGCATTATTTTGTGTAAATCCAGCACCAAGAGTCTTTTTTACAGTTTGCATTGGGTGGAATTTGATCAAGACAGAAAAGACAAAACCTAAAGGATATATTTTGGTTAATCTGGGTTTTTTTGACTAGTGCCTAATAAAAGACCCTAAAATACTGTGGCAATGTTTTTCCAGTTCCTCTCTCAAGAAAGTAGGCATTTGGAAATCAGATTTCATTGAATTCTTAGCTTTTATACACACTATAATTTCATATCTAATTTAAAATATGAACAAAATTGGTATGAACAAAACACTTTTGATTCACTAACCAAGCACATGACAGCATGACAGATCCTCACTGTTTCTAGCTGTCCAGTCATTGATAATTAGTTATAAATAGGCTGTACTGCATAAAAACTTACAAAGTCTACTTACCTGAGGAGTTGTTGGCTCCAGGTCCTTGATAAGATTATAGGCCTCCTGTACATCATCTGTAACAAGTTATGAGTATTAGCAAATGAGATAACTACAGATAAATTGGAAAAGCAAAAGGTGGAATAAAATCAGTCATATTAGATGGTCAACTCAAAGACATCAAAATTCAGGTTATACTCTTGGGCCTTAGTTTGAAACAGAAGATTATGGATTCCCTAAATTTCACATATCTGGCCAACTGTTGACCCCAGATGAAGTAAGACACCAGGAGATACATAGAATCTTTGTCCTTACACATCAGCTGATTTTAACATGAAGCCAGGAAAGGGTAAAGTATAATCAGAGTAAGATCTTGATCAGGACTGTGCTACTGAAAACACGTCAGAATACAGCTCTGTCAAAAGAACATGGGGAAGGATTGTTTATTTACCAGCAGCAGTTAAAAATGTAGCAGTTCATTTTTGTCACATTCCTTCATAACTTCACTCACTAACTGTTGATTGACACAACTGTCAGTTTTAGGTGATAACAGACTAAATATATTACATTAACAATGTCAGGAATGGACAGTTTAGTTACAGAGGCAGAGATACCAAAACAACTCCATATATCTCAAAAGTTGGCTGCATGAATGAATGTTTTTTTTAAAAAGAAATCAAGTCTGAACTCATTTGGAATCACAGTCAATAATGCCAAAGAAATATTAGGAATTGTTTCTCAACGGGGTTTTTCCAACAAAATAAAATCTTGCTTTAGTCTAGCAACTTCAACATAAAAAGGTGTTAATAGAAACAATGATCAAATAAAATTTGACACCAAGCCACATAAGGGGATAATAAAACAGGCAGTCAAAATGTGTTCAAAGATGTGAGGAGAGGGAATTAAATAAGTGGAAACAATTAGCAAGGGAATTCTAGGGCAGTTCAAAGTACCACTATCAATGGAGGAGTGAATAAATCAGGGTTGCTCAAGAGGCCAGAGTGGAGGAGATACATAGGAAGATTCTGGAGCTTGAAGAGGTTACAGAGAAAGAAGGGGAATATTGTAGAAAATTTTGAAATTGAGACTTTGCTGAACCAGGAGCCGAGGTGTGCCAGTGAGCGCAGGAATAACAGGTCAACAGGGCTTGATGAGAAATAAGAATCTGAGAAATAGGAGCAAGAGTGGCCATTCAGCCCCAAAAGCATGTCCTGGCATCAAACAAGATCATCACTGTTACCCTAGGCCTCAAATCTTCTTTCACACTGGACAGCGAAGAGGGTTACCTCAGATTACAACAGGATCTGGACCAGATGGGCCAATGGGCTGAGAAGTGGCAGATGGAGTTTAATTCAGACAAATGCGAGGTGCTGCAGTTTGGGAAAGCAAATCTTAGCAGGACTTATACACTTAATGGTAAGGTCCTAGAGAGTGTTGCTGAACAAAGAGACCTTGGAGTGCAGGTTCATAGCTCTTTGAAAGTGGAGTCACAGGTCGATAGGATAGTGAAGAAGGCGTTTGGTATGCTTTCCTTTATTGGTCAGAGTATTGAGTACAGGAGTTGGGAGGTCATGTTGCGGCTGTACAGGACATTGGTTAGGCCATTGTTGGAATATTGCATGCAATTCTGGTCTCCTTCCTATCGGAAAGATGTTGTGAAACTAGAAAGGGTTCAGAAAAGATTTATAAGGATGTTCCAGGGTTGGAGGATTTGAGCTATAGGGAGAGGCTGAACAGGCTGAGGCTGTTTTCCTTGGAGCTTCAGAGGCTGAGGGGTGACCTTATAGATGTTTATAAAATTATGAGGGGCATGGATAGGATAAATAGGCAAGGTGTTTTCCCTGGGGTCGGGGAGTTTAGAACTAGAGGGCATAGATTTAGGGTGAGAGGGGAACGATATAAAAGAGACCTAAGGGGGAACATTTTCGCACAGAGTGTGGTGCGTTTATGGAATGAGCTGCCAGTGGAAGTGGTGGAGGCTGGCACAAACGCAACACTTAAGAAACATTTGGATGGGTATATGAATAGGAAGGGTTTGGAAGGATATGGGCCAGGTGCTGGCAGGTGGGATTAGATTGGGTTGGGATATCTGTTGGCATGGATGGGTAGGGCCGAAGGGTCTGTTTCCATGCTGTACATTTTATGACTGTATGTAAACTCCAATATTTCAAAAATGTACTTACTTTGTCTTTAAATACTTTCAGATATCTCGTCTCCACAACTCTCTGGAGTGGAGAATTCCCAACATTAACTTCCCTTTGGGAGAAGAAATCCCTTCACATTTCAGTTTTAAATGAGTGACTCCTTATTCTATAACTATTTTTCCTAGCCCGAGATCTCCCAGAAACATCTTAATAACATCTACCCTGTCAAGCCTCCTCAGAATTTTGTATATTTCAATAAGGTCACTGTTCAATCTTCCAAATTCTGATGAATAAAGGTCAAACTTATTTAGCTGTTCTTGATAAATCAGCCCCTTCATTCAAGAAATCAGCTTAGTGAATCTATTTTGAACAGCCTCCAATTCCAGTATATTACTTTTTAAATACAATGATCAAAACTATACACAGTCTCCACGCACAGCCTCACCCATACCTGTACACTTACAACAAAACTTCATGGTTTTTAAACTATAAACTTCAAGCAATAAAAGGCCAATATTCCATTTTCTTCTCATTGAGTAGATTATGAGGAACAGAGTTCTGGATGAGTTCAAGTTTATGGAAAGTGGAAAACAGGTAGCTGGCTGGACATTAATAGAATTGTGAAGTCTCGAGGTATTAACAGTATGGGTGTGGGTTCCAGCAATAGACAGATTGAGGCAGGGGCAGAGATGGACAATGATAGGGAGGCAGAAGTAGATTGCCATGGTGATGGAGGACGAGAAGCGGGAACTTAACTCAAGTTTAATCAAGTAAAAGAATATGTTTGTAAAGAGCCATATGGAGTGTGGTAAGGAGACAGAGGGAAGAAAAATGGAATATGAATATAGGACTTAAGTGCTCTACCGTTCCATAAGATCGTGGATGATCTGATTGTGGTCTTAATTCCACTTACATGGCTGACTTTCATAACCGCTGCAACTTTATTGCTGGAACAGCACAGCAGGTCAGGCAGCATCTAGGGAACAGAAGATTCGACGTTTCGGGCACATGCCCTTCTTCAGGAATGAGCAGAGAGTGTTCAGCAGGAGAAGATAAGGGTGTGCAGTGAGAGAGGGACTCACTGAAATCTTTATAGAGAGAGGCAGAGAGCTTCTTCAAGGAAGGCATCCTTGTAAGAGGATTCGCAGTAGGTTGAAATCTTCGAGGAGAAAGTGAGGTCTGCAGATGCTGGAGATCAAAGTTGAAACTTTATTGCTGGAACAGCACAGCAGGTCAGGCAGCATCTAGGGAACAGAAGATTCGACGTTTCGGGCACATGCCCTTCTTCAGGACTGAGCAGAGAGTGTTCCCTCCAAGTCCCTCCTCCCTACCTTTTATCTTCTCCTGCTGAACACTCTCTGCTCATTCCTGAAGAAGGGCATGTGCCCGAAACGTCGAATCTTCTGTTCCCTAGATGCTGCCTGACCTGCTGTGCTGTTCCAGCAATAAAGTTTCAGCTTTGATCTCCAGCGTCTGCAGACCTCACTTTCTCCTCTGACTTTCATAACCCTCAACTCCATTGTCTATCAAAAGCTTATCTTACTTTGCCTTGAATAAATTCAATAACCCCAGCCTCAACTGCTTTTGGTGGAAGAGAATTCTACAGATCAATGTTTTTCTTCTTCTCCATCTTAGAACGGACACCCCTTATTTTTCAATTGTGTCCCTTAATGCTAGTTTGTCTGAGAAAAGGAAACAGGCACCTGCTTTGTACCATATAAGATCCTCAGGGAGTTTGATGTTTCAGTAAGATCACTTCTTATTCTTTTAACTTCATTGGACACAGGTCCAACCCATTCAACCTTTTCTCATAAATTAAGCCTTTCATCCAAATAATTAGACGACTGAACATTCTCTAGACTGTTTTGAAAACAATTATATCATCTATCAAACAAAGAGACCAAAATTATGCACTCTAGATGTGCTCTCAATGAGGCATTGTACAGATGCAGCAAAAAATCCTTTTCTTTTAAAAGCTACACTCCCTTGCAATAAGCAAAAACATTCCATTTGCCTTCCTAAAAGGCAAATGCTGTACCTGTATTTTGATCTTTTTTGACTCAAGTACAAGGGCACCAAGATCCCTCAATAACACAACCTCAATTCTTTCTGTCAAGGTGAAGACGTTCATATTTTCTCACATTATACACCATCTACTAAATTTTTAACCACTCACTTAATCTATTTATAACCCTTTGTAGACTCTAAATAACTTACTTCATACTTTGGTATAATCAACAAACTTAGCTGCCATATGTTGAGCTTCTTCATTCAAGTCACTGACATAGATCATATATAGGTGAGGTCCCAACACTGATCCCTGTGGCATTCCACTAGTTTCTGCATGCCAACCTGAAAACGACCCATTTATCTCTTCCTGGTACCTAACATATTAGCATTGACAAAGGATTAGTTACTATCTACACCACAAATCTTACTCATAAAAGAACGAAAGTTAAAGCATGCATAAAGAAGTTGATAGGATCACTGAAATCTTTGTTAAAATCAAGGGGCTGATGGACAAGTTAGGACAAGAATTTAGACCGACAGCAGTGATAGTGTTTGCTGTCTACCTAGTGGAGAACAGTACCTACCTTGCCGGAGGTAGTAAATAACGAGGTTGAGCCTGGCTTCAGGGATGACATCAATAAGTGGTGGGAGGATCTGCAGAGATCCATCCCCACCACGGAATACCACCTGAAATAGTGAAGGATGGAAGAAAAAACACAGAAACATAACATTCAAGACAACTGTTAGACTGGAATTATGGTACATTCTCAGAGCAGACCTTTAATCTCATTTTATCTTATTTAGCACAGCCACCTATAGATTTATAATCTATAAGCACCAGACTTACTACCTGTAAAACAACCAGAGTTGTGCGGTGCACAGCTTTCATCCATAGCCAATGGAAAATTCGAAGTTAGCATGTCAATTTTCTATAATTATATTTCATTTTTCTTACCACCCATCTTAACTTTGGCTGACAAGTAGAAATTAAAACATGCATCACACAAGAGCCAGGAAATGATTATCTCCAACAAGGGAGAATCTAGCCCTTTGACATTCAATAACATTATCACTGAACTTTGCACAATAACAACCGGGGATTACCATTTCCTAGAAACTAAACTGGACTAGCTACAAGGGCAGAGCACAGACAAGGAATCTTGCAATAATTAACTCACCTCCCACTCTGAAATCAATAAATTTCTGGGATGGCACGATTGTTGTTGAAGGAAAGGTTGAATTGATTCTAATTATTTTTGCTGCAGTTCAGAAAAGTGAGGAATGATCTCGTAAAAACCTACAAAATTCTAATAGGACCAGTCAATGCAGATGCAGGAAGGATGTTCCTGATGATGGGAAATCTAGAACCAGGGGTCATAGTCTAAGGATACCAGGGAAAGTGCTTATGGCTGAGAAGAGGAGAAATTTCTTAATCAAGATTGGTGAGCCTGTGGAATTCCCTACCACAAAAAGCAGTCAAGGCATTGGATAAAGCACTTGGGGCTAAAGCGATCAAAGGATATGGGGGAAAAGCAAGAACAAGCCATTGAGTTGGATGATCAGCCATCATCGCGATGAATGGTGAAGCATGCTCGAAGGGCCAAATGGCCTACTCCAGCTCCCATTTTCGATGCTTACAAGGCACAGCTGAGATGTAAAATTCAACCACTTGCCTGGATAAGTGCAACAATACACAAGAAGCTTTCCACTCCATCCAGGTAAGATCAGCCTGCTTGATTGGCACGACATCCATACACATTCACACTCTATCATGAGCACTCAGCAGCAGCAGTGTGTATATCTACAAGATGTACTGTTGAAATGCTGACTAGGCTCTTTAGCCAACACTTTCCAAACCCACAACTATTACGATCTAGAAGGACAAGGCAGCAGACCGAAACATCACCACTAGCAGATTCACAGAAACTCACCATCCAAACTTGAAATATGTCACCGTTCTTTCATATTTGCTCCATTAAAATTCTGGAACTCCCTCCTAATGCCACTGTGTATGTACCCATACCAAACAGACTTTAGCGGTTCAAGGTAGCAGCTCACCATGATCTTCTCAAGGAAAACATTGTGTGGGCAATAATGCTGGACCTGCCAGCAACACCCACATTCTGTGAATGATATTTTAAATAAAACTCACTTGGAAAAGTGGCAGATTCCAAAGCCAATAACATTCCCATGATTACAACATTTCTAAGCAGCCACATAGGTCAAGCTACACCCGATAGAAACATGAAACAAAGTTTCAGCTGTGTACAGATCACCGTTTCTTCTACAATTAGAACATTGGATGCGTCCTGAACACCTGACTTAGGATAGGTAAACATTGTTGGGTTCAAAAGAGGTTGACAAAGAATACTCTAAAATTTAGATATCAACCAGTTGGGAAGACATAGTCACACTGACGTTTTTCTGCAATTCAACTATGTTGTGGGAATGCAATCTATTTCAATCAAAGAAAAGGTAACATTAACATAAGATTAACAACTCAGATGGTGTGAATAGAGCTAGGGATCAAGTTGGAGATGAGGGAGTAGAAGATATCTCTCTGTTCCAACAAAAATATCTGTAAAAATGGCTGATGGATTTCTTCAAAAAGAATGACTGCAGTGATCTCCCAGTATTACATACAAATATACAAAATAGGAGTGGGAATAGGCAATTAGCTGCTCAAGCCTGACCCACCACTTGATAAGATCACAACTGATTTGGTTGTGGACTTCACACTTTCCTCTCTACCCTCTAAACCCAAGGACTCCCTTTATCATACATTGCATAACCCAAAAGGCAGAAATGTGCCTGACAGACTGGAGGTGAATACATGATACCAATTAAATAAGATTTCTTGTTGGCCTTAAATACATTTTCAGGTCATCAAGGGATACAAGTGAGCAAAGGGTGTCACTGATTCATTTTTTGGATTACTTTCTTTATATTACCTTTTGGTTGCAAAGTTAAAAGGAGTGTTGGAATTGAAACTTAATGCACAGATACAGTCTGTAATAAGAGGCTCAGCAGTGACAAGTAGGTTCCAATATAAAAGCAGGTGGTTAAGAAGGCATTTAGTACCCTTATCTTCATTGCTCAGACCACTGAATATAGGAGTTGGGATGTCATGTTGAAATTGTACAGGACAGTGAGGCCATTTTTGGAATACTGTGTCAGGTTCTGGTCACCCTGCTATAGGAAGGATATTAAATTGAAGTAGGTTCAGAAAAGATTAACTTGGATGTTGCCAGGACTGGAGGGTTTCAGTTATAAGGAGAGGCTGGATATACTGGGACTTTTTTCACTTGAACATAGGAGGATGAGGGATAACCTTACAGAGGTTTATAAAATAAATGGTTTGAATCTTATTATTTTGAGGAATCAATTGTCAACTTCAAAGTGCGAATAACTGGAATAAGAACATAGGAAAAGTAGGTCATTCAGCCCATTAAGTCTGCTCTTCTATTACATGGAACATTGAACAGTCCAGCCCTTCAACGCAACATGTCTGCATCAATCATGACGCTATTCTAATCCCAACTGCCTGCACATGGTACATATCCCTCTATTCTCTGCCAGTTCATGTGTCTGTTTAAATGACTCTTAAACTTCATCATGGATATTTCATGGTCCCTTCTAGCCCTCCGAATTTCTTTTTTTCTATAACAAAATGCACTTTTCTGCTTCTTTTATACTCAAGAGGCATGTTTATTTCTGTTTCATAAACCTTCCTTTTTTTATAACTAAAAACTTATATCATCTTTCATTATCCCAGGTTCCCAAATCTTACTACCCTTATCTTTCATCCTCCCTAGAACTTGCTAGTCCTGAACTCTAGTGGATTTACCTTTAAATAGCTGCCCCCAATCCAATTTTTCCAGTTCCAATTTAATTCTATTGCATTTAGTTTTCCCCCAATTTAGCACTTTCACATGAGAGTCAGTCTTAGCTTTTGCCATAACTATCATAAAACTTACAGAATTATGATCACTGTTCCCAAAATACTCTCCCACTGAAACTTTGATCACCTGGCCAGGCTCATTCTCAATATAACGATGTATCTAAACTGGCTCCTTCTCTATTTGGACTATCTACATATTGTTTCAAGAATCTCTCCTGAATACACTTAACAAACACTGCCTCATCAATGCCTCGAGCATTGGGAGTCAGAGTGAATATTGGGAAAATTAACATCACCCACTACCACTTCCTGTTGATTTTACATCTTTCCATGATCTGCTTACATATCTGATCCTTCGATTCCTGCTGGCTATTGGGAAACCTATAAGTATAACACCATGATGGGAAATCTGTCTTCCTGGATTTGCCATCCAAGATGTCCTCTCTTTGTACAGCTGTGACATTCTCCTAAATCAATAGTGTAACTCCTCTACCTCTATTACATTGCTCTCTATCATGTCTGAAACAATTAGATTTTGCTGACCATCTACCTCAATGCACTATTTCCATCTACACTATTTCCAGATTCTTTAATGTTAATAGTTAACAGAAATCTATTAATTTTGGTCCTGAAGCTGCTCAACGATTGAGCTTCCACAGCCTCTGGAGTAGAAAATTCCACAAGATTTACTATGCTCTTGAAAAAAGCTCCTCTTCATCTCAATCCGAAAAGGGTGACCTAAGTTTTCGAGGTTATGTCCGATGGTTCCAGACTCAGCAGCCAGGTAAAAAAAAAACATCTATATTCACTGTCATGCCTCATAAGGATTTGCAAGTTTCAATGAGATCATTTCTCATTCTCCAAAACTCAAAAAAGTATACAACCAGATTCCTTAATCTTTCGTCAGAAGGCAATCCTGCTATCCCAAAGATTAGTCTGGTGCACTTCTTGCATTCCCTCCATGTAAAACATATTGTTCCTTACATAAAGAGACTAAAACTGTGTACAGTACTCTGGTGGGGGGGGTGTCACCGAAACTCTATACAATTGCGGCAAGATATCTTTCCTCTATCCTCAAAACTCTTGCAGATGAAGGCCATTGAATCATTTGCCTTCGTAATTGATACACCTGCATTCCAATTTTTATTGACTCATGAACAACGACTCGCAGGTCCCTTTGGACACCAGCACTTCCTAAACTCTCACATTTAGGAAGTATTCTGGCTTCGTGTTTTCTTCTACCAAAGAAGAGAACTTCACACATATTTGCTTTGTATTCCATCAGCCAATTTCCAGCCCATTTACTTAGCCCGTCCAAATTGCCTTTCTACTTCCTTGCAGCCTTCTCTTGACTTGCACTCCCACCTAGGTTATAGTCAGCAGTAAATATAGAAATTATACAATTAGTTCCCCAAATCCAAATCATTTGTAGAGATTGTGAACCTAACCCTGATATAGAGGTTTACAAAATCACGAGGGGCATGGATAGGATAAACAGATAAAGTCTCTTCCCTGGGGTGGGGGAGTTCAGAACTAGAGGGCATAGGTTTAGGGTGAGAGGGGAAAGATATAAAAGAGACCTAAGTGGCAACCTTTTCACACAGAGGATGGTACGTGTATGGAATGAGCTGTCAGAGGAAGTGGTGGAGGCTGGTACAATTGCAACATTTAAAAGGCATTTGGATGGGTATATGAATAGGAAGGGTTTGGAGGGATATGGCCAGGCGCTGGCAGGTGGGACTAGATCGGGTTGGGATATCTGGTCGGCATT
Organism: Chiloscyllium plagiosum; assembly: GCF_004010195.1. Taxonomy (NCBI): domain Eukaryota; kingdom Metazoa; phylum Chordata; class Chondrichthyes; order Orectolobiformes; family Hemiscylliidae; genus Chiloscyllium; species Chiloscyllium plagiosum. The sequence goes on along the minus strand of NC_057748.1, from coordinate 20,308,477 downwards.
GACAGGTTGGACCGAAGGGTCTGTTTCCATGCTGTACATCTCTACGACTCTATTCCATTGGTTACAGCATCTATCCCAAGAATGATTACTTTATTCCTACTCTGTTTTCTATCTGTTAACCAATTCTTAATCAATCCTAGTATACTGCCACTAACACACATGCTTTAAGTTTGTTTCCAAAATTCCATGATGGACCTTATCAAAATCTTCTAAAATTCCAAATTCACCATATCCACTGGTTCTTCTTTATCTGTACTACAAGATTAGTAAAATATGATTTCCCTTTCTTAAATCTATGTCGATACTGCCAATTTTGCTATTCCTTCCTCTGTCTTTAAATAATGGACTCACATTTGTTACTTTCCAGTCTGCAAGAAACTTTCCAGATTCTGTAGAATTTTCAACAATAAAAGAAAAAATTACTGGAAATGGTCAGTAGGTCAGACAGAATTTGAGGAGAGAGGAACAGAACTGATACTGCAGGTCGATGACCTTTCATCAGAGATAGTGGAATTTCCTAGTGGAATTTCCTGCACTTGCCATTTTTACTTCAATAATTTTGAAACTAGGATACACTGTTTCGATTACAGCAACCTAAAATATCATATGTACTTGGTTAGACAATGAGCATTTTCTCACAGCATTATGAGTACAGCATCTGAATTGCTGTGGTACAGACAACAATTTGTATTTTTATAGTGCCTTATGCTGAATAATATGCTATAAATTCATGAAAACAAGTCAGCAAGTCATGAAAACAAATTTAACAAATGTGATTAGTTTCTGCATTTACACCAGAAAATGAAAAAGAAAGCTGCAAAACCTCTGCTCCTATTTTGTTACAGATTATTGATTTGGAGGTAGATTTTTTTTCCCTCAGTGGAACTGCCTTGCCTCACATCTCAGAATAGGGAGAAAGTAAGGACTGCAGATGCTGGAGATCAGAGTCAAAAAGTGTGGTGCTAGAAAAGCACAGCCAATCAGGCAGCATTCGAGGAGCAGGACAGCTGACTTTTCGAGCATAAGCTCTTCATTGGGAAAGATGATGAAGAGCTTATGCTTGAAACATCAACTCTCCTGCTCCTTGGATGCTGCCTGACCAGCTGTGCTTTTCCAGCACCATTGTTCTGAGATGTGAGTCAAGAAGTGTGGTACTGGAAAAGCATAGCCGGTCAGGCAGCATCCGAGGAACAGGACAGTCGACGTTTCGAGCATAAGCTCTTCTTTGGGAAAGATGATGAAGAGCTTAGGCTCGAAACATCAACTCTCCTGCTCCTTGGATGCTGCCTGTCCGGCTGTGCTTTCCAGCACTATACTTTTTGATTCACATCTCAGAACAGTCATAAAACTGGTAGGAAGATGATTAAATACTTGCCAAGTTGTGCCTAATGAGCTCCTTTGCAAAATCAAATACAGGAGAAGCAATGTCCATTAAATTTTTTAGTTCTGCCTGTGAAAAGAAAACAAAACTGATAAAATTAAAGGTCATTATTTTCTCGAAAACTTACACAAATTTTGCAAACACAAAAACATCTATATGATTATGCAATTTCTGAATAGTTTTATAAAATGAAAAAAACTTCCCTTCTCAGCACGTGGGCATCACCAGTAAGCATTTTCTGTGTCTGTAGATTGTTAAGGTGCAAAGACAGCCTTTAGTAGAGGGATGTGCTTTTCCTGTTGGATGTGGGAGATTAGGGAGAATTTCAATGCTACTGATGATTATGTCTGCAGGAAAGGTGTTGATTGCAAATCGTATCAGATCACATGGATAGGTTGGAGTGGCAGTTAGAGGCAATGAAGAATTTACAGGAGTTAGGGGGTGTGACGGATGGTGGTTTCATGAAGAGAGAAAAACCGCAGATATAGTTGGGTAGATGGGTTACCTCTAGAAAAGGAAGGAGAGGGAGACAGGTAGTCTCCTGTGGCTAGCCCCATCTTAAACAAGTATTCTGTTTTAGAAAATGTAGGGGGTGGCAGTCTCTCAGGGGAATGTAGCACTGACAGTCAGGCTTCTGGTACCGAGACTGTGTTGAGGGGTGTGCCAGGTTCCAAACAATCGATTGTGAGAGGGGTCTCTCCATTCAGAAGCACAGACAGATATTTCTGCAGCAGGCAATGAGATATCAGAATGGTGTTGCCTCCCAGCTGCCAAGGTCAAAGAGGGGCTACAGAATATTCTCAAAGAGGAGAGAGACCAGCAGGAGATCGTTGTACACGCTGGAACCAACAACACAGGAAGAGAAAAGGACAAGATTCTGAGGAGATAATATAGGAAATTAGGCAGGAGGTTAAAACGTAGGTCCTCAAGAATAGTAATATCTGGATTACTCCCAGTGCCACATGCTAGTGACAGTAGGAATAGGAGGTTAGAGCAGATGAATGTGTAGCTGAGGAGCTAGTGCAGGGGAGAAGGATACACATTTTTGGCTCAGTGGAATTATGTCTGGAGTAAAGTGACCTCAATAATAAGGACGATTGCACCTGAATTTGAAGGGGTTCTAATACACTGGCAGGGAGATTTGCTAGAGCCACTTGGGAAGGTTTAAATTTGGAGTGGGGGGGGGGGTCAAATAGTCAAGGCAAGTGGGAGCAAAGCAGAGAACGAGATAGGACCGATCAATTTAACTGCATTTATTTCAACGCAAGAGGCCTGACAGGTGGGGTAGATGAACTCTGGCATGGTTGGGAACATGGGACCGGGATATCATAGCTATTACACAGATGTCACTCAGGGATGGACAGGACTGGCAGCTTAATGTTCCAGGGTATAGATTCTATAGAAAGGATAGCAAGAAAGGAGGGAAAGTAGCATTTTTGATTGGGGATAACATTACAGCTGTACTTAGAGAAGATATTCCAGGCAGTACATCCAATGAAGTTATTTGGGTGGAACTGAGAAATAAGAAAGGTATGATCACCTTATTGGGATTGTACTATGGCTCCATACCCCCTCCCCGCCACCCCCCACCTCCAATAGTCAGTAGGAAATTGAGAAACAACTTTGTAAGGAGATCCCAGTTATTTGTAAGAATAATAGGATGTAACAATAGGGAATTTTAACTTTCCAAACATAGACTGGGACTGCCAATATTAAGGTTTCAGATGGAGAGTAATTTCTTGAGTCTGTACAACAAAAGTTTCTTAATCAGTATGTGAATGTACCAATAGAGAAGGAGCAAAACTTGACCTACTCTCGGGAAATAAGGCAGGGCAGGTGACTGAGGTGTCAGTGGAGGATCACTTTGGGGCAAGTGATCATAATTCTATTAATTTTAAAATAGTGATGGAATAGGATATACCCAAAAGTTAAAGTTCAATACAGGAGGAAGGCCAGTTTTGATTGTATTTGGTAAGAACATTCAAAAGTTGATTGGGGGCAGATTTTTGCATGTAAAAGTGACTGCTGGAAAGCAGAAAGCCTGAAAAAATAAGGTAATGAGAGTCCAGGGATAATATGTCCCTGTTAGGATGAAAGGCAAGGCTGGTAGATGTAGAAAATGCTGAATGACTAGAGTAATTGAGGTTCTGGTGAAGAAAACGAAGGAAGCATATGTCAGGAATAGACGATGGGGATTGAGTGAATCCCTAGAAGGGTATAAAGGCAGCAGGAATATACTTAAGAGAGAAATCAGGAGAAAACAAAAGGACATGAGAATAGCTTTGGCAAATAAGGTTAAGGAGAATCCAAAGGGTTTCTACAGATACATTAAAGATAAAAGAATAACGAGAGAGAGAATAGAACCCTTTAAAGATCAGCAAAGCCGCCTATGTGTGGAAATGCAGGAGATAGGGCAGATACTAAACAAGTGTTTCGCATTAGTAATTACTGTGGAGAAGGATAAAATAAATACTTGGAAAAATAAATAGCTAAAAGTTGAAAAGTGTCCATGTTACAGAGGTGGAGGCGCTGGATGTCTTAAAATGCATAAAGGTAAATAAATCCCCAGAACCTGATCATGTGTACCCTATAATTGTTTGGGAAGCTGGAGAAGTGATTGCTGGGCCCCTTGCCAAGATATTTGTATCATCAATAGTCACGGGTGAGGTATCGGAAGATGGAGGTTGGCTAACATGGTGCCATTATTTTAAAAAGGCGGTAAGGAAAATCCAGGGAATTAAAGACCAGTGAGCCTGACATCAATGATGGGCAAGTTGTTGGAGGGGATTCCGAGGGACAGAATTGATATGTAAATTTATACTTGTTTGGAAAGGTAAGGACTCATTAGGGATAGCCAACACGGCTTAATGCGTGGGAAATCGCAACTCAGTAACCTGATGCAGCTTTTTTGACAGGAGGATTGATGAAGAGGATTGAAGAAGGTAGAGTGGTGGACATTGCCAAGAAGCTTACTTCAGAGTTCAACAGGGCGTTGATCAGATGAGCCGAGGAGTGGCAAATGGAGTTTGATCAAGATAAATGTGAGGTGCTACATTTTGGTAAAGCCACTTTTGGAATACTGTGTTGAATTCTGGTCTCCCTGTTATAGGAAAGATGTTGGGAAACTTGAAAGGGTTTAGAAAAGATTTAAAAGAATATTGCCAGGGTTGGAGGGCTTGAGCGACAGGGAGAGACTGAAGAGATTGGGGCTGTTTTCCCTGGAGCCTGGGAGGCAGAGGGGTGACCGTATAGACGTTTATAAATTCATGAGGGGCATGGATAGGATAAATAGGCAAGGTTTTTTTCCCAGGGTAGGGGATTCCAAAACTAGAGGACATAGGTTTAAGGGGAGAGGGGAAAGATTTAAAAGGGACCCAAGGGATAACTTTTTCATGTTGAGGTTGGGGCATGTATGTAAGAGCTGCCAGAGGAAGTGGTAGAGACTGGTACAATTACATTTAAAAGGCATCTGGATGTGTATGTGAACAGGAAGGGTTTAAGAGAAATATGGGTCAAATGCTGGCAGGTGGGACTAGATGAATTTAGGATAGCTGGTGGCAAGGATGAGTTGGACTGAAGAGTCTGTTTCTGTGCTGTACATTTCTATGACTCAATGACAGCATTTATTGCCCATCTATAATTGCCCTTGAGAAGGTGATGCTGAGATGCCTTCTTGTACTGCTATAGTCCGTATGATGTAGATATGCTCACAGTGCTGTTTGAGAATGAGCTCCTGGGTTTTGACCTACTGGGACGCTTCCTTGTCCAATTAAAGCAATGTCAGTATACACACCATCAATCTGTCAGCTTGAGCTTGTGGTGGAACTCTTATTTCTTTCTTAGTTGAAAGACTTTATCTTTGTATTTTTGACTGTGGACTGAAATGGGATAAGTTTTGCTTTAAAATCTAAAGATTATTGAAAGAATTGCTGCATTTTAAAAAAAAATAGGTTACCAATACTTACACTAAATAGTGTTTCCATTGCTAATGTTTCAAGGGGCAGATTACTACATATGAGCTGGAACCAACGAGATGTGAAATACAGCTGGCAACATGTAGTAGATTGGATTGTGGAATTATAATCAGTTGTTGATGACAAAGGTTTTGTTTTTGCTCTCAATTACATGATTGGTTTCCAGGTAGCCTAACACCTTGTAGGTGGGTTTGATATAGTCAGAAGCCTTTGGACCTTTGAAAGGGGACATGGTGTTCTTTTCTCTGCTAAACAATTCCTGAAGTCTTAAGAAAACTAGTTTATATTCCCTCACCAGACACTGACTGATGCTGCTTTTTACCAATAAATTTGAGATTTTATAATTTGTAAACCACGCCTCCTGCGAGTGAAAACCACCTGTAGAAGAATGAGACCAATGAATAGCAGATCCTGACAAGCCAAAACAATCTTCTCAGCAAATCCTGTGGACAGGAGCCACTGAACTGACTTCTCAGTTTTTTCTTCCATCCATAACACCAATGTTTTATTGTGTCTGTCTGCATGTGGGTGTAGAGGGAGTGTTATATGGGGTTAGAGTTTTAATCAGTAAACGTTTCATAGATGTTTACTTGTAGCTAATAAATAGTAACTCTTATTAAGAACAGAAGCTGGTCCATGCTTTCTGTTAACTTGGGTTTAAAAAGTCAGATAAATTAGGGAATTTTGCAAACATGGATAAAATTTTTAACTTCTGTGACAAGTCTGGAATTTGATTTCCCAGATGCTACTTCAGTGAGGCATGACGATTAGTTGGTGGGCTCCAGCACTGTTGCAGACCTTGAACATAATTTAGGCTTACTCTCCAAGTGTGTCATGACAGTGTGCTAATTATCAGAGGTATCTTGAGTCAGTCACAATGGGCTGAAGTTTTGCAGAGTTAGGAGAGGGGTCTGGGATCTGGATAGATTTGGAGATCTGGATGGTTCATCTATGGGATTTGGCCAGTTTGTGTATAGATCTGAATGGATTTGGACAGATTTGAACAGAAAGGATCCCAGCAGATTTAAACAGACTTGGGTATTAGTGAGTTTAAATAAAACTTGGGTGAGACGTAGAACATCTGTCTAATATAGGTTACTTGCAGTTGGTTAAATCAAAAGTGGGGGAAATTGCTCTTAACATTGCTAAAGAGGATCTGGGTTTCGAAGATACTTCCCAAATTTGCCAACAAAGTTTATAAAGACAGAGAAGGGAGTCACTTTTACAATTAGTAACAGGCTAAAATTGGGTTCAACTTAGGATAATAGGAAAACTGAAATTGTAGCAGAGTTAGGAAAGCATTTAGGTGTATCAGAGAAATAGTCAAGTGGGGTGGAGTTAGAAAGGATTACGTTGCAAAAGATAAGTGGAGTTAAAGAATGAAAGGAAGGCAAGAGAGATTGAATTAAGGTTAGAAGCAGAGGAAAACGAAAAGGAGACGAATGCCCTAGCAGAAGAAGGGGAAAGAATGTTCGAGTTGGAAGAGATGAAGTTGAAACTTGAAGCAAAAAGACTTTAAATGACAAGATAGAAAGGATGATGAGCAAATTTATTGTCACCAACAGCCTGGTTAGGGATATACAAATATGTCCAAACGTTATCAAAATTTGATAAAAGAGACATAGAAGCCTTTTTCATTTCCTTTGTAAAACTGGCTAAACAGCTGGACTGGCTAGAGACTGTGTGGGTTATGTTAATTCAGACCAAGTTGGTAGGCAGGGCTAGTGCAGTGTTTGTAGCACTGTCAGAAGTGCTGTCAAGAGATTATAAAGCTGTTAAACAGGCTATTTGGAGTGGCTATGAATTGGTACCAGAAGTGTATTGATAGTTAAAAATCACACAACACCAGGTTATAGTCCAACAGGTTTATTTGGAAGCACTAGCTTTCAGAGCGCTGCTCCTTCATCAGATGGTTGTGGAGTATAAGATCGTAAGACACAGAACTTATAGCAAATGTTTACTGTGTGTGTAACTGAAATTATATATTGCAAAAGACCTGGATTGTTTGTTAAGTCTCTCATCTTTTAGAATGACCAGGTTGGTTTCAGTTCTTTCATATGTAAATCGCAAAACATTTTTAAAAAGTTACATTCTCAAGTGAACTTTAAAAATTCGTGTCATGTCGGCCCAGATAATGCATTTAAGGTGTAGCTTCCCTGTGTGAGACTGTCTGTGCCACAATGGTCAGACTGAATCTAATCGAAAAAACGGATTTACAGAATCTCACATAGATTCATGTAGTTTTTGAGCAAAGTAAAATGTAATTCTGCACGTACACATTCACCCCACAAACTTATATGTGTATGTGTGCATGTGGGGGGAGAGGGCAGTTACGAGTGCTTGTGAGAGAGTGTGTATATGTATGTGAGTGTGAGTGTAAAGGGGTATAAGTCTATGAGAGGGTGTATGTATGAGTGTGGAAGTGTATGAGAGAGGGTGTGTGTGTGTGTGTGTGTGTATATATATGTGTTTTTCGTGCAATGAGGTCACCTGTAGTGTGACATGACCCCAAGGTCCCGGTTGAGACCATCCCCATAGGTACTGAACTTGGCTATCAGCCTCTGCTCGGTCACTTTTCGTTGTTGCCTGTCCCGAAGTCCACCTTGGAGGATGGTCACCCATATAGATAGTGGTTCAAAAACACAAAAAATGAACCAGGTCAGACTTATGTTGAATTTGAAAGAATTAAACATAGCAATCTCAATAGATGGGTGAGAGCATTAAAGATAGAAAAGACATATGAGGGTCTTTTCTGGTGAGAGGTTATTCTGCTGGGGGAGTTTAAAAACTCACTTCCAGAAATGATAAGAACTCATATTGAGGAACAGAAAGAAGGACTGCAGACATGGTGGATGAATATGCATTAGTGATAAATTAAAATTTAGCTTCCGACAAAAAATTTCAGTCCATGAGGGATAGAAACTGGGAAAAAAGGGAAATCTTTCAATGAGAAACCAGAAGTAGATCACACTGGGAACAATTTACAGCAGGTGAAAAAAGAAACCCAAGAGGGTGAACAGGATGTGAAAGACTTTAGGTGTTTTCCCTGTAGTAAGATAGGATACACAAAGACACAGTGCTGGTGGTTGAATAAAGCCACGAGGAAAGAGGATGTGGTAAAAGAGGCTAAAGCAGTGGGATTAGTTGAGGTAGTGAAGAAAATCCCAAAAGAAGTCGAGGAGCTGCAGAAAAGTACACAGCCTAGTCATGGGCTGGATAGTAAAATAGCACCCGGTCTTTACGAAGACTTCACTGCTGTGGGTAAGGTTTACTCAGGAAAAACAGGGGGAGAAGGTAAAGAAATTAAAATATTGAGAGATATGGAAGCTAGTCAGTCTGTAATAGTAAGAGATGAAAGTATTTGCACTCCATCTGAAATGTTACATAGGAGTGTGATAATCTGTGAGATAGATGGAGATATATTTAGCATTCTCCTGTGTAAAATCAGGTGGGGAAGTGACAGTGGAAGTGATTGAAAGAGTGTCTATTCCAGGAATATATTTTGTTCTTGGAAATTACATAGCAGGATCAAAGGTAGGAATGATGCCCTTGTAGTGGAGAAGCTGAAGGAAAACCAGAGAACTGAGGAGTTAACAGAAAAATACATCAGAATTTTTCCAGACTGTGTTGAAAGAAGATCCCACATTCCTAAGTTAAAGCAAGAAGGAAAAACAAAAGAGAACGATGAAGGAGTTGTGGTCCAGTTAGCTGACACCCTGTCTGATGAAATGGTAAAGGAAAAACCTGAACAGGTAGAGGATCAGGCAGACATGTTTAGTTCTGAAAAGTTACTGGAGTTACAACAAAAAGATGAGACAATAAAGGATTTATACACCAAAGCCTACTCAGAAAAGGAATTAGAATGTATTCTTGAGTGTTATCTAAAGGATAGAATCCAAATGTGAAAATGGGATCTCAGCAGGTTTGTGCAAAGGAGAAATGGACAGAAATACATCAGATTGTGTTGCTGGTATCATACAGACAGAAAGTATAACACATGAATTACCAGTAGGAGGTCATCCAGGAGTGAGGAAGACTCAGGCTAAGATACAAACGCATTTCTATTAGCCTGGATTGCATGAGGATGTGGTTAAATTTTGCCAGGCATGTTACGTGTCTGGTAATTAGAAAACCTCAGGCGGTAATAAAACAGTACCTTTAGTACCCATTCCTGCATTTCAGGAACCTTTTACAGGGGTCTTAATTGATTGCAGAGGACCCCTACCTAAAACTAGGCAGCACAGCTCAGTGGTTAGCACTGCTGCCTCACAGCTGCAGGGATCTGGGTTTGATTCCAGCCTTAGGTGACTATCTGTGTGGAGTTTGCGCATTCTCTCTGTATCTGCATGGATTTCCTCCCACAATCCAAAGATATATGCAGCACGGAATCTGATCCTTCGGTTCAACCCGTCCATGCCGACCAGATATCCCAACCCGATCTAGTCCCACCTGCCAGCACCCTGCCCCTATCCCTCCAAACCCTTCCTATTCATATACCCATCCAAATGCCTTTTAAATGTTGCAATTATACCAGCCTCCACCACTTCCTCTGGCAGCTCATTCCATATATGTACCACGCTCTGCGCAAAAAAGTTGCCCTTTAGGTCTCTTTTATATCTTTCCCCTCTCACCCTAAACCTATGCCTTCTAGTTCTGGACTCCCCGACCCCAGGGAAAAGACTTTGTCTATTTATCTTATCTATGCCCCTCATAATTTTGTAAACCTCTACAAGTTCACCCCTCAGCCTCCGACGCTCCAGGGAAAACAGCCCCAGCCTGTTCAGCCTCTCCCTATAGCTCAACTCCTCCAACCCTGGCAACATCCTTATAAATCTTTTCTGAACCCGTTCAAGTTTCACAACATCCTTCCGATAGGAAGGAGACCAGAATTGCACACAATATTCCAACAGTGGCCTAACCAATGTCCTGTACAGCCGCAGACTGACCTCCCAACTCCTGTACTCAATACTCTGACCTATAAAGGAAAGCAAACCAAATGCCGCCTTCACTATCCTATCTATCTGCAACTC
>NC_057748.1:20289249-20297682 GCF_004010195.1 Chiloscyllium plagiosum | reverse complement strand
AGTCCTTACCTTTCCAAATACATGTACATCCTGTCCCTCAGGATTCCTTCCAACAACTTGCCCACCACCGACGTCAGGCTCACTGGTCTATTGTTCCCTGGTTTGTCCTTACCACCCTTCTTAAACAGTGGCCAATCTCCAGTCTTCCGGCACCTCACCTGTGACTATCAATGATACAAATATCTCAGCAAGAGGCCCAGCAATCACTTCTCTAGCTTCCCACAGAGGTCTAGGGTACACCTGATCAGGTCCTGGGGATTTATCCACCTTTACCCGTTTCAAGACATCCAGCACTTCCTCCTCTGAAATATGGACATTTTACAACGTGTCACCATCTATTTCCCTACAGTCTATATCTTTCATATCCTTTTCCACAGGAAATATTGATGCAAAATACTCATTTAGTATCTCCCCCATTTTCTGCGGCTGCACACAAAGACCGCCTTGCTGATCTTTGAAGGGCCCTGTTCTCTCCCTCGTTACCCTTTTGTCCTTAATGTATTTGTAAAAACTCTTTGGATTCTCCTTAATTCTATATGCCAAAGCTATCTCATGTCCCCTTTTTGCCCTCCTGATTTCCCTCTTAAGTATACTCCTACTTCCTTTATACTCTTCTAAGGATTCACGCGATCGATCCTGTCTATGCCTGACATATGCTTCCTTCTTTTTCTTAACCAAACCTCAATTTCTTTAGTCATCCAGCATTCCCTATACCTGCCAGTCTTTCATTTCACCCTAACAGGAATATACTTTCTCTGGATTCTCGTTATCTCATTTCTGAAGACTTCCCATTTTCCAGCCGTCCCTTTACCTGCGAACATCTGTCCCCAATAAGCTTTCGCAAGTTCTTGCCTAATACTGTCAAAATTGGCCTTTCTCCAATTTAGGACTTCAACTTTTAGATCTGGTCTATCCTTTTCCATCACTATTTTAAACCTAATAGAAAAATGGTTGCTGGCCCCGAAGTGCTCCCCCACTGACACCTCTGTCACCTGCCCTGCCTTATCTCCCAAGAATAGGTCAAGTTTTGCATCTTCTCTGGTATATACATCCACATACTTAATCAGAAAATTTTCTTGTACACACTTAACAAATTTCTCTCTATCTAAATCCTTAACACTATGGCAGTCCCAGTCTATGTTTGGAAAGTTAAAATCCCCTACCATAACCACCCTATTATTTTTACAGATAGCTGAGATCTCCTTACACGTTTGTTTCTCAATTTCTCTCTGATTATTAGGGGGGTCTATAATACAATCCCAATAAGGTGATCATCCCTTTCTTATTTCTCAGTTCCACCCAAATAACTTCCCTGGATGTATTTCCAGGAATATCCTCCCTGAGCACAGCTGTAATGCTATCCCTTATCAAAAATGCCACTCCCCCTCCTCTCTTGCCTCGCTTTCTATCCTTCCTGTAGCATTTGTATCCTGGAACATTAAGCTGCCAGTCCTGCCCATCCCTGAGCCATGTTTCTGTATTTGCTATGATATCCTAGTCCCATGTTCCTAACCATGCCCCGAGTTTGTCTGCCTTCCCTGTTAGGCCCCTTGCACTGAAATAAATGCAGTTTAATTTATCAGTCCTACCTTGTCCCTGCCTGCCCTGACTGTTTGACTCGCTTCTGTTCTCAACTGTACCAGTTTCAGATTAATCTCTTTCCTCACTATCTCCCTGGGTCTCACCCCTCCCACCTTACTAGTTTAAATCCTCTAGCGGTATATTAGTCCCCTTCAAATTTAGATGCAATCCGTCCTTCTTGTACAGGTCACTTCTACCCCAAAAGAGATTCCAATGATCCAAAAATGTGAATCCTTCTCCCATACACCAGCTCCTCAGCCAGGGATTGCACCAAATGAATTGACCAAATTCAGTCCATTTGAATTAGCTTTTGGGCATGGTGAGATGACCACAGGAATTAATTAAGGTAAAATTGGTAATTCAGAATTCAGAGACTTATTGGATTATGTGTCAAATTTTAGGGAACGGTTAAATAGAGTGGGGAAGTTGGCTAGACAGCACCTAAAAATATCACAGCATATGATGAAACAGGAAGCAGACAAGAAATCAAAAACTCGCAATTGTGCTGTAACGCATTAGTGCTGTTACCAGTGGTAGGAGATCCCCTCAAAGCAAGGTTCAGTGGTCCCTATCAGATTGAGAAGTTAAGTCAGGTAAATTACCTGGTAAAGCTGCCAGATAAGAAAATAATTTATCGAGCATGTCATGTGAACTTGCTGAAGCAATATTATAACAGAGAAAGGAATTGGAGAAGCAGGAATTGGCACAAAGCTGGTCCTTTTTGCTAAAAGCTGTTGCTTTTCTCAAGGATACTGTGTTCTTGGTTTTTTTTCAGAGGGGTCAGAAACAGGCAGGGCCTATTCTAGTTGAAAAGCCAGTGGAGACTCAAGCAACTGAAGAAATGCAGGGCGTTTGTCCAGGGATCTTCCCAGATTGAGTGGTCACAAGATCACAGAGGCACAAGTTGAAGCAGGACAATTCAAAAGGCATAGATAAGGAAGCTGAAATAGCTTTATCAGAGATTTCTTTTGATCAGATAAGTGGGATAGAACAGGACAAATAGGTAAACATGCAAGTATCTTTAGCTCTGCTAAGCTTATTGAGCTACAGCACAAAGATGAGAACTTAAAACAGTTGTATCAAAAGATATATACAGAGACAGAGAGTGAATGCATCCTTGCCTGTTATTATTTAATAAAGGATGTCTTAATGAGGAAATGGAGACCATCATACATACAAGCAGGTGAGAAATGGGTAGAAGTTTATCAGATTGTTTTGCCAGTAGGATATAGAAAGGAGGTGCTGTGAGTGGTGCATGAGCTACCACTTAGAGGTCATTTAGGGGTGAGGAAAACACAGGCTAAAATATAAAAACATTTTTCCTGGCCTGGACTAGACAAGGATATAGTGGAATTTTGCCAGACATGTCATACATGTCAGCTAATCGGAAAACCACAGGCAGTAATAAAACCTGCACCTTTAATACCTATTCCAGCATTTGAGGAACCTTTCACAAGAGTCTTGATTGATTGCGTAGGTCCTCTACCTCAAACAAGAAGTGGGAATAAGTGTTTATTAACAATAATGAATGTATCGACTAGATTTCCAGAGGCAATCCCATTATGCAATATTACAGCTAACTCGATATGGACTACCAATAGAGATCCAGTCAGATCAAGGATCAAACTTCACATTGAAGCTATTCAAGGAGGTTATGGATAACTTGGGAATAAAACAATTCAAATCTACTGCGTACCATCCAGAATCGCAAGGAGCTCTACAGAGAAGGCATCAAACAGTAAAGACCAGGTTGAAAGCTTCTGGTCAGGATTATACAGATGATTGGGACAAGGGAGTTCTGTTTGTACTTTATATGATCAGAGATGCACCAAAAGAATCGACCAAATTCAGTCCATTTTAATAAATTTTTGGGCGTGAAGTAGGAGGATTATTAAAATTGATTAAGGAGAAATTAATAAATCAGAATTCAGAAACCACCCATTTGCACTATGTGTCAAATTTTAGAGAATGATTAAATAGAGCTGAAGAGTTGGAGAGGCAGCATTTAAAAGTATCACAGCATACAATGAAACAGGAAGCAGATAAGAAATCACAAATTCACAATTTTGCAATTGGGGATAAGGTATTGGTCTTACTTCCAGTAATACATGAACCTTTAAAAGCAAGGTTTAGTGGACTATATCAAATCAAGAAGAAATTGAGTGAGGTGAATACTTGATAAGGACTCCAGACAGGAAGAAATCATGCAGGTGTGTCCTGTGAATATGCTGAAAAGGTATCTTGACAGGGGAGAAAAGCAAGGAGAGGTGTTACATGATTATAGAATAGAAGGAAGTACTGAGTTCAGAGGATTCTGAATTGGACATTCCTCAAATCAAATTGGACAATGAAGAAGTTAACAAAAATTGGGATAAATTATTGAGTTACCTTCCACAAGAAAATTGAAATGACCTGAAAGAGTTATTATTATCACATTGGGAGATATGCAGAAGTAAACTGGGAATTACTAATCTAATTGTGATACTGTTCTGATTAAGCAATCTCCTTATAGGCATAACCCTCTAAAGTTGGCACAGGTTCAGAAGGAGGTAGAACTGCATGCTCCAAGATTGGCATATCCGAAGTGAGTTACAGTGACTGGAGCTCACCCATAGTCATGGTGCCAAAGCCAGATGGTACCCAACAGTTATGTGTGGACTATCGCAAAGTCAAGGCCATTACAATGACTGACACATATTCAATTCCACAGTTGGAATTTCTAAATTGGACTTGCTGAGAGGCTACTGGCAAGTATCTCTGTCAAAAAAGAGCAAAAGCAATTTCGGCTTTCGTAATGTCAAATGGACTATTTTAGTCTAAAGTCATGCCATTTGGTATGAAAAACCCCCCAGCCACATTTCAGAGACTGACTACAGTCATTGTCAGGTTACTCAACATTGATGACTCGGTAATTTTTAGTCAGTCACGGAAGAAACATTTGCAGCATTTATCTGACTTGATCGATCAACTTCGGAAGGCAGGCTTGGAGGTGAGCCTAGCTAAAACTGAATTTGCCAAAGTCACCTTCCTGAGCCATATTATTGGACACCGACAAAGACTCCATTGGATGCAAAAACGAAAGTAATTGGGGAATTTCCCACACCGTCGACGAAAAGAGCAGTTCCTGGGATTGAGTGGATTTTACCAAACGCTTGTTCCGAATTTTAGCAGTTTGGCTGCTCCACTCAACGAATTGTTAAAAAAGGGCAAGAAGTTTCAGTACACAGTGCACTGTCAAAAGGCATTTGACATCCTGTTGAAGGGCTTTTGCCCGAAACGTCAATTTTCCTGCTCCTCGGATGCTGCCTGCCCTGCTGTGCTTCTCCAGCACCACTCTCATCTAAACTCTGGTTTCCAGTATCTGCAGTCCTCACTTTTGTCTAGCCTAAAAACTGTGTTAACCACTGCCCAAGAATTAGCCACAGCTGATTATACAAAGCCTTTCAATGTGGCTATCGATGCCAGAGATGTGGCTGGGTTGGTGCGGTGCTCCCGCTGGAGGATGACAAGGGAATAGAAAGACCCATCGGGTATTTTTCCAGGAAGTTGAACATTCATCAACAGAAATATTCAACGGTGGACAAAGAGACTTTTAGCTTGGTGTTGGCATTACAACATTTCAATGTTTAAATTACTAGCGATGCATCTGAGTCAATCTTATACACTGATCATAACCCATTGACATTTGTGGACAAATTTACGAACAAAAATGCCAGACTGTTTAGATGGAGCTTGTTATTGCAACCATTCTATTTGACATTTGTGCATGTGGCAGGTTGCGAAAACGTGATTGCTGATGCATTTTCGAGATTCGAATGAGATATGGAAGCGTTCGATGGCGGGTGTGCCACAGCTTGAGTTTGCATGTGGTTGTGCATGTTTGAACGTGTATAGTTAGTATAGTGTATGTGTGTGTTTTAGACTACCAAGGGTTTTAAAAATGAAGTCATCTTTTGACATTGATGGTTCATTTTTTTAAGGGGGGGGAAGGTGTCAAAAAGCTGGTCCTTTTTTGTAAAAGCTGTTCCTTTTCTCAAGGATACTGAGTCCTTAGTTTTTTTCAGAAGGGTCATAAACAGGCCAGGCTCCGAAAGGGCTGGATTTGGCTTTTTGTTTACACGTGAACAGATGTAAGGGCAAAGTTTTTATGTTTTTAGAAGTAATCTGTAGAAGTCAAGGGGCCGTGGCCAGCTCTCTAACTGAGCAGTTCAGTCCAGAACGAGTTTGGGAGTTTAGCAGTGGACTGTGTGAAGAAAGGTTGCTAAAGTCTCTCTTCTTCTGCCCTTCTAACTTCGACCTATAAGCCTTTGTTTAATTTTTACTGTGTTTAAGGAGTTTTTTTATTGGGACTGTTGTGTATATTCGGAAGAGCATAATTAAGTCCAGTTTGGATAGACTGAGTTCTGTAAGGATTCTTTATTCTGTTCTTTGTATTTCATTGCGTAATTTTGTGAATAAACTTTTGTCTGTTTTAAGACCTGGTCGTCAACCTAGCTAACTTACTCCGGGTAACGTTCACTTTACACTTATCGAAACAAATTGCAAAGTTAAGGTTTGGGCTGCCTGCTGAAGAATGTTTTGAGTGGTCTGGCCTAGTCCATAACAGTATTAGTTACTGCCCCTCAAAATGAGGAATCAAATCCAGAAGATTTGGATTTTGATGTGCCTCAAAATAAACTGACGAATGACGAAGTCCTCAAGGAATGGGATAGGGTAGTGAGCCATCTGTTCCAGGAATATGGAACTGAATTGTAATGTTTGTTGCAGCACTATGACGAAAAATGCAGGAATAGATTAGGGACGACTAATATTATAGTGCAAGAGGGTGATGTAGGGAATGCTGTTCCGATAAAACAACACCCCTACAGGCTTAATCCTCTAAAAGCAGCACAGGTGCAGAAGGAAGTGCTCCAAGAAGACATCAAGCTAAGTCAGAGTGAGTGGAGTTCGGCAGTTGTTTGGTTCCAAAGTCAGATGGTACTCAACAATTCCGTGTGGATTATCGGAAGGTCAACGCCATAACTAAATCAGACTCATACCCAAATCCACAGCTGGACAAACCACTGACATCTCAAAGTTGGATTTACTGTCTGATTACTGGCAAGCACCACTGTTGGAGAGAGTAAAAGAAGGTTCCGCGTTTGTAACTCCAAATGTGCTGTATCAATTTAAAATAATATCCTTTGGAATGAAGAACGCACCAGCCATATTTCAATGCCTTGGGGACAGCTATTTGAAGGGAAGGCCACATTTGATATGTGGGAGGCTTGCAATCATAGGTTCAAGATAGTGCAGGATTGGCATGTCCCTTTGAAAACAAGGGATAGGAAAGGCGAGATTGGTGAACTGTGGATGATAGCAGAAATTGCGCAACTAGCCAAGAGGAAAAGGGAAGCGTACATAAAGTCCAGGCAGCTAAGAACAGAACAGGCTTTGGAGGAATATCGGGACAGTAGGACTAATCTTATACGAGGAATCAAGCAGGCTGAACGGGGTCATGAAGTAACTGTAGCAAGCAGAATTAAGGAGAATCCCAAGACCTTTCATTCATAAATAAGAGGCAAGAGGATAACTAGAGAAAGGGTTGGTCCACTAAAGGACAAGGAAGGAAGCTTGTGTGTTGAACCTGAGGAAATGGGTGAGATTCTCAATGATTACTTTGCATCAATGTTCACTGAGGAGAGGGACATGTTGAATGCTGAGATTAGAGATAGAAGTTTGATTACTCTGGATCACATTGACATAAGGAGGGAGGATGTGTTGGTAGGCTAAAGGATATTAAGGTGGACAAATCCCCAGGATGGATGGGATCTATCCCAGGTTGCTGAGGGACGCCAGAGAGGAAATAGCAGGGGCCCCGACAGATATCTTTATAGCATCCTTAAACACAGGTGAAGTGCCAGAGGACCGGAGAGTTGTTAATGTTGTCCCCCTGTTCAAGAAGGTAATAGGGATATTCCAGGTAACTAAGACCAGTGAGCCTGACGTTTGGTGGTGGGAAAGTTGCTGGAGAAGGTACTGAGGGATAAAATCTATTTATATTTGGAAAAGAATGGGCTTATCAGTGATAGGCAACATGGTTTTGTGCAGGGGAGATTGTGCCTTACCAACCTAATAGAGTTCTTTGAGGAAGTGGCCAAGTTGATAGATGAAGGAAGAGCTACAGATGTCATATACACTGACTTTAGTAAAGCCATGGTAAACTAATGGATTAAGTGAAGTCACATGGTGGATAAAGAACTGGTTGAGCAACAGGAGACAGAGGATAGTAGTTGTATGGAGTTTCGCGAAATGGAGAAAGGTGACCAGTGGTGTTCCACAGGGATCAGTGCTGGGGCCATTGTTGTTTGTGATATTCATAAATGATCTGGGAGAGGGCACTGGTGATCTGATCAGTAATTTGTAGATGACAAGAAGAATGGAGGAATAGCAGAAAGTATAGGGGACTGTCAAAGAACACAGGAGAACATAGATAGACTGGAGAGTTGGGTGGAGAAGTGGCAGATAGAGTTTAATCTGGGTAAATGTGAGGTGATGCATTTTGGAAGGTCTAATTCTAGAGTGAACAGAAGAGCCTTGGGAGAAGTTGATGAACAGAGAGATCTGGGAGTTCAGGTCCATTGTAACCTGAAGGTGGCTCCACAGGTGGATAGAGTGGTCAAGAAGGCATATGAGATGGAAATGTGTTGCTGGAGAAGCGCAGCAGGTCAGGCAGCATCTAGGGAACAGGAGAATCGACGTTTCGGGCATTAGCCCTTCTTCAGGAATGAGGAAAGTTTGTCCAGCAGGCTAAGATAAAAGATAGGGAGGAGGGACTTGGGGGAGGGGCGTGGGAAATGTGATAGGTGGAAA
>NC_057748.1:20265556-20288902 GCF_004010195.1 Chiloscyllium plagiosum | reverse complement strand
AATGCCCGAAACGTCGATTCTCCTGTTCCCTAGATGCTGCCTGACCTGCTGCGCTTCTCCAGCAACACATTTCCATCTCTGATCTCCAGCATCTGCAGACCTCATTTTCTCTTCAAAGAAGGCATATGGTCTGCTTGCCTTCATCAGACAGAGTATTAGTATAAGAGCCAGCAGGTCATGTTAAAATTGTACAAGATTTTGGTTCGGCCACATTTAGAATACTGTGTAGAGTTCTGGTCGCCACATTACCAAAAGAATGTGGGCGCTTTGGAGAGGTTGCAGAGAAGGATTACGAGGATGTTGCCTGGTATGTGGTAGCTATGAAGAGAGGTTGAGTAGGTTAGAATTGCTTTCATTGGAAAAAAGGAGATTGAGGGGGGACCTGATTGAGGTCTACAAAATCATGAAGGATACAGACAGGGTGGATAGAGATAAGCTTTTTCCCAGGATGAGGGATTCAACAATGAGAGGTCGTGCGTTCAAGATGAAAGGAGAAAAGTTTAAAGGGGATACACGCGGAATGTACTTTACACAGACGGTGGTAGATGTCTAGAAGGCGTTGCCAGCAGAGGTAGTAGAGGCAGGCATGGTAGATTCATTTAAGGTGCATCTGGAGAGATGTGTGAGTAGGTGGGAGCTGAGGGACACAGATGCTTAGGAATTTGGCGATAGGTTTAGACAGTAGATTTGGATCGACACAGGCTTGAAAGGCTGAAGGGCCTGTTCCTGAGCTGTAAATTTTCTTTGTTCTTTGACAAAAAACCCAGAACCTCGGTGCCGTCAATTGAGAACTTAATTCTCACTTGAAAACTAAATTAGTGAATTCACCAGAACTCAATACTCTCTCACACAATGACATCCATTGCCTTCATTAGTTAAGAACCCTAAAACCTTTTTTTAAAGAAAGTAGCATATGCTGCCATCACTTCAAGTATTGCAAGTCAACAGATCTAAATGATCCCT
Source organism: Chiloscyllium plagiosum (assembly GCF_004010195.1). Classification (NCBI taxonomy): domain Eukaryota; kingdom Metazoa; phylum Chordata; class Chondrichthyes; order Orectolobiformes; family Hemiscylliidae; genus Chiloscyllium; species Chiloscyllium plagiosum. The sequence continues at coordinate 20,287,939 of NC_057748.1, read as the reverse complement.
CAACCAACAGAACAGATCTAAGCTCTGCAATCCTCCACATCCAGTTGTGAATAGTGGTGGACAATACCCTACTCACTGGTGCAGGAGGTTTCACAAATATCCCCATCCTCAATGGTGGGAGAGCCCGGCACATCAGTTGAAGCACTCGCAGTAATCTTCAGCCAAAGCTGTCGATCCATCATACCCTACTCACTGGTGCAGGAGGTTTCACAAATATCCCCATCCTCAATGATGGGAGAGCCCGGCACATCAGTAGAAAACATAAGGTTGAAGCACTCGCAGTAATCTTCAGCCAAAGCTGTCGATCCATCTCAACCTTCTCCATAAGACACCAGCGTCACAGATGCCAGTCTTTAGCATGTTCAATTCACTTCATATGATATCAAGAAGCTGTTAAGGGAAGTGCATACTCCAAAAGCTAAGGGCTCTTAACCACACACTGGCAATAGTACTGAAGACCTGTGCTCCAGATCATGCCTCACCTTTAGCCACGCTGGTCTGGTGTAGCTACAACACTAGTATCTCATGGACAATGTGGAAAATTGCCCGGGTCTGTCCTGTACACAAGAAGCAGGGCAAATCTAACCCAGCCAACTACCACCCTACCAGTCAACTCTTGATTTTTAGTAATGTGAGAAAAGGTCATCAGTGCCAGCATCAGCAATAACCTGCTCACCGATGCCCAGTTTCTGTTCCACCAAGGCCATTCACTTCCTGAGCTCATTCAGCCCTGGTTCAAACATGGACAAAATAACCAATTCCAGCCCTTGATGTCAAAGTGTCCTGGACCCAACCATCTTCAGCAGCTCATCAATGACCTTCCCTCCATCATAAGAAATGAGGGTGTTTGATGATTACACAATGTTCGGCACCATTTGTGACTTCTCAGATATTAAAACAGTCCATGTTCAAAACTAACAAGACCTGGACAATATCTCAACTTGGGCTGACAAGTGGCAAGTAACATTCATGCCACAAAACGACAATCTTCAATAACAGACAATCTAACATCGCGCGTTGACATTTGATGGAATTAACATTAAGGAATCATCTATTATCAACATTGAACAGAAACTGAACTGTACAAGCCATAAATAAAGTGGCTACAAGAACAGGTTAGAGGCTTGGAATACTGCAGCAAACAACTCACCTTCTGTTCACCATCTGCAAGGCGCAAATCAGGATGTGACAGAATACTCCCTACATGCCCTGTTACTCAATCAAAATCCTGGAATCCCCTCCCTAATAGTATTGTGGGTCTACCTGCAGCACATGGACTACAGTAGTTCAAGAAGGCAGCACACCACCATATTCTCAAGAGCAACTAGGGATGGGCAATAAATGCTTCCCACAAGTGAATATTTTAAAAAATCAATTCAAATCCTGGGATAACTTTGTTTTCCCCTACAGTGCTCCACTCCCAACACTTGGCTGCCTGCTTCCAAAATCTCACTCTCACGCAATACTTGCTCTCCAGCTGTTTATCATTCCTGCAAGTGAGGGAGCAGGCAAATGAGTGGGAGAGGGGCAATGAAGGTCAGGAACAGAGTAACAATGCAGGTTTTGAGCAGAATGGTGTGTGGAATGCTGAGCTGGGATGGCAAACGGGGCCAGCAACCGGGAAATTTGGACAGCGAGCAAGCAGGAGCTCCAAGCAATGCTGGTGAGCAGAGACCAGAAGTATTTACGGAAATTATTAAGTGTGGTGCAAGCGTTTCTCAGGTGTACAGTTGTTAATGGTACATACAGACAGTGCGGGCACTGAATTTTGGTTCCAGCTCCCCAGTGAAAATGCCAACTGAATCAACTTCCTGTTCCAATATGATTGTAGGTGATACATAGTTTAAGAAAAGGGATTTTTCAGAACAGTTTGGAAATTATTTTCACCTGAATGGACACAAGAACCTGGAATTCATTACCGCCGTGAGTAAAGCCATCCCAACAGGACCATTACAAAGAGCAATGAAGTGTAGGAAATGTGAATAAATCAAAAGATCCCAATATGGTGTCAGCCACAGTCAGGAATGATGGATCAACTACCTTCCTGTCAGTGCACTTCTCTCAACAGACCTGAATAAATAACCATGTAAGTCGGTTGCCAAAGGAGATTCATGTAGAACGCGACATATGTTGCAGGAAATGAAGGGGTTATGTTAGATAAGGGTTAAAACTTTGGCCTCAACTGAGACCTTGAGTTCATGTTGCACTACAGGTGACCCCACTATACACTCTCTCACACTTTGCTCAAAACATGCACACAATCTGCAGGCAATTAATACATGTAATATTTTGTAAATTCCACTTTGGAAATAGAACTAGTCTGACTTAAGATTGGGATACAGACTCTGACCTCACACTTTTAATGCATTGTCTGAGCTGAGGTGTCACCTTTTGTTATAAAACCTTAAGTTATCTCGAGAAGGTGACTTAAAAGAAGTTCTGGGATTTACATATTTATGAACCAAAACTTGCATTCTAAATGACGAAAGACTTAACAATCCAGGTTTGTTCAATATATCACTATATGACAATGTAATCTTTTGCTATAAATTCTGTGTCTTATGATCTCATACTCCACAACCAGCTGATGAAGGAGCAGTGCTCTAGAAGCTAGTGTTTCCAAATAAATCTGTTGGACTATAACCTGGTGTTGTGTGATTTTTTTGTCTTTAGCCATATAGTCAGTGATAAGCAAGCTATCAAAGTATGTGGGAACAAAGAAGGCATCCAAACCGTCACAAATTAGTAGCTAGAAATCTTTTTATCAAAGGCCTTGGGTGAAGAACAGACAATGCCTACAAAGACTGTGGGAAACAAACATAATATGGTATACCCAGGTTGACCCCCTTCAACAAGAATGAAAGAAAACTTGAGCATTAGTCTCTGTTCTCAGCTCAATGTATTACCTCTGCTGCCTTGCCATTGTAGAGTCGGAAGTGATTGCAGGCCTTCAGGTTCAGTGCGATTGTGCTGTCAGGGTAATGCTGCAGATAGACTGCCAGAACTTCCTGGGAAACATCATAGTAATCCAGTTTGTAGTAGCAGAGTGCTACATAAACATTTAAGGCCATGAACTCCCTAGCAAAACATAAAGGCAAAAGTTAGCAAGCTTGAAGAGCTATATTCTGCAGTAGCAAGGAGTGTCTTTGAGATGAGACATTGAGCTGAAAAATGTGTTGCTGGAAAAGCGCAGCAGGTCAGGCAGCATCCAAGGAGCAGGAGAATCGATGTTTCGGACATAAGCCCTTCTTCAGGATTCCTGAAGAAGGGCTTATGCCCGAAATGTCGATTCTCCATCCTTGGATGCTGCCCGACCTGCTGTGCTTTTCCAGCAACATATTTTTCAGCTCTGACCTCCAGCATCTGCAGTCCTCACTTTCTCCTAGATGAGACATTGAACCAAGGCTGCAGCTATCTATTCAGGTGGATGTAAAACAGCTCTTGGCACTATTTAGAAGAAAAGCATTAGAGATCTCCCTTGTGCTTTAGCTAATTTATCCCTCAGTTGAAACTTTATTGCTGGAACAGCACAGCAGGTCAGGCAGCATCCAGGGAACAGGAGATTCGACGTTTCGGGCACAGGCCCTTCTTCAGGAAGGGCCTGTGCCCGAAACGTCGAATCTCCTGTTCCCTGGATGCTGCCTGACCTGCTGTGCTGTTCCAGCAATAAAGTTTCAACTTTGATCTCCAGCATCTGCAGACCTCACTTTCTCCTCTAATTTATCCCTCAACCCATTTCAGAAAAACAGATTACCAACTGATACAACCCGGAGCTGAACCCCTCCGTTTATTAAACCAAACACCCAGAAAAGCTGGCCTCACCTCTTAATCTGTTAAAATATGTGCGACAGAGAACTCCCAAATTCCACTAATTAAAGAAAATAATATCAATTTATTTTTTAACTCTAAAAGTGAACAAAATTGCCCATAGTGTCAGGTGTATTAGTTAGGGGTAAATATAGGATAGGGGAATGGGTCTGGGTGGGTTACTCTTCGGAGGGTCTTGTTGGGCCAAAGGGCCTGTTTCCATAATGTAGGGAATCTAATGTAATCTAAAATTAAACAACTATCCACAACTGTCAAACCTCCTTTCTCTTAACTGCTTACTAACTGCGTCCAATTCTATAACAATATACTGTTCCAGTAAGACACTTATTAAAATTACATCAACTTAATTTCAAAACCACACAGCCGCTGCTTTCTGAGTATTTCTTCTCCTGGCTGAGGATCTCCCCGAGTTGACTTCTGTTTTTACTGCAAGTATGTTTCCTATGGAAATGTACCTTTTGATAGAGAGTGTTTCCTAATTTCTTGGAGAGCAAGATGTTAGCTCTCCATGTATTTCTGTCTTGATGGCAGTTGCTCTCTGACCAATTTTCAAAAGGTTCACATTTTATGCCCCCTCCCCACATCGGATTGTCTCATTGGTACGATGTTGGCAAAACAATAAGTTCAAATCCTGGGGCATATTTTAAACTAATTGGTTAAATTCATATTGTTATCAAAACAATAACCAAAACTCAGGTCTCCATTTCACAGCCAAATGTTACATATTTTCAATTTTCCAGTACACTCTGGGACTGCCATCCAGTCATATACACAGGTGCTTGTAATCTCTTAGCTCAGAACAGCATTCACATCTTCAACTTCATAACACTATTCATTATGACACTACTGCTTGCAGGGATTTTGCTGTTTGTATACTGGCAGCCACGTTTTCTACATTACAGAAGTGACTATACTACTACAATAGTTGTAAAGTGCTTTGGAATGTCTAGTGGTCATGAAAAGCGCCATGTAATTACCAATCTTTTTCCTCTTTTATTCTTTCAGAGATTTTATTATCTCTTCAACTAGATTTAAGAATAGAATCTCATATTTTGTTTCTAATTCAATGTGTCTCTAAGATTAGACTGTACATATTACCTCCTCATATCTTGAGTTTACTTGCGAACAAAATCCTTGTAATCCACAGTTTATTCACAGTGACTATATCACGGCCTTTACAAAAGTTTGCCTGATTGCTGGTGACACATCTACTAGCTGAAGCGTCTCCAGCTGTGACTCATTCAAATCTTATTTTGGTCTGTCCCCTTACTTCCTTTACACTTTCTGCTCCTTTAAACATCTCAACTTGTCCTACTCCTCTCATTTAGAATCCAGGCACCCAGGTTTGAAGTGTATCATGCTAATTTTTTTTTCTCCACCGAGCTATCTTCATAGCTTTCCTGCTACAGCCTTCACACCGAGAGGCTTCTGATTCTCAATGATTTTATATCTCATCTCAATTCATCATGTTCTGTTCCTCTCAGAGATCAATTTTTTCTCATCAAATCCTCTATACAAACTTATCAACCCATATAAACTTCTCAACCTAAATCAATGGCCACCCAGTTGACACTGCCATGGCCTTGGCCTTGCTACCTCATTAGTATCTGACCTAACATTTATGATGTAATGAAGACTGCATATTTCCACCTTCCCAAACTCTCATCCATGACTTTGTTACATCCAGTTTTGAATATTTTGATGAAATGCTGACCAATCTCTCTCCATTAACTTGACATCATCCAAAATATGCATAATAAATGTGATAATTTCTAGGTATTAGTGACATCTAAGGATGTAGGTATTTTGCGAAGAAAATAGCATCTATAATTCGATATTTATCTACTTACCTATAAGAGAATAAGTTTTCATTTTGCTTCCAGTACCATCTCTGAAGGGCTTGTGTCCCTTTACATAAAAAAAACTCCTCTGATCGGGAAAATTGCATCAAGGTAGAAGATCAGTCAGGATCTAGATGAATGGTGCAGCAGACTCAAAACGTTGAATGGCCTAATTCTGCTATTCTGACCTTTGGTCATGGGTTCTTCTTAACTAGGTTTTGAACTTGATTGAAGATCTTGAGTTATCACTAATTCAAGACCTACTTCTACCAGGCTTGTTTGCAATTAAAAAGACGAATGGCTTTTTCTGAACTTTCAGTTCCGCACAGTGAGATGCCTCCCCTCCATTTCATTTTCACTTTTTAAGGAAGTGACTCAGAAGTTCAATTACTCCTCCCAATTCACTAACCCATATGTCTCCCACTTGCTGCGCTGATGGGACAAGCAATTTCCATGTATCAGTGCTTCATTTATTTAGGGAGGCTCTCAGGATGTTGTTGCAGCATTTTCTCTACTCTCCGAATGATCATTTACCATTACGGAGCTTGGAATACTGCACATGTCATGCAGACAATGTGGCCAATCTATTGCATCTATTTTTGTGTAATCAATGCCTTGATACTGGGTATGTTGGTCTGTGAGAGGACATTCTCACTGGTACATTTATCCTGTCAGTGGCTGTGTAGCATTTTGCAAAGGCAGTGCTGGTGATAACGCTCTAGGAGTTTGAGGTGTTTGCTGTTTCATAATGCATACACAAGGGTGGAGATCACAGATGCCCTTTGGATTAGCTTTGTGCTGGGTTTAAGGCTTAGACTTCGGACAATCTGTTCCGCAGGTGTTTGCACTGACACACTGGATTCAATATTGGATTCCTGATGAAGGACTTATGCCCAAAACGTCGAGTCTCCTACTCTTTGAATGCTGCCTGAAACAGCAAACAATGTTCAATCACATTGATCTTATGGACCACATGGGGGGGGAAATGGTGGCATAGCCGTAATGCGGGCAGTAAACCATAATCCCAGGCAAGTGTTCATGGGATGTGGGCTCAAATCTCAACATGGTTGATGATGAAATTTCATATAAGTTTTAAAAATGGGAGTTAAAAACGATCCTAATGGTAACCATATAACCACTGATGATTATCATTAAAAAGCCATCTCATTCACTCATGTCATGTAAGAAAGAAAATCTGCCAGTCTTAACTGGTCTGGTCTGCACTTGATCTAGAACCATAGCAATAGAATTGTTTCTTAAATGCCCTTTGGGCAATTAGAGATGACCAAAAATTGCTGGCCTAGCTAGTGAGGCTCATAACTTGTGACTTTTTTTTAAAAACGTCATAGCAAAACCAATGGGCATCAATTACCACTCATCAATGAATGGTGAGAATGCTCAGTTAAATATGTTTCACAGACTATTTAAGTCATTCAAAAGGACAACATTGAAGCTATCAATTAAGGTGCTCAATGTGTTTTAGATTCCACTGTATTGTCTTGAAGCTGTCAGTCCTGCCATACTGAAAACAATTAAAGTATTTGGCTAAATCATTCCAGATTCATGAGATTAGGACGTAAGCATTAATTTGTAAAATATATCACTTCTCTAATAGGTCCTATGGACACATTAATAACTTGTTACTACTTAGTAAGGGCCATGCAAGCTCTACCTGGACTGTCTTGGTCAGTGTACTAACATGTTAATAACCTGATTACAGGTCATCAGTTTATTCTCTAACACGTCATTACATCACACATGTCCCATGTCACCTTATCACATAACCAGTAGCTTAGCATTATGCTTCTTCCTTGATATGTTCAAATAACACCAACTATGGAACCATCATGGGAATTACCGGTTGTCAAGTAAGATGCGTTTGTAGATATCAATAGCCTCCTGGTAATGGGAACGCATGTAGTGGATTGAAGCTAGACTGAGTTGATCTTCAGTGATGTCCTGTAGATTCTGGTGGTAGTTCATCAACCGCTTCTCGTCACTGAACTATCACAAAACATTTGGAATTCTATTATAGATTAAAATAAAGGCAGCGTGAATAGAAACGAGGGAAACAAACAGAACAGTGAGGGCACCACGAAAAGGAAAGACTTAGCAAAAAGAATGTGAAAGAGGAGTTGGGAGGTCATGTTGCAGCTGTACAGGACATTGGTTAGGCCACTGTTGGAATATTGCGTGCAATTCTGGTCTCCTTCCTATCGGAAAGATGTTGTGAAACTTGAAAGGGTTCAGAAAAGATTTATAAGGATGTTGCCAGGGTTGGAGGATTTGAGCTATAAGGAGAGGCTGAACAGGCTGGGGCTGTTTTCCCTGGAGCGTCCGAGGCTGAGGGGTGACCTTATAGAGGTTTACAAAATTATGAGGGGCATGAACAGGATAAATAGGCAAAGTCCTTTCCCTGGGATCGGGGAGTCCAGAACTAGAGGGCATAGGTTTAGGGTGAGAGGGGAAAGATATAAAAGAGACCTAAGGGGCAACTTTTTCATGCAGACGGTGGTGCTTGTATGGATTGAGCTGCCAGAGGAAGTGGTGGAGGATGGTACAATTGCAACATTTAAGAGGCATCTGGATGGGTATATGAATAGGAAGGGTTTGGAAGGATATGGGCTGGGTGCTGGCAGGTGGGACTAGATTGGGTTGGGATATCTGGTCGGCATGGACGAGTTGGACCGAAGGGTCTGTTTCCATGCTGTACATCTCTATGACTCTATAAATAAAATGGAACAAGAGCAAAAGATAGAAGAACAAAAGAAGTAAGTTCCCCATTTCAAGAGAGATTAACAGAAAAACACATAAAACAAGTGCGATAGCAATATGAAATAGAGAGAGGGAGAAGGGGGTCAAGGGCACAAAACAATAAAAATGTGTTAAAGGAAGAAAGGAGTGCAAGTACAAAGAGACTAAAGACCAAATTTATCTGTAAAACAATCAGAAATAAATACATAACGTAAAATAATAACTAGCATTTCTATAACAATGTTTACATCCTAAGCGTACCTCACAGAAGCATTTTCAAAAGTTGACAGAGAACCAAATAGAAATATATTCAGATCAAAGATCAAAAGCTTGACTGAAGATGTTAGCTTAAAGAGTGACTCAAAAGACAGAAAGGGAGTAAGGTGATGTGAAAAGTTTTCACTTGAAAACTCCAGAGCTTAGGACCCAGGCAGCTGAAGGCACAGTTGCCAATGATGAAGTGATTAAATGCTCAAAAGGCCAGAATTGTGGGGGGGGGTTCACATCCGTTGCAGCACTAAATGACAAGAGATGGGTATGGATGAAGGTTAGGACTGAAGTTGTCTGGTGATTTTGGAAGAACTTGACAATAGTAATGAGAATTTTAAACCTGAGGATGTTGCTTATTTGGGAGACGGTGTATGTCAGTGAGGAAAGAAAGAAACAGTGAGTGGGACTTTATGCCACTGACCATAGGTTTTGGGTGACCTCAAGTTCAGGAACAATAGAAAATGAGGTCTGGTCAGGAGTGCTTTGGAAGCTAGTGGTAACAAAAGTTTTTTTTTAATATTAACTATTGCATATTAAACAACTTAAGGAGATTACCTTGTGAGCCAGGTGAAACAATAGGCGATTCTGCAATCGACTTTTAGGAGCTGAAAACAGAAGGAGTGGGCTTCAATTTCTAGTTATTGAAAATTTTGTTCCTTTTGCTTCTAAATTTTTAAGCAATAAGTGCACAGCATATCTGAATCTGGACTGCACTGCCTGGAAATGCGAAGGAGGGTTCAATTAAGTGTGACGATGTAGTCCCTTTAACAAGATTATTTTGTCCTTTTTTTCCAAAGGAGGTCGTAAAGGCAGAGGGGCTGAAATGTCTGAGCTAGAACCTAGTTTAACAATGGCAGAGGGAAGTGGTCAATTCCCTCAGTTCAGGTTTTTTCTAGTTTCTTTTAGCTGTAACAGTGAGAAGCTGCCTCAGTGCAGGAAAGCGCCAAGCTTCAGCAGCTGGTTCCTGACAGGCATTTTCTCAGAAATATTTTTGGAATTTGTTTCCTCAGGTCTGTAAGAACCTGTGTTTGAATTTACCTTTTGCTAAGGGACATGTTTATGGGATGTTGCGGGAATTGGAACAGCTCCTTAGTTAAGTTGCTATATTGAGTCGGTTGGAGTTTCAAATTAAGTTATTCTAAATTCCTGTTTTTTTTTGTTCGTGTTTGAACTGTAGTGTTTAAATAAATTCTGTTTTGCTTAAAGTCGAGTGGTTTGACCAGCTGCATCACTCCTGGATTATCCACTTCACATCTGCCTTTAAAGTAAGAAAAAAATTAGGGTCTAGGCTACCTTCTTGAAATATTTTGAGGGGGGTCTGGCCTGGTCTGTAACACAAGGCATTCATGAGAGAATTTGATGATCATTTGAACAGAAGTAAAGTGTAGGGTCACAGGAAACAAAATTATACTAACTGGATGGGTAGATGAATAGAAAGGGTTTGGAGGGATATGGAACAGGTGCTGGCAAGTGGGACTAGATTAGGTTGGGATATCTAATCTGCATGGACAAGTTTGACCGAAGAGTCTGTTTCCATGCTGTACGACTCTATGACTCTCTCAGAGGGCTATTCTATTAGCATTACTTCCCCGTGGCTCTACAATGTTTTTTCTAAAAGGAATCGAGATCCCTTTCAAAGTTACTATCGAATGTGTCGCCATAATACTTTAAGGTTAAGTTTTCCAGAACTTCATAACTCACATTAAAGTCTTCCCTCATCTCCCTTGTAGTGTTTGATAATCATTTCAGCTGTTGATACATCTATCAGTTGAGTTTCAATCATCTGGTATCTAATTCATTAAAATCCCTTATATAAAATGTTCACTTAAACTTTTCCACTCCAAGGTGTCACCTTTCATTGCTGCCTCCTCTGCCTCCTTGTACATCCCCAGAAAGAAGTAAGTACATGCTAGGTTCACCCAAACATCAGGGTGACAGTCTTCATTCTTTGTCAGGGCTTCATATTCCTAAAACATGCAAATAGAGAAATATAATAAATCACATGTAGCTGAGACAATCATATCCTTCTGCACAATCCAACAGAATTAACTATGTCTATTTAACAATGCCACATTATCTTTGCAACAAGATAACAGCCTTCAACTCACTTAAAGAAAGATATAATTTCATGTACAGTTCTCATCACGTCTCAGACACCAGTACGTCCATGTGTTAAATGATAATCTGCGCTCACTTAATCAAAAGAAAGCACATTTCTGTAAATCAACTAATAATGCATTCTGCAATTGGTCAAGGCAAGAAGCCATGTTAATTATACATGACATCCAGCCACCAGGGACCAAACAAGAATAGATTGGGGGACTGGATATCGATTTATGGAAAACATTTTCACTCTATTTGCCAATGGTAAATGGTAAAGTAAAAGCAAAAGCAGGATAATGCAGATGCTGAAACAAAAATAAAAAAAGGATGACATATTCAGCAGATCTGACAACTCTGTGGAGAACAAAAAGGGTTAACCCTTAAAAATTACAAGCTTTTCTTGGTTTAGATACTCCAGTCTCCAGATAGAAGTTCAGACATGCCTTATACATGTGTGTGGCAACACATTGGACATCCCAGTGCACTGGCCACACAATTATTGCCTGGGAAGTTTAAATTCCAATGGGAAATTATAGAATATCAAATTCTCCAAAAGGTTCTCAACTTGAATTAGAGTCGGACAATTCAAAGGATTACAATTTACTTACCTGAACAGTTAGCCAGGAAAAATGAAAAGGATTAAAACCTACTCTAGTACCCAACTAATTATAAAACAGAAGCTCTCAATCGCTCTCATTGACCCAACTTCCAGCTTAAACAACTGACCCTATTATTCTATCTTCCCCATGGACACACAACAAAGGATACTTGACAGACCATCCCATTATCCCTGAAGACATCTGACTGATCCCCAAGAACACCCGACCAAACAGCCCTGCCCCCAGATACCCCCCCACCAACAGATGCCTTACCTCTACAACTTCTCTCCCATTACTCGCAGATAGCTGAAACCACCATCCCTCTCGAGATGCCTGCCCCACCCCGCCCTCTCACCTGCTTATCTGCCATGTATACCCCCTCACTGAGTTGCCACCTTACCCCCTCAACCAGCAGGCATACTATCCACTCGCTCACCCAAATCCTACTTTCTTACCCAAACACGTGCCCACCCAATTTCCATTCCCATTTACTTAACACACTTACCTTCTCTCAGTAGCTTTTGAAGTAGCCCTGGGATCTTTAACCATTTTGGAACATGGCAGCTATTACCCTGAAAAAGGGACACTGATTCTGCGATGACTCATTCTGATGCTAACTGCATCTGTTGTAATAGATCCTGCATTAGAAGTTTGGCTAGTAAAACCTGGAACTAAGTGTTCTATTTTTTGTCTGATCTAGGTCAGAAATAGGGATTCAACCAGATCAAAAAATTCAGGGCTCCATTTCTCTCTCCAGAGGTAGGGTCAGAGTATTTACTGTTAATCAAATCCAAACATGCTGCAAGGAAAAGAATGGGGAATGTTATGTACTAGTGAGGTGGACACTGGGTTAATCCCATGATGGTGACAGTCCACAGATTTAGACATGCACTTGTCTTCAAAGTCCTGTTGCTCAGCAAAAGGAGTTCCAATTGCTGTTCAGCTGTAAAATAAAATCCTACAGTCCAATTTCTGACACACTATGCACAATATAGTGACAAAAGGCTTTTGCCCAAAACGTCGATTTTCTTGCTGCCTGATCTTCTGTGCTTTTCCAGCACCACACTCTCAACAATATAGTGACAGTTAGGTTGGACAAGATTTAATTGCTGCAGATTTTACACAGTTAAAAAGTGAGAAGCTGCATTAATTTGCTTGAGAAGGTGGTGGTAGACTGCCATCCCCGATCACTGCAGTCCTTGTACTGCAGGTAGATCCACAATGCCATTTGGAAGGGAATTCCAGGATTTTGACCCAGCGACAATGAAGGAACAGTAATATATTTCCAAGTCAGGGTGGTGAGTGATTTGGAGGGGAACTTGGTGGTGGTGTTCCCATGTACCTGCTGCCCTTGTCCTTTTAAATGGTAGTGGTTGAGAATTTGGAAGGTGCTGCCTAAGGAGCCTTGGTGAATTTTGGCAGTGCATCTTGTAGATGGTACACACTGCTGCTACTGAAGCGGTTGTGGAGTGACTAAATGTTTGTGGATGTTGTGGTAGTGAAGTGCACTGCTTCATCCTCGATGGTGTCAAGCTTCTTGTATATTGGTGGAGCTGTGCTCATCGAGGCAAGTGGACAGAATCTTCAAGTTGTACTTGGAAGATGATAGACAGGCCTTGGGAAGTCAGGAAATGAGTTACTTGCTGCAGTATTCCTAGCCTCTGACCTACTATGTTTATACGGCTAGTCCAGTTCAATTTCTGGTCAACGGTAACTACAAATATGTTGATATCCTGGGAGATTCAGTGAAGGTAACATCAAATGTCAAAGAGTGATGAATAGATTGGCTCTTATTAGAGGTCATCATTGACTGGCATATTGTGAAACAAGACTGTTACTTGCCACTTATGAGCCCTTGCCTGGATATTATTCAGGTCTTGTTCAATTTGGACATGGACTACTTTAGCATCTGAGGTGTCACAAATAGTGCTGATCATTGTGCAATCATCAATAGATATCCCCAGCCCTGACCTTATAATATGGGAAGGTCTGCAGTCTGAAGATAGTCAGGCCTAGGGCATTACCCTGATAAAATCCTTCAGAGATTTCCTGGATCTGAGATGTCTGAGCTCCAACAACCACAACCATCTTCATGTTTGCTAGATACAATTCTAACCAGTAGTGAATTTCTTTCTGATTCTTATTGACTCCAGTTTTCCAGTATTAAAGCATTTTAATATATCGGCTATGAGGTCTTTCTGATACGTGGAAAACATTTAAAATGTCAAAGTTTTTTCAAGTTTTCCCCTACCTCCATGGCCCTCCTATAATCTCCAAGGTGGAATGCACAGTATCCCATCCACAAGTCAACGTCTTCCTCATTCTCCCCCACATGCCGCTTGAACTGAAATAGAAAATGAACAGTCACAGAGAAGAGATCTTCCCACCAGTTGAAATGAAAGGAGCTACAGCTCTCAGCAATCATGGATTCATTATCTTAATGGGGAGAGACTTTGGGTGCTCTAGTGCAGGGAGATCTGGGTGTCCTCATTCATGAGTCCCAGAAAACTGGCATTCAGGTACAGCAGATAATAAAGAAAGCAAATGGAATGTTGGCTTTTATAGCTAAGGGAACAGAATATTAAAGTAAGAAAGTATTGTTGCAACTATACAAGGTATTGGTGAGACCGCACCTGGAGTATTATGCAGTTTTAGCCCTCTTATTTGAGCAAAGATGTAGTGGCATTGGAGGCAGTTCAGAGGAGTTCACTAGATAGATCCCAGAGATTAAGGGTTTGTCAAATGAGGAGAGATTGAGCTAAACTCTCTGAAGTTTAAAAGAATGAGGGGAGATCAAATGGAGATATTCAAAATGATAAAAGGTCTGGATAAAATAGACATGGACCAGATATTTCCTCTTGTGGGGCATTCTAGGACAAGTCTTAGAATAAGGGGTAGCACTTTTAAAACAGAGTTCAGGAGAAACTATTTCTTCCAGAGTGTTGCGTATCTGTGGAATTTGCTAACCTGAAGTACGGTGAATGCTGTGTGAGTAAATTTAAGAAGGAGTTAGATTTTTAATTGGTAATGGGTTGAAGGTAAATGGAGAGAAGGCAGGAAAATGGGGATGAGGAGTATATCAGCCATGATCGAATGGGGGATTGTCTCAATGGGCTGAATGGCCTAACTGTGTTCCTATATCTTATGAGGTTATGCTGCGTATACAGCATTGTGCCAAGTTTAAACGCAAAGGAATGGAATTAAATCATTCAGACCCCAGACCCATATAACCTGCCTTAATTTTATAATCTTTAACACTCTTGCCCAAAAAAAATCAATATGGCTATCAACTGATCTGCAGCCTCAATAGCTTTTTAAGGAGGGAGAATTTCCGATTCCCAGCACCCTTTGTGAGGAGACATGCTCATTGACATCACTCCTAGACAACCAAGCTCTATTTAAAAGTTTGGGGTTCCTCCCACCAGAAAATACAATTTCATCCTATCTATGCATTTAACTCCTTTAATCATGGGACCCACAACATTTATATCACCCCTTAATCTCTTTTACTCCCGTGAATACAAGTTTGTTACCTACAATCTGGTCTTAATTTAAGCCTTAAAATTACAACATTGTTCTGGTGAATGTGTCACATGTCCATTCCTTCTTGCGGTACAGTGCTCAGATGAGAGATCAGTATCCCAGATGGTCTTAGGTTACAGAAGATGTAAATGGACTGGTCAGATGGCCAGCTCAGTGGCAGATAGAATTTCACTGAAAAGTGAGAGTTGATGCACTTTGGAAAAAGTAACAAAATAAGACATTGATAGCAGGACACTAGAAAGCTCAGAGGAACAGAGAGATCTTGGGATGCTTGTCCACAGATCCCTAAAAGCAGCAAGACAGGTTAATAGGGCAGTTAAGAATGCATATGAGACATTTGCCTTTATTAATCATGGCATTATAAGAGCAGGGAGGTTGTGTACAGAACTTGGATTAGTTTTAGTTAAAGGGCCAGTAACAGGGGGCATAATTTTAAGGTGAATGCAGGAAGTTTAAAAGTGGTTTGGAGCAACGTTTCGTTCCACCCAGAGGGTAGTGGGAATTCGGAACACACTGCGGAGGGTGATAGAAACAGGAAACCTCACATTCTTTGCGACATATATGGATAAAACCTGATAACGTTAGAGGCAATAAGCCAAATGCCGGAAAATGTGTCTAGTGTAGATTTAGAGTAGTTTTGTCATTGCAGACCAGATGGGCCACAGGACCTCATTAATATAGAAATCTATGATTCTATAGGAGAGAATGAGAGCTCTGTACAACTAAAAGATTTCTTTCACCCTTTGTACAGCAGTCACCTTTAGATAGACCAATATTCCATTAGCCACTTATGTTCGAACTTGTATCCGTGTAGTCAGTATATGCCCATGGAAAATGGCCATTTGTATTTGATTCCCCAAATGTTTGGACAAATTTGTAGTTTCTGGCTTTTCTCAACTTGAAAAATGCTCTGACCTATCTTTTTTAGATCCAAAGTGGATTACACTACCAATGATACATTACGTGCACATACACTCTTTAAGGTCAGAAGGGTAGCTGCAAATCCACTCAGCATAAGAGGCAGCAATAGTGCAACCCTCCTGGCCTGAGAGAATTAGTATCACATTAAAGGATCAGTTAACTAGATGACCAAGAGTTGTTCAAGGAATCACTGCACACAACACAATAGATGTGGCATTTCCTTTGTCAGAAACTGTGTGCAACTGTCAAAGAGCAGAAACAAAACCAGAAAATACTGGGCATACACAGCAAGTCAGGCAGCAACCTGATCTACTGAATGTTTCCAGCATTGTTTTGTGTTTTGGAAGAGTTAGATAAGATATACTGCTGCTCTCCACTTTTCATAAGGATTTGCATAATAAGTCTGTGGAATGGTTATAAACAGAAACCTTTCTATATATAGAGGAATTAATTCATATCTCTGATTGTTACCGTGTGCAAATAACTGATCAGTACTTCTAATACAATAGCAGATTTGACTTAAAACATGATTAATGGTTTTACAGGATCAGTGGTCTCCAAGCCAATGAAATATTACAGCTACACAGAGCTATTCACAACATGTATGACTCAAATCTGAGTTCCAGTGTAAGATGAAAAGGAAAAGTTCCTCTGGTTGTTACATATCAGCTGAATGTTAAATACAAGAAGAAAGTTTCCTCTAAGATATTTCTAACAAAGGGTTCTGGAACAACTAGAATTTCCACTCAAATCTGTGATCAGAAGGAAATTCTACTAAGCTTAAAACATTGCTCATACATAGGGAAAGAATTATTTGAACAAAATATGGACACATTCTTTCACATCTACAGGCTGAATACATACACCATCTTTTAAATAGTAAAGTCATCCATAGTAAAATTAAAATTATATATGTTGAGACAAAGGGGAGATAATAGGAGGACCAGAGAGCTTCCTTGTATGATTATTCAATGAGCTATGAACAAAGTGAGATTAATGGAAAACTGCAGAATTCTGACGGTTTATTTTATAGGTAAACAGAGGTTGCAGAAACCTTCAGAAGTTCAGATGTTTAGGAATGTGACTTTTACAGTTTAACATGCATAAAAACTGATTTGCCTGGAATAATTCTGATTTATGGGAGTGCTCATAGAAAGGTTGAAGTTGTACACTGATTTTTTTGCTCATAGGGCATTCAAAAAAACTTTCAATTAAATACATTTTTTTGATGTTTTAATATAGGAAATGGGCCAACCAATGTGCACATATCAAGGCCCCACAGGGTAAATTACCATCAGCTTTGGGACAACAACAGAACTGCTGGAAAATCAGTAGGTGTGGAATGAAAGCAGAGTTAATGCTTTGAGTCAGTGACCCTTCTTCAGATTTCAGTTCTGCAATTCAGAAATTGTTGTTTTTTATTTCAGATTTCCAGCATCCACAGTTTTCTTTGGGGGGGATATTGATTTAGAACCATTGGGCAGAACATTAGGGAAACTCTCTCACTTCTGTTAATCTAACATGAGAGGGTTGCCAGCTCCAATACTGCAAACCCCTTTGATTCGGCAGAGAAGTGCCAAACATCAGATGTTCACGTCTTTGGACTACGACTTGAATGGGGAGGTAATGGCCTTGTGGTATTATTGCTAGATTATTAATCCGGAGACCCAGATAACATTCTGAGTTCGAATCTCACCATGGCAGGAATTAAGCATATAATGATGACCATGAAACCATTGTCCATTGCCAGGAAAAATTCAACTGTTTCATGAATGTCCTTCAGGGAAGGAAATCTGTTGTCTTTACCTGGTCTTGCCTACAAGTAATGTTTTATGTTGATTCCTGAAGAAGGGCCTGTGCCCGAAACGTCGAATCTCCTGTTCCCTGGATGCTGCCTGACCTGCTGTGCTGTTCCAGCAATAAAGTTTCAACTTTGATCTCCAGCATCTGCAGACCTCACTTTCTCCTACAAGTAATGCCAGACCCATACAACTGTGGTTGACTCTTAATTGCCCTCTGGGCAAATATGATGAGTACTAAATGCTGGCCTAGCCAGCAATACCCACACCCCATGAATAAATAAAAAATAAGTTACCTCTAACTTGGAGGAGAAAAGCACTGCCAACTGAATTAAGGCGGAGGTCAATGAATCTCTTACTTTTCATTTGCTTTATAACTATGAACGAAGGTTACTTTTTCACTCAAATAATATTGCAGTGGAAGGACAAAATGCCTAATCTGAACATCCGGTTTTACCTCCAGCAATGTCAGGGCCCCTGAGTAGTCTCTACTGGCCAGATATTCCTCCAGCTTCGGAATCTTTTTCCCCTTTTTCTTCTTTTTATCCATCTGCAGCGTTTCCCCACCAACAGCAGGTTTTGCACGTGACAGCATCTGGTCAGAAAAGAAAGTACTGATACTCACTCCAGAAGGTTTTGGCTTGAATATTAACACAAACCTTATAATGGTCTCTGACCAACTGTATAATTGAGATTACAGCCACCAGAGACAAACAAAAGCAGATAGAACAGCAAACATCTCCTTGGTAAAGGACTTAGTTTTAAAATTAGCTTTGGCTCCCAACTTTACTCTCATATGTTTCACAGGACTCCATTTCTGCAGATAATCAGCAACCAGGCTAACTCGATGTCAGATTGGGTTCTAAGTGACCATTCTTCCTTGCAGCATGATTAGTGAATTCCTGTGGATTACAGAGATGCCAGCCCCTGCTCTCACCCAAACAAACAGTCAACTGTATTCTCCAGTGAAAATCAAATTAAGAATGGAACTCAGGATCCCTCATTACTTCCATTCCCCAGTGTCTACTTAAAAAATGAAAGTCTGAGATGTTTGTTCTTTCACCACTTTGGTTTAACAAAAATTGAGAATTGGATTATTACCTGAAGAGGAAAAATAAGGCAGGGAATTGTGACTTATCATGTTTCTCTTGCAGAGAATCAACATTAATGATGGGTTGAATAGCTCCTCTGTAATCCATTTCATGATTCTATGGAAAACTTTATCAGGAATCATTCCTGGTACATTATCAATATCCTAGGAATCATCATTGACCAGAAACAACTAGAACAGCCATATAAATATTGTGGCTACAAGAGCACATCAGAAGCTAAGCATTTCATGATGAGTAACACATTTCCAGTCTCCCCAGTGTTGATCTGTCATCTAAAGGCACAAGTAAAGAGAGTGATGGAATTCTCTCCATTTGCCAGGATGAGTGCTGTTCTGAAAGCACACAATAATTCAGCACCATTCAGACAAAGCTGGCTTGATAAGCACCCCGTTGCAGTGGCAGTACAGTGTACAGAAGTCACCAAGACTTCTTCAAATCACTTTCCAAACGCACAATTTCCATTTCCAGAAGAACAAGGGTGGCAGATAGATGGAGACACTACCACTTGCAAGTTTCCCTCCAAGTCACACATTGTCCTGACTTCAAATTATATTGCCATTCTTTCACTGTCACTGGGTCAAAACCCTGGATCTCCCTTCCTAGCAACACTGTGGATGCATCTACAACACATGGACTACAGTTGTTCAAGGTGGCAGTTCACCACCGCCACTACCTTCTCAAGAGCAACTAGAGATGAATATCAAAGACTGGCCCAGCCAGGAATTCCAGTGTCCTGTGAATCAACAAAACTATAACATTCTGGGTATTCATATGTTGAAGTGATATTTCTAAACCATCTCTAAAGACACAGTGTGCAAAAACAGGAAATAGCTAGGATGGAAAATGTGGGTATCATAATATAGCAAAGCAAAGTAAGTCTAAATTTCAGTGGTCTCATAGGAATGTACAGACATTTGTCAACTATTGCACTTAGATACTGATCTGGATCTTGCTGAACAAAGATTTCCCAAACCCATGCTGCTATGTATTTCTTTCAGGATACAACACATCTTTCGCAGAAATATGCAATGCAGTATATCTTAAAGAAACTGACAGAGCAGAGTCAGAAGATAGGAAACATCTTTTGTTTTTAAAACAGCACTATGAGTTGATAAGTTTAAAGGTCCAGTCGTGTGAGTGAGTGTGTAACATAAGTTGTCAGGTGAGGTGAGGTGAGTAGATAGTTGAGCTGAGACAGTTTGGAAAGGGGTAGTTGGATCAGATGGAGGCAGTAGTTAGTTGGTAATCATGTCAGGTTACAGTCAGGAGGGGAAGTTAAACAGGTATTGGACTAGGTTCAACCTATCTAATATTTCCTGAGTAACTATACAGGTAATATCAGGCTTTTATGGTACAATTGCGATTTGTCACATTTCTGGGGCAGGTAGAACTTGAACCTAGGTCTTCTGGCCCAGATGTAGGGGTAGTACCACTGTGCCACAAAACCTGCTTGTTTGTTCTCCCACGATACTCCATGCAATTGCCAAACAACTGTAACTGCCCTAGTGTGCTATACAACTTATCAGAGAGCTAAAGGCAATAATAACTTAATAACTTTAGAAATGTTTTAAATATTTCTTTGATGCATTTATTTTGAATTAAACATTTGTCCAGCCACATTTAACAAAGGCATCGTACACTACATACTGCACTTCAGTTAAGCAATAACCATATTCCAAGTCGAGACTTTAAAAGGTCGGATATTCAGGATCTCATCCATGGACTTAGTCTTCTTCAGGGTCATCGTATCGTTTGTGACTAAGATACTGATTGAACGACTTTATAACGGGCCTTCCGGTTCCCTGAAAATCCCGCGATTGATGCCCGGCCTCGGATTTCCCAAAGCCACTCTCTCTTCGATGGAGAGTGCCTGGGCCTCCCTCAGACCCTTCCCAGACCAGGCGCAGAGTTTTGAACGGCGGAGATCAGGGGCAGGAATTCACGGTTGAAACGGAGCTGCGGGTGCGGGGCGATCCCATGAACTCACCATTTTGTCGCTTCTTCCAACTCCAAGAAAACTAACCGCCCGCTATTGCCGTGATAGCAACGAAGCCCCGCCTCCCCGCGGCTATCATAGCAACCGAATCCCGTCTCCCTCCGGGCTGTCATGGCAACAAAGGGTCACCACCCCAAATCCGGTCGCAGCGACACAGCCCCGCCTCCCCATGGGGTTGTCATGGCAACAAAGGCCCGCGCCTCGAAATCCGGGGGCAGCGACAAAGCCCCGCCTCCCCATGGGGTTGTCATGGCAACAAAGGCCCGCGCCTCGAAATCCGGGGGCAGCGACACAGCCCCGCCTCCCCATGGGGTTGTCATGGCAACAAAGGCCCGCGCCTCGAAATCCGGGGGCAGCGACAAAGCCC
This sequence comes from Chiloscyllium plagiosum, assembly GCF_004010195.1. Lineage (NCBI taxonomy): Eukaryota > Metazoa > Chordata > Chondrichthyes > Orectolobiformes > Hemiscylliidae > Chiloscyllium > Chiloscyllium plagiosum. The sequence continues at coordinate 20,266,806 of NC_057748.1, read as the reverse complement.
CGCCTCCCCATGGGGTTGCCGTGGCATCAAAGGCCCGCTCCTCCAAATCCTGTCGCAGCGACACAGCCCCGCCACCGGATCCTCCCGACATCTTAAGACATATGTTAATAGAACCTAGTAATTAAATCAGAAATGCCTTTGGAATAGTTGTAACTCTCGAGAAACTCAAACCCCAATGTTTATTTCCTCAGTATGCCGAAAAACTGTGGATCTGAGCTGCTTCAGTAACTCTGCATATACTAAAGATTTTTTTGTGAATAAAGTATAATTTTGCAAAAATAACTTAGGCACTTTAATGTTCTCAATGCATTTCACAACAGCATTATAACACAAGGTAAGTACTGTATATAAATTAGCTTGAAGGTTTGTTTTCAGACGTTTCGTCAACATACTAGGTAACATCATCAGTGAGTCTCCAGTGAAGCGCGGGTGTTATGTCACACCTCTCCATTTATAGTTCTTGGTTTCTTAAAGTGGGGAGATGTCACTTATGGTTTTTTTGAAGGTAAATAGGGTCAAAATCAATGTGTTTATTGATGGAGTTCTGGTTTGAATGCCATGCTTTAAGAATTCGCGTGCGTGTATTTGTTTCGCCTGTCCTAGGATGTGTGTGTTGACCCAGTCAAAGTAGTGTCCTTCTTAGTCTATATGTATGGAAACTAGTGATAGTGGGTCATGTCTTTTGGTGGCTACTTGGTGTTCATGTATCTTGGAGGAAAGATTCCTGCTAGTTTGACCGATATTTTTTACAGTTCTTGCATGGTATCTTGTAAATGTTGTTAGTTTTGTGAGAGGTATGTAATGTATGTGGCTGTTTAAGTGTGTTTAAGGTCTGCAGGCTACCATGATGCCAAAGGGTCTGAGTAGTAGGGAAGTCGTTTATGATATATCTTTGATGTAAGGTAATGTGGCTATAGTTTTTGGTTGCGCTGTGTCTGCTTGTTTGGGTTTGTTTCTGAGGAATCGGCGTATTGTGTTTATTGTTGTAGACAGGGGAACCTCGATTATCTGAACATGACGTGTAGTCACTATTTCGTTCCGATAATTGATTATTCGTTTAATTTCCTCCTGAGGCTTGGAGTTTTTAAAGTCTGCTCCCCATTCAGGAGACTAGCAGCAGCACAAAGCACATGAGCCCCCACCCCCCAACCCCATGCAACACCACACCCACCTGCCACTGCCCCCAACCTCATCCAACACCGGCCCCCGCCTCCCCTGCCCCCAACCCCATCCAATATTGGCCCCCGCCT
>NC_057748.1:20218157-20265171 GCF_004010195.1 Chiloscyllium plagiosum | reverse complement strand
CCCTGCCCCCAAACCTGTCCAACACCATTCCCACGCCCCTAAACCCCACCCCTGCCCCCCAATCCCGTACACACCCACCCCCCTCTCCGGGGCAGCTGGACTGTACACCAACAACAAGACTGCTGGTGCTGCCTTCTTGGGGTAAGTCTCCAAATAGCACTCACACACAGACACAGCCACAGCTACACACACAACGTTTTACTGCAACATTTGGACAGGTTCCACGTTTGCCCTGTACAGGATAATGTTGGAGAGATTATCTGGGGAAGGGGTGGGTTTAGGGTACACCCCTCGGTAGAACTCTTGGGAAAGTGTGGGGAGAGAGAGCGAGGGCAAGAGGTCAGTCATTTAGAGACAGTGCCTGTTTCATCACTGTAAACAAAAGGCGCAATCACTGTTAGAAACACGTCTTGATGTAATGTTTCTATCGGGACCTCGAGATCTCCTTTGAATAATCTGATTTTTGGATAATTGGTATTTGGATAATCAAGGTTCCTCTATTGATATTTTTCTTTTGCTTTTTGTAGTTCTTGAGTGCTGCAGTGTGATGTAACTCATTAAAATAATGTCTTCATGCAGCTCCATTTGTGGATGTTAGGATGATTGCTTCTGAAGTTAAGTATTTGGCCCATGTGTGTTGTTTTTCAGTAGACACTGATTTGAAGCTTTCCATTAACTGTTTGTTTAACTGTCATGTCAAGGAATGGGAATCTGTTGCCATTCTCTTCCTCTCCTAAGAATTTTATGCCTGTCAGATATTCTTGATGGTATTGTATGTTTCCTCTAATTTGTTCTGTTTTGTGATTACAAAGATGTCATTTACGTAGCGGACCCAAAGTTTGGGTTGGATAGACGGGAGGGCAGCTTATTCACCCACCTTAAGAAACCAAGACCTATAAATGGAGAGGCCAGACATACCACCAGCACTTCATCAGAGTCTCTCACTGATGATGTTACCGAGTATGGTGACGAATTGTCTGAAAACAAAGCTTCAAGCTCAGCAAGCTAACTTACATGCCTTTCATCAACCTTAGCTACAAATCTTCTCAAAAATTTATAACACATGGTGTCACATTGAACCACAGAAGGAGATATTAGGTTAGATGTTGGTCAAAAAGGTGGGTTTATTTAAGGAGTGACTTGAAGGAGATGGAGAAGTGTAAATGCCAGAGTTTGGAGCAATTGAGAGCATGGCTGCCATATGTAACTCTAACATCAGACTGGTGCCTCCTCTGAATATGTCCTCTGCAAACTTTATCCAGGCACTGTTTTGGCTCCAGATTCTCTTATGTAACCATGCACTTACAGGTTGTGAGCCATTAGATTTAGATCACCTTGTCCCTTCCAGGCTGCCTTCTGTTCAATTTAGCCCTAATCCATCCATGCCCCATGCTTTATCATCCTTTTCAACCTCTCCTTTGATATGTTGATCCAAGTGCCCCGTGCCACTATTGGAAGAAGAGCTGAGCAAATTGGACCTTTGCTCTCTGGAATTTAGAATAATCAGAGCAATCTAATTTAAACAAGGCTCCAAAGTGGCTTCACAAAGTTAGCATGCTAAAAAGTTGTTAGCGCTGGCTAGGGAATTTGGGGCATAGTCTCAGGCTAGGAGGATGATGACATAGGAATGAACATACATATAAACATATAATCAGGAATAGACTATTTGGCACCTCAAGCCTGCTCTACCATTCAACAAGATCATGGCTGATCTGATTCTGGCCTCAACCTGCTTTCTTGACTTACACCTTTATCATTGGGCTGCCTTGTTTAGTCAAGAATCTATCTACCTCTGTCTTAAAAACATTTGATGACTGCTTTCTGGTGAAGACAGTTCCATAGTCTCAGAACCTCAGAGAAAGAAATTCTCTTAATCTCATTTAGAGTCACAGAGTCATAGAGATGTACAGCATGGTAACACACCCTTCAGCCCAACTCGTTCATGCTAACCAGATATTCTAAATTAATCTAGACTCACTTGCCAGCACTTGGCCCATATCCCTCTAAACAGTTCCTATTCAAATGTTATAATTGTACCAGACTTCTTCAATTTCTCTGGCAGCTCATTTCATGCATGCACCACCCTCTGCATGAAAAGGTTTCCCCTTAGGTCCCTTTTAAATCTTTGCCCACCCACCCTAAACCTATGCCCTCTAGTTCTGGACTCCCCCAAACAAAGGAAAAGACCTTGTCTGCTTACCCTATCCACAACCCTCATGATTTTATAAATCTCTTAAAGTCACCCCTCTTCCTCTGACGCTCGAGGGAAAACAGCCCCAGCCTATTCTGCCTCTCCCTGTAGCTCAAACCCTCCAATCCTGGCAACATCCTTGTAAATCTTTTCTGAATACTTTCAAGTTTCATAACATTCTTCTGTAAGAGGGAGACCAGAACTGCACACAATATTCCAAAAGTGGCCTAACCAATGTCCTGTACAACTGCAACATGACCTCCCAATTCCTGTACTCAATGCTCTGACCAATAAAGGAAAGCATGCCAAGCATCATCTTCACTACCTCATCTGCCTGCGACTCCACTCCAAGGTTCAGCAACACTCCCTAGGACCTTAACTGGAAGACCCCTTATTTTTAAACTTGTTTTCCTCTTGTTATAGTCTTTCTTTACAAGGAGAAACATCAGAAGAGAGTCAGCATTGAAATATGAGTGAAGGAGTGAATAGAAGCCCAGAGCAAAGCATTAATGAATGACAAGGAAAGAAAGATAAGTTATCAGTGTGTTCAAAATGTTTCAAGAGAATGTATCAGCACTTACCAAATTTCAAAGTGTTCGGTTGTTAATTTTCTTATTGTATTTCACAAATTAGAAGCCAATACTACAGAATTCTAAAGGAGTGCTACACTGTTAGAAGTATGTCTTTCAGACACGACCAGTGTTTGCCTTCTCAGGTGACAATATTTCAAACAAGAGCAGGGGAGTTATCTCCTTGTGTTCTAGCAAAGACGTCTCCATAGTGAACATAATGCAAAAATATTGTCTTGTCATTATCATTATATCATAATAACCCTGAACTGGGGAACCTGTCTAGGAATAAGGGACTGACAATTTAGGATATGAAACTTGAAAGGGTTCAAAAAAGATTTACAAGAAAGTTGCCAGAGTTGGAGGATTTGAGCTATAGGGAGAGGTTGAATAGGCTGTGGCCGATTTCCCTGGAGGATCGGTGGCTGAGGGATGACCTTAAAAAGGTTTATAAAATCATGAGGGGCATGGATAGTATAAATAAACACAGTCTCTTCCCTGGGGTGGGGGAGTCCAGAACTAGAGGGCATAGGCTTAAGTAAGAGGGGAAAGATATAAAAGAGACCTAAGGGCCAACTTTTTTATACAGAGGATGTGGTGGAGGCTAGTACATTTGCAATATTTAAAAGGCATCTGGATGAGTATATGAATAAAAAGGGTTTGGAGGGATATGGGCCGGGTGCTGGCAGGTGGGACTAGATTGGATTGGGATATCAGGTTGGCATGGACTGAAGGGTCTGTTTCCATGCTGTACATCTCTATGACTCTTTGACTGAGATGATAAGGTATTTCTTCATTCAGGGGTTGATGATTCTTTGGAATTCTTTACTCAGAGGATTGTGGAGGCTTAGTTGTTATGTCCAAGACTGACAGAGATGGATTTCAATATAAAAGCATCAAGGGGACAACAGGAACAGTGCAGAAAAATGATAAGATCAGCCACGATGATCTTATTGAATGCCAGAGTGAGCTCAAAAGGCAGAAAAGTATCTTCGAACTCCTATTTTTTACATAATTATATTTGTGGGTGCTTGCTTTGTCCAAACCGACTGCTTTATTTCCTACATTATAACTGTGAGAATGTTTCAAAAGTGCTTCATTGGCCATAAAGTGCTTTGAGACACCTGATGGTCCTGAATGTGCTCCATGAAATGCAAGTCCTATTTTCCATTTTTTTTTTCAGAATAATACCAGACAAACAACAGGAGTGAAATTGTAATTGGGCCTGGGGAGGAAGCAGGTACAATATCATTTATTTATTGGCTTTTAGTTGGTTTCTCGATCGAATTGTTCCATCTGTTGTTATCTGGTGTCCTGTTAATGACAGTTTGGAAAATCAATGGAACAAATTCATTTCTACATCTCAATGTAACCAGGAAACAGTTGGCCAGCAGACTTTGGTAACTCTGGAGATACAAGTGGAAACATAATTTTGCTTGTAATTTCAGCAGTAGATCGATGTATCAAGTGATTAAATGTGCCACATATAATGTATGTGCTCGTCATTTACACAGCACATTCAATTCCAATCATGAATTCTTGACATTGACTCAGGTAACTCACTACACCATACGAATCTGAAAATTCCACACTCTCCAGCTCAAAGATTTTCTTCAGCTTTAACAGGGACCCAGGTTCAATCCCCACCTTGGATAACTGTCTGTGTGGAGTTTGCACATTCTCCCCGTGTCTGTGTGGGTTTCTCCGGGTGCTCCGGTTTCCTCCCACTATCCAAAGATGCGCAGGTCAGGTGAACTGGCCATACTAAATTGTCCATATTGTTTAGGTACATTAGTCAGGGGTAAATGTAGGGGAATACGTCTGGGTGGGTTGCTCTTCGGAGGGTCGGTGTGGACTTGTTGGGCCAAAGGGCCGACTTCCATACTGTAGGAAATCTAATCTAATCTTAAAAAAAACCAAAGCACATCTCTGACTTAAAGCATGGTTCCAACATTACAAGAAATGTTGGTTCCTCTGCATCAGGAACAGAAAGAGAACATTGTCGTCGCTTCCCGATCTTGGTCGCTCTTGAGTGATTTGATTTGATTTATTATTATATATACCTAAGCACAGTGAAATGTTTTGTTTCGCATGCAGTACAGACAGATCATAACATACAAGGACATACAAATCGTAGGATGTTTAGACAGACCAAGGCACACAAAGGTCAACATGAGATTTGAAATTAGAGAGTTTCATTCAGCAGTCCAATAACAGCAAGGAAGAAGCTGTTCTTCAACTTGCTGGTATGTGTGTTTAAGTTTCTGTATCTTCTGCCTAACGGCTGAAGTTGGAAGAGAGTATTACTCAGATGGAAGGAGTCTTTGATGATATTGGCAGCCTCTCTGCGTGGCAGCAAGAAGTGTAGACGGAGTCCATGGATGGGAGGTTGGCTTACATGATGGTCTGGGCTGTGTGCACAACTTTCAGCAGTTTCTTATAGTCTTGGACAGAGCAGTTGCCATACCAGGCCATTATGCACCCAGATAGAATGCTTTCTATGGTCCATCTGTAAAAGTTGGTGAGGGTCCTTACAGACATGCCAAATTTCCTAAGCCCCATAAAGAAGAATAGGTGTTGTTGTGCCTTCTTGACCATTGCATCTACATGGAGATTGAAGACAGATTGTTGGTTGCTGGGTGCAGAATGAGTTTGTAGATAACCATTGGTTTAAGCTGACATTAGATTCAGTATTCATCCTCTCCCCTCCCCCCTGTAATAATTAAATAGCTTGTCATTACAGTTATGCTAACATATTAAAGTGACTGGACAGCTCTAGTCTCCTGATGCAATTTGTTGTCAAACTTTGAAAGTTTGAAAGTATATTGACTTGTTGAAAGTGTTGGCCTCTGTCAAGTCTTGGTCCTTTCATGTATCATTGTACGATACACTCACAATTTCTGTTAATTATTCAGACTTTCCATGTCTCTGCTGTTCACTTGTTAAATTAAAATAAATCAATCAATAAATAAACCTGCTCTTTTCTCCACTATTGAAAAGTTCAATAATTGGTTTCTTATCTCACCCAATTGCTGATTGTTCACAGGCACACAGACAATGAGCTTATTTGACTTTGGCCTCTGACTCTGTCCTTACCTAATATTCCAAAGAACACATCCCAGCAATGTCAGTGAATGACATTTAGAAGTTGATTGGAGTTGATCCATGCTAACCCAATAGAGTCATAGACATGTATAGCATGGAACAGACCCTTTGGTCCAACTTATCCATGCCAACCAGATATCCCAACTCAATCTAGTCCCACCTGCCAGCACCTAGTCCATATCTCACCAAACCCTTCCTATTCATATACCCATCCAGATGCCTTTTAAATGTTACAATTGTACTAGCCTCCACCTACTTCCTCTGGCAACTCATTCCACACACGCACCACCCTCTGCTTGAAAATGTTGCCACTTAGGTCATCTTTCCCCTCTCACCCTAAACCTATGCGCTCTAGTTCTGGAGTCCCCTACCCCAGGGAAAATACTTTGTCTATTTACCCTATCCATGCCCCTCATGATTTTATAATCATTTTATATTTTTCTGTTAGCCAATCCCAATGTTCAAGTGCTTCTCCCTACCGTAGCCAGGAACAAGTGTTTTCCTCTAATTTCTTTCCTAGCTCAGCTTGTGCCTTCTTTGAGCTCAGCTTCTCCAATTAGACCCTGATCTCATTCCACCAACTTCTAACATCATCACAACATCTACATAGCAATAACCAAAGCCATACATTACACTGTCCCAGATTTTGCATTATAAATAACTTTAAAACTAACTATTCAACTCATGCATGGGAATAAATTGGACAGCAACTATCTACATCCGCAGATAAATAAGGAAATCTAGCAGATGCTGTCAGTGATCCTGTGCTTTACCACAGAATGCACTGTAACAGTCTTCACCAACAGAAACAACATAGAAATCAAAACAATAGTGAGAACCTGTGGTTCTTCTACCCACTAGTTGCGAACTAAACATGTCTAAAAAGTTCAGGGTTGTCACATTCAAGAGTAAGTGAACTTCTGAAGACATGATAAGTGATAATTTCTGCCAGAAAGCTTATAGTTCTAAAATACAAATTTTAAATTAATTTTGAAGTTTTAAACTTTTTCATTCCCTTTCTTCCCTTAATTACATTTGTCTTCCCTAATCTTTTTTCATTTCGGATACGTGATATAAGTCTGATTTACATTTACTGCCTTAAACTTCCTGATCTAACCTGTGTTTCTCAGGGATGAGAAGTCTGTTGGAAGACTCTCAATGGTTTTTTTTGCATTGCTTTGGATCAGGTTCTTGAATAATGTAAGATACTATCCTACACCCATAACATGTTTGTGGTCAAAAATCAGGGAGGTAAATGGTGAGTTTATTCTGACAGCAAAATCTGGGCCATTTCCCCTCTCTCTCACTCAGTCATTCTGCAGCCATGGAAGCCGTACAGTGTGGAAACAGGCCCTTTGGCCCAACAAGTCCACACCGACCCTCCGGGGAGTAAACCACCCAAACCCACTTCATTACCCTATTATTCTACATTTACCCCTGACTAATGCACCTAACCTACACATCCCCGAATACTATGGGCAATTTAGCATAGCCAATTCACCTAACCTGCACATCTTTGACTTGTGGGAGGAAACCAGTGCACCCGGAGGAAACCCACATAGACATGGGAAGAATATGCAAATTCCACACAGACAGTCGCCCAAGGTTGGAATCGAACCCAAGTCCCTGGTACTGTGAGGCAGCAGTGCTAACCACTGAGCCACTGTGCCATCCCCCACTGAGCTAGATGTGTGTTGGAAAGGCTGAAGCATCGTCTTTACCCACCAAGAGGCTACTAATTCCATCTCCCTTCTAGCCAAAGTCTCAAACAGAATTAGCTAATTTGCAATGTTAGCACTTTACTAGACCCTCTTGACCAGCAAGACTCCCTGCTTCGACATCTTAATGCTGCGTAACCTCAAGCCCCACCCATCTAGAATTTTTCGAAAATGTGATCAAGTTCTTATGTGTGAGGAAAGTTCAGTTGTTGTAGTTTACATGGATTTTAGCAAACCTTCCATATGGGAAACTGATTGGGTTAAATCACATGGACTAAAGCACATGGAATTCAAGAAAATTTGGCAAGACGGATCAGAAACTGGCCTAGTAATAGAATGATATACATGAAAATAAGAAGGGAATGTTAAGCAAGTTTGCAAACGACACCAAGATCGATAAGTTCAATAATTGTTTTCTGACCTCACCCAATTGCTTATTTTTCACAGGGGCACATAGAGAATGAGCTCATTTGACTTTGATCTCTGACCCAGTCCTTACACAATATCCCAGCTGATTAGTGATTAATAATGAAGAAGATGATTGTAGGTTACAGGAAGATATAGATTGGTTGGTGAGATGGGCAGAGCAATGACAGATAGTACTTAATCCTGATAAGTGCAAGGTGATATACTTTGAATGAACAAACAAGATGTGAGAGTATTTAATGAATGGCAGGACGCTCGGTAGCTTAGGGTAACAGAAGGATTGTGGGATAATTATTCATAAATCCCTGAAGTCAGCCAAGCATGTGAATAGGATAGTTAAGAAGGCATATGGGACACTTGCTTTCATCAGTTGTAGCATTAAGAATAAGAGCAAGGAGGTAATGTTGCTGTTGTAGACAGGGTTGGTCAGGACACCACTGGAGTACGATGTGCAGTTCTGCTCACCTCCCTACAGGTAGGATGTGATAGCACTAGAGGGGGTACAGAGGAGGTACAACAGGGTGTTGCCTGGGATGGCGCAATTGAGCTATAAGGCAAGACTAAACAGGCTTGGACTGTTTTCTTTAAAGCAGAGAAGGTGGCGGGGATGGGGGGGGTGGGATATGATTGAGATGTATAAGATTATGAGGGTATGGACAGGGTGATTAGGGAGCAGCTGTTCCCCTTGGTTGAGGGATCCATCACAAGGGAGCACCTTGTAGGGTAAGAGGCAGTAGATTCAAAGGCGATTTGAGTAAAACCGTTTTCACTCAGAGGGTGGTGAGAATCTGAAATGCACTGTCTGTGATGCTAGTAAAGGTTGGATACCTTACAACATTTAAAAAAGATTTGGATGAGCACTTGAAATATAACATTCAAGGATATGGGACAAATGCAGGCAATTGGGATTAGCGCACCTTTAGTGGTAGTTATTGTCATTGCAGACTTGAAGGGCCTTTTCTGTATGACTATATGACTCTGCTCGTTGCTGAAGCCCTCCTTGATGCCTTTGTCATTTCTGAGATGATGTGGAGGAGCCGGTGTTGGATTGAGGCGGACAAAGTTAAAAATCACACAACACTACGTTATAGTCCAACAGATTTAATTGGAAGTACAAGCTTTCAGAGTGCTGCTCCTTCACCAGGTAGCTAGTCAACCTGACTATATTCAACGATGGAGCCTTCGTTATCTGGGGTTGAGAATTCTGTAGATTTACCACTCTCTAGGTGAAACAAAAATCTTCGTCATCACCTCCAAGTTTCTCATCTTCAGGATTTTTCTCACTAAACCTAAGAATCAAATAGGTAGTTATGGTCCTTATGTTAAGAGATGAGTGAGGAAAAGTTACTGTCTGGAATGATTGATTAATAGAGGAAAACAGAGTATGAGAGTAAGCTTGCAAAGAACATACAGATCAATAGTAAAACCTCTATAGATTTGTTAAAAGAAAATGATTAGTAAAGATTAATATAGGTCCCCCACAGTCAGAAACAGGGGAATTTATAATGGGGAAAAAGAGATGACAAGGCAATTAAATACATACTTTATTTCTGTCTTCACAAGAAAAGACACAAATAACATCATGAAGAAAAATTCACAGTCTAATAAGAAGGAGGAACAGCAATACATTAGTATTAGTAGGGAAATGGTATTCGGGAAACTAGTGGATTAAAGGCAGATAAGTCCATTGGGCCTGATTGTATTCATGCCAGAGTGTTGAAGCAAGTGGCCTAGAAATAGCAGATGTGCTAATGATCACTTTCCAAAATTCTACAGACTCTAGAATAGTTCCTATGGATTAGAAGGTAGTAAATGTAACCCAACTATTTAAGAAGGGAGAAAACAGTGAAATATGGACATCAGCAATGGCAAAATTGCTAAAACCTATTATAAAAGATATAATAACAGAGGACTTAGAAGATAGTCAGAAGATTGGACAGAATCAGCATGGACTCTCCTGGACGTGTTTGACAAATCTGCTCGAATTTGTGGAGGATGTAATGAGGGAAGTGGATAAGGATGAGCCAATTTATGGGATTTACTTGAATTCCCTCAAGGCTTTCGATAAGGTCCCACATTAGAGATTAGTATGCAGAATTAAAGTGCATGGGTTTAATGGTCATGTACTGAAATAGATTGAGAACTCATTGGCAGATGGGAAATAAAGAGTAGAAATAAATGGGTCTTTTTCCAAGTGGCAAACTGTAACAAGTCGGCTACTGGGGATATCTGTGCTTGGACCCCAGCTATTCACAATGTACATTAATGATTTAGACAAGGAAGCTGTGTGTCATAATTCCAGATTTGCAGATGTCAGAAAGCTGGCTGGGAGGTTATGTTATAAGAAGGATGCAGAGATAGTTCAGTACAATTTTAAGGAAGTGAGCAAATATATGGGAAATGTGGCACGGTGGGCAGCACAGTGGCTCAGTGGTTAGCACTGCTGCCTCATAGCACCAGGGACCCAGGTTCGATTCCACCTCAGATGACTTTGTGGAGTTAGCACAATCTCCCCGTGTCTGCGTGGGTTTTCTCTGGGTGCTCGGGTTTTGTCCACAGTCCAAAGATGTGCAGGTTAGGTGGATTGGCCATGCTAAATTGCCCACAGTACCCAAAGATGTGCAGGTTAAGTAGGTTAGCCATGAGAAATGCAGGGTTACAGGGATGGGGCAGAGATTGTGTCTAGGCAGGATGATCTTCAGAGGGTCAGTATGGACGTGATGGGCTAAATGCCCTGCTTCCACACTGTAGGGATTCTGTGATTGTAGATGCAGTATAATCTAAGTAAATGTGAGGAGTTGGTACAATGAGACTTGGATGTCCTTGTACACCAGTTGTTAAAAGTAAGCATGCAGGTGGTATAGAAGACAAATGTTGACTATCATAGTGAGAGGATTGAAGTACATGGGCAGGGATGTCTTGCTGCAACCATACAGTGGGTTTATAAGACCACACCTGGAGTATTATGTACAATTTTGGTTTCTTTATCTGAGGAAGATGTTCTGACTATTGAGGAATGCCAAAGAAGGTTTACCAGACTGATTCCTGGCATGGTGGGACTGATTTACAGGAGAAACTGGATCATTTAGATCTATTCACTAGAGGGGAGTCTCATGGAATCCTGTAAAATTTTAACAGGATGAGACAGGGTAGATAAAGAAAAAGATGATGACCAGAGAGTCCAGAACCAATTCTGGATTCAAATCCCAGGTTACTAGAGGGAATTTAAGTTTTGAAATTCCTTGCCCGACAGCTTCAAAACAGAGGGGAGAGGGCTAGTGTTTCACTCACACAGATCCCACCCCTGAGTTAAATGTGGAAATGGCTGGGATAACATCACGCTCCTGTTCAAATGCAACCTGTCTCCATTAAGCTGTTAAAGTTCTGCTCCATATCTAAGATCACACAGTTGCCATCTGATCCGCCCGTATGTCTCCACATTTATCAGATAGAATCGAGAAGCTGTGTCTGATCCCATTGTGCTCACACCTGAAGTTCTCTGAAGTTGTGTGGTTTAAATACTACACATTTCGATGAGCGTTTTTTGCGTCTGTGGAGATGACTGAGTTTGATCCTTACACTTGATGTTGCAGAACACCTTTCTTTGTGTGCTCTGTTATTCAATTGCTTCACTTTAATGTCCTTCTCACACCTCCTTTATGACTTTATAACTAGTTAGCTATTTCATTATTTACAACACCATAAATTGCAGAAGTGTTGCTTTTGCCATTATAATCCATAATTTTATCCATGACACGCTTGCCATCTGTCCTTTTGTTTTTTCTCAATAATCAATGAGATTGCATGCTTTGTCAATATAATTTACTTTTCCAGCCCATCCTCTCTTAAAGCTTTTTTTTCTGGAATCATGCCTCACTTAAAATACTGTCAGATCTCATGGGAACATAGGAATGTGAGGATGCTTTTTAGCTACCAGGCCTGCTCTGTCATTTAATACTATCATGGCTGAGAGAGCCCTTCAATGACTTTTATCTACACTCTCACTGTGATGTTTCATAATCATCTTCAAAGCTTTGTTAACCTTTACTTTAAATGAGAATTCTAAAGATTCACCACCCTCTGGGTAAAAGCACGTCTCCTCACCTCAGTCTTAAATACCCCCCTTGGCTTTAAGTTGTGTCTCCTGATTCTAGAACTCTCCAACTAGGAGATCCATCTGCATTTATCTCATTAATTATTTTGGAGATTTCAATAAGATCCTTCAAATGTCTAGAGACTATAGGCCCAAGTTTACCCAAATTCTCTGCATAGGACCATCCTGTCAACCTGGGAACAAGTCTGACAAACCTTCGTTGCGTTCTCTCTGTGGTAATAATATCTTTCCTTAGATAAGGAGACCAAAATTCCACACAGTTTCTCTAGCTACGATCTAACTAAACTTCCATACAATTCAAACAAGACTTCAGTACTCCTGTCCTCAATTCCTCTTGCATGCTAGCTTTCATTGACTTATTGACAAGGACATCCAAGTCCCTTTGCACATCTACACTTTCCAACCTCTAGACTTCCAACCACTCTCAGACCATTCTTCAGCCATGGACATTTCTGACAAAGCCATATGTATTGACCCTTCCTCATTACTGAGAAAATAATGATGGGTCATCTTGTATTGAAAAAATGAATGACTTGCTGACCAATTAGGATGGTACTAAATCAATCATATTGTGTAGACTAGACCAAATGTGGGCTAGACTGGGAAGAATTGGCTGATTCCTTCCCCTAACAGACATTCACAAAGCAGTTGAGCCATGCCACAAATATGACAATTTTCATGGTCTGTACTTCGCCAGATCACAAACACCCAGATTTATTCAATTGAGTTTTGAACTGTAAACTTTTAAGTTCCTAGTTCAGTACCATAACTACGCTGATCTTACACTAATCTAATGAAGCTACATGGATGGAACTGAGAAATAAGAAGGGAGTGATCACTTTGATGGGATTATATTATAAGCCCCTCAAAGGTCAGTGAGAAATTGAGGAGCAAATATGTAGGAAGATTGGAGATGGCTGTAAAAATAATAGGGTTGTAATAGTCAGGAGTTTTAACTTTCCAAATATAGACTGGGACTACCATAGTGTTAAAGACTTGGATGGGGACGAATTTGTTAAGTGTTTTCAAGAAAATTTTCTCAATTAATATGTAGGTGCTCTCCTATGAAAGGAGCAAAACTGGACCTCCTCTTGGGAAATATTTCAGGGCAAGTGACTGAGCTGTTAGTGGGGAGTATTTTGGGACCAATGACGATAATACTATTAGTTTTTAAATAGTTATAGAAAAGGATAGGCTTGGTCCACAAGTTAAAGTCCTAAATTATGGGGCAAAGCCAATTTTGATGGTATTAGACAGGAACTTTGAAAAGTTGATTGGGTAAAGGGATATCTGGCAAGTAGGAATTTCAAAAGTGAGGTAACGAGAGTTCAGGGACAGCATGTTCCTGCTGGTGTTAAGGGCAAGACTGGCAAGAATAGGGAACACCAGATGACTAGCGATATGAGAAAGAGAAAGGAGGAAGCATATGTTGGGCATAGATTGCTGGGATCAAGTGAATCCCTTGAGCAGTATAGTGGGTGTAGGGATATACTTAAGAGAGAAATCAGGAGGACTAAAATGGGGACATGTGATAGCTTTGGCGGATAATGTCAAAGAGATTCTACGAGTATATTGAGGAGATTAACCATTGAGAGAACACTACCCCTTAAAGATCAATGAGGCTGTCTATGTGTGGAATTACAGGAGATGGGTGAGATCCTAAAAAAAATTCATATCAGTCTTTACTGTGGAGAAATGCATGGAAGCTAGGGCACTCTGGGAATTAAATAGTGATGTATTGAAAAGAGAACAGATTACAGAAGAGGAAGTGCTGCAAGTATTAAAATACATAAAGGTAGGTAAATCCCTGGGATCTGATCAAGTGTATCCCAGGACATTGTGGGAAGCTAGGGAAGAATTGTGGGGCCTTAACAGAGATAGCTGTACTGTCGATAGCCATGGATGAGGTGCCGGAAGACTGGAGGGTGGCTAATGTTGTGCCATTATTTCAGAAAGGCCGCAAGGAAAAGCCAGGGAACTAGACTGGTGAGCCTGATGTCAGTGATGGGTAGGTTGTTGGAGGGGATTCCAAGAGATAGGATCTACATGAATTTGGAAAGGCAAGGACTGATTAAGGACAATCTTATCCTTTTTGCGTGGGGAATTGTGTCTCACAAACATGATTAGATTTTTTTGAGGAGGTGACCAAGAAGATAGATGAAGACAGAGTAGTAGCCATTATCTACATGGACTTTAGTAAGGCCTTCCACAAGGTTCCACATGGTAGATTGGTTAGTAAGGTTAGATCACTTGTGATCCAGGGGGAGCTAGCCAATTGGATACAAAATTGGCTTGATGGTAGGAGATAGACGGATAGTGGTAGAGATTTGTTGTTCAGACTGGAAGTCTATGACTATGATGTGTTGCATGGATTGGTGCTGGGTCCACTTTGGTTTATCATTTGTATAAATGATTTGGATGAACATGGTTAGTAAGTTTGTGGATGACACCAAAGTTGGTGGTTTGGTAGACCGTAAAGAAGGTTATCTAAGATTACAATGTGGTCTTGATCAACTAAACCAGTTGACCGAGGAATGTGAGATGTAGACAGTGAGAGAGAGAGAACAGAGACACCTAGGGGTGCAGGTACATAGTTCCCTGAAAGTGGTGTCACAAGTAGACAGGGTGGTAAAGAAAGTGTTTAACATGCTTGCCTCCAACGGGCACAGCATTGAGTATTGGAGTTCGAATTCCTGGTGAAGGGCTTATGCCAGAAATATCGATTCCCCTGCTCCTTGGATGCTGCCTGACCTGCTGTGCTTTTCCAGCACCACACTCTTGACTGATCTCCAGCATTTGCAGTCCTCACTTTCTACCAGGAGTTGGGATGTCATGTTACAGCTGTATAAGACATTGGGAAGGCCACATTTGGAGTACTGCATACAATTCTGGTTGCTCTGCTAGAGGAAGAATGTTATTAAACTGGAAAGGGTGCAAAAATGATTTACAAGGATGTTACCAAGACCGAGGGTTTGAATTATAAGGAGAGGCTACGTAGGCTGGGACCTTTTTCTCTAAGCGTAGGAGGCTGAGGGGTGAATTTATAGAAACATATAAAATAAGGAGGGGCACAGATAAGGTAAATAGCCAAGGTCTTTTCCCCAGGACAGGGGAGTCCAAAACTAAACAGCATAGGTTTAAGGTGAGAGGGGAAAAATTTAAAAGGGACCTGAAGGGCAACTTTTTCACAGAGAGGATAGTGCGTGTATGGAACAAGCTGCCAAAAGAAGTGGAAGGGTACAATTACAACATCTAAAAATCACTTGAACAGGTACATGGATAGGAAGGATTTAGATGGATATGGGCCAAACACAGACAATAGGGTTTAGTTCAGTTTAGGAAACCTAGTCAACATGGACGAGTTGGGCCAAAGAGTCTGCTTCCATGCTGTATGGCTCTATGACTCTCAACAGTGAGCAGACTAACTAACTACAAAAAACAAGAAAAATCTTTTAATTTACATACTGCCTGGGATTTCAGGATATTGCAAAACACTTTGTAACTTATACAGGGTTAGAAATTAATTCAGGCAATAGGGGTCTTGCCCACTGACTGGCGAGTCAACAAGAACCATGTCGACTTCTGAGGTGATCTCAGTAGCTTAGAATGTCAGCATTCTGCTCTATAGTCAAAGTATTAGGCAATCCTTGCGTATTAGGCAAAGTATTAGGCAATCCTTGCGTAGTCTTCTTCTACCTCTTCTGGTCCACCTGAAAAAGGTTGCTGTCTGATGGGAATTGGCATCTCAAGTGGACTCATTATTATATAATTTATCTCTAGGGCTTGGTAGTTTACCATATGCCAAACAATTGTTTGAACTTTTCTAACCCGTGAATATAGTATGGATGCCTAAGATGTCAGATTGATCCTGCCCATCACTTTAGCCCAAAGTTACATTTTTGATTACCTCACAGAGTCATAGAGTCATACAGGACAGAAACAGACTCTTCAATCCAACCAATCCATGCGGGCTATAACCCCAACTAAAAACTAGTACTGCCTGCCTACACTTGGCCCATATCCATTTTCCTATTCCATTTTCCTATGTACTTATCCAAATGTTGGATGTTGTAAATACTGTAATTGCATCTGCATCCAACATTTCTTCTGGAAATTTATTCCACACATGATCTATTCTCTGTGTAAAAAAAAAAATTCTCTCATGTCTTTTTAAAATCTCTCTTCTCTCACCTTAAAAATAGTCACCTAGTCTTGAAATCCCCCAGCATAGGGAAAAGACACCTGCTATTCACCTTGTCTATGAGTCCACTTCCTCACCCCTTCCAGATATTCATATAGACTAAGGGATACAGATGGAATACTTTCTGATACAGGTTCAGTAATGCTGATAGAATCTAATGACTTTTGTGCAGAGAGTACAACCTTTGTGATCTTTATCTCCACCTTGTTTTAATCCCTGACTGCTTATAATTGTTTATGTTCTTCTAAAGAAAGAGAGAGAAAATCCATACTGTGAGCACTAATTTCACTAAAGTTCTATATTATTCTGGAAATACCACTTCTTAAAGATCTTTATTTGTTACACTGAAGTTGGAAATCCTGCTCCTGGGAGTTGCTGGTCTATGAGCAATGCACCCACCAGAGTGCCAGGATCATCAAGGGACCTGAGGCTCAAAGAAAGTGTTTTTAGGACAAGGCTCGGAGACAGAGGATTGCAGGAGAGAGTTGTCAGAGGTAAAGGCACCTACCTTCCCAATGTCAGGACTTGTTACTGAGTGCTTTTGAATGAGGATCCTCTCCAGGGAGCCTGTAAGGAAACCTGATTTGTTTCTTGGGCTTCCAATGTGTGATTCATTTCCTGACTGTTAGCTGAATACCAGTGGCACTTGATGAGATCTTCAAGTGAGCATTAGTTGCTCACATTGGTCTTGATTAGTATCTGGCCAGGGAGGCTACCATTAGCCTTCCTTCTCCAAACTGAATCAAGTGGAGGGAAGAAACGTCTCCAGCTGACACCCTCTTGCACTAAAAGGGTTTTATCTTCAAACTTGACATTGTCTGGAGAGGGCCATTAAATTCTGTCCAGTAGTTTTGGACTGTAATCAACTGAACAAAAAGTAGCAGCCATTTGGCACTACTGTCAGCATTTCCTTTGCTTACTATAGCTATGATATTATCAATGTTAATCTCATTCATTACCATATAAAAAGAACATGTTTAAAAGATGAGAACAATTTTAGATAAACTAACATAGCCTCCAAAAAGCTCATGACTCAGGAATAACCCTGACATTTGAAAACAATTTATTGTACATCTTGTTGTTTGCTTATATTGTATTTAGACTTCAATTCCACTCTCTCTGTGTTTTGAATTCTTGATACATTGCCTATAGGATGTGTTTGTTTTAAAGCCTATCTGCTGTGTTTGAAGATTAACGTAGCTGATCTGTCATTCAAATTGCCAGCCTTCTTATCGTGTTGTTGTGGCTTGATTCCTATTTCCCTCATTGACCTTTGATTTTTGTTCCCAGATTGCAATCCTTATCTTTATCTTTTTACTCTTTTTTTCAACTTTTAGATTGAACCTGTGTCGAATGCAGTTCATATTTCCCAATTATGTTCCAATGCTCCTCTCAGTTATTTGTTCAACTTAATTTTCCTAGAATGAAATCAATTTCCTTGTTGGACTAAACATTGTTTGATGAAACATTCCCAGAAGACTTTTCCACCTTGACCACATAAAGTATGTTTGTCAAGATTAACCATGGGATAATTAAGATCAGAATGGCTATAAATTGCTGAAATAATAATGGCAGACGAGTAGTTTCCAGAAATCCAACTATTTGTGGTCAAGAGAGATGTCACATGATGCAATTCTCTATCATCAATTAGCAGGAAGATTTATACAAATGAAAAGTATTGCCTGCTCATCAGGAGTTCTTCTGTTGAAATCAATTGGACGTAATGAAATTGAGCCACATTTATGAAATTGTCTCACCACCATCATCTGGGGATCACAAGTTGTGATGATATGGGTTAAGGTGCTAACATATGGAGTAAACAAAGCTGTTGAGTCTCACTTTCTCAGGCAGTAAATTGTTCCGAGAGTTTTTAAACTCTGATTTGGCTGCATTTTTCAGCCAGTCATGCCATTAATCTTCTGTTAATGACAGAAAGCAATCACGTTCAAGATTCAAAGTTTAGATTCAATTAATTAGATTAATTTTGCTCAGAAAATAAATTTAGAATGAAGCATGTAAAAATATTTGTACATTTCACTCACCTACTATGCCAGTCCCTCATTATTAATTATTTCAAGCACCGATGAATCAAACCAAACATAACTGGATTACAATATCCTCTTCTGTAGGAAATGAAATATTTGTTCCCTTGAATTCTTTTATTTCTTTCCTATCTCTACTTTTTTCCTTTTTCTCAATTCACCCTCTTTCTTGTTCTGTATCTATTTTGACTCAAATTAATCATATTTTCAGCAACATATTGAATGAATATGTCTGTAAGTAAGGCTGGTGGTGAGAACTTGCAGATGATGGTTTGCTTTCCTTGTCCTTCTAGGCAGTAGAACCATAGAATCCCTTTGGAAGCTCATTCAGCTCATTGAGTCCACATCGACCCTCCAACGAGCATCCCACACAGATGCACACCCCCACCTTATCTTTGAAACCTGAATTTCCCATGGCTAATCCTCCTAGCCTGCACACCTCTAGACACAAGAGCAATTTAGCACGGCTAATCCACCTACCCTGCCCATCTGGACTGAGAGATAACCAGAACAACCGGAGGAAACCCATGCAGACACGGGGAAAACATGCAAACTCCACACTGAGAGATGACTGAGGATGGTATCAAACCTGGGTCCCTAGTGCTGTGAGGCAACAGTGCAAGCCATTGAGCCACCATGCCACCCGTAGAGCTAGTGTGTTTGGCTGGTTGTAAGGACAATATGTCTTCTTGATGATATAGACTGATGCCACAGTCTAAAGGTAGAGGAGGGAGTGAATGTTTAAGGTACCTTCAAGTGGTTTGCTTTGTCCTGTTTGTATTGAGTTTCTTGTGAGTAGTTGTAACTGCAATCACCCAGATAAGTGGCACTCTTGATTAAACTATAAGGCAACCAGGATGTGAGTCTTTTGCTGTAGGAAATCCAGCCTCTGGGCCACTCATGTAGCCTCAATATTTATGACCATTTAAGGTTCTGGTCAGTGGTAACCCTCCAGGATGTGGATAGTTTGAGACTTAGTGATGTTATTGCAGTTCAATTTCAAAAGGAAATGGTTAGACTCTAAATGTAATATGGTCATTGTTTGGCACTTAATTGGTGGAAACTCTTAACTTCCCTCAACAAGGTAGGCTTTCCTTTAATGCATTCACCATATCGGAAATAAATGCATATTGTACTCAGTCCATCTCCTGATCATTGCACTGATTGAGAACTTTTCTGCCTTGTAAATATAGGTCAAATTGTTTCCAGTTGCATAAAACTGTCCAGAAATGAAACAATGTCTAATTTACAGTTGGTTTACTTCCTATGAGACCTTGAGAAATAGGAACAGGCTAAGCAATTCGGCCCCTTTAGTATGGTTCACCATCCAATAGGATCATGGCTGATCTGATATTCCTCATGCCCACTTTCCTGCCTTTTCCCCATAACCCTTGATTCCCCGACTGATCAAGAATCTATCCATTTCAAAGTTCAACAGACACAAGGACTCTGCCTCCACAGGTCTCTGTGGCAAGGAGTTCCAAAATGCCTCAACCCTCAGAGGAGAAATTCCTCTTCATCTTATTTTTAAATTAGCGCTCCTTTATTTTGAGATATGTTCTCCGGTCCTAGATTCTCCCATGAGGGGAAACATCATCTTCACATTTACCCTGTTAAGTCCCTGAAGAATCCTTTCTGTTTCAATGAATTCACTTCTCATTCATTTAGACTCCTGTGAGTAGAGTCCCAACCTTGTTTAGCTTGTGCTCACAAAGCAATCTTTCTATCCCAGGGATCATCCTCGTGGATCTTCTCTGAACAAATATACAAGGACTTGTATACTTAATGGTAAGGTTCGAGGGAGTGTTGCTGAACAAAGAGACCTTGGAGTGCAGGTTCATAGCTCCTTGGAAGGGGAGTCGCAGGTGATTGGATAGTGAAGATGATGTTTGGTATGCTTTCCTTTATTGGTCAGAGTATTGAGTACAGGAGTTGGGAGGTCATGTTGCGGCTGTACCGGACATTAGTTCGGCCACTGTTGGAAGATTGCGTGCAATTCTAGTCTCCTTCCTATCAGAAAGATGTTGTGAAACTTGAACGGGTTCAGAAAAGATTTACAAGGATGTTGCCAGGGTTGGAGGATTTGAGCTATAGGGAGAGGCTGAACAGGCTGGGGCTGTTTTCCCTGGAGTGTCAGAAGCTGAGGGGTGACCTTAGAGAGGTTTATAAAATCATGGATATGGTAAATAGACAAAGTCTCTTCCTTGGGTTTGGGGAGTCCAGAACTAGAGGGTATACGTTTAGGGTGAGAGGGGAAAGATATAAAGAGACCCAAGGGGCAACTTTTTCACGCAGAGGGTGGTACGTGTATGGAATGAGCTGCCAGAGGAAGTGGTGGAGGCTGGTACAATTACAACATTTAAAAGGCATCTGGATGGGTATATGAATAGGAAGGGTTTGGAGGGATATGGGCCGGGCGCTAGCAGGTGGGACTAGATTGGGTTGGGATATCTGGTTGGCATGGACGGGATCAAAGGGTCTGTTTCCATCTCTATGACTGTCTTTGACTACCTCCAATGAAATGATATCTTTCCTTAAATAAGGGGACCAAAACTGTTCACAGATGCTGTCTCACCAGGGCCTAATACAGGGGTGTAAGATTTCCCTACTCTTATACTCCACCTCCCTTAAAATAAGGGCCAACATTCCATCAGCCTTCCTGATTGGCTGCTGCACCAGCGTGCTAGTTTTGTGTGTTTCCTGAACAAGTATACCAAGTTCCTTTGTGTTTCAGCTTTCTGCAGTTTTTCTCCCTTTAAATAATATTCTGCTCTTTTGATCTCCCTTCACATTTTCCCACATTATACTCCATTTGCCAAGTTTTTGCCCACTGACTTAACTTTTAGATACTTCTCTGTATAATGTTTGTATCCCATTGGCAGTAAACAGATTAATGAAAAAAACAATCTACTTCTTTAAGCTTAACCTGAATTTTTTTGGTTTTGTCTGAGACTTTTGGTTAAACTTCTAATTTTGCTTCAGTCTCTCCCACCTTCCACTCTATTACAGATCTTTCTGAACAATTCCATTTTCCCTGAATTTTGCTACATAGTACGCACTTGACCTGTCACGGTGGTGATGGTCCTGTTAGATTCTATGACAACAGCTAGATGTGAGTAATATGGAACTGTAAGATTTAACAGACATTTAATACATTGGTATATTGCAGTCACAGGAACTTCCATGTCTGGGCTAAGACTAAACTATTCAATTATAAATAGTATCATGTTTTCACCAATGTGACATGTTAAGTGATTCCAATTAATATGGAATCTGAGACCTTTATAATCTCAGGTCACAGGTTGTGATACGGTGATGCTAGAACTGAGTCTGCCTTTTAAAGTGTATTGCATACTAGCTGTGAGATCTTCACAAAAACTGTTAACTCCTAACGTTTTACAGTTCTGATGAATGAAAATTGATTTGCCTGTGTAAACAAGATGGAGGCAGAGGCATTAAAATCCAGTGGAGTGTAGCAAGGAATTTTACTAATGCTGGGTGAGAGAGCAGACAATTTGATTCCACAAAGGCTTTTCTCCCAGGATTGGCCCTTTGCAGTGTGGGGAGGATGTTAGCTAAAAGAAAGATGACTCCTAAAGGCAGCCTGGAGTTGGATGGAAATGTGTTTCCCCCCTATGAGCAAGGAAGGTTTCTCTCACAGCTCTAGCACTTTCCTGCGAGAGGAATTCCCTCAATCAGCAGCAATTTGTGTGAAAAGGTTGTCCCTTAGGTCCTTTTTATATCTTTCCTTTCTCACTTTAAACCCATGGCCTCTAGTTTTGAACTCCCCTACCCTGGAAAAAGACCGTGGAGATTCACTCTGTCCATGCCCCTCATAATTTTGTAAATCTTTATAAGATCACCACTCAATAAAGGAAAGCATACCAAACACTGTCTTCACTATCTTATCTACCTGTGACTTCACTTTCAAGGAGCTATGAATCTGCACTCCAAGGTCCCTTTGTTCAGCAACACTCCCAAGGACCTTACCATTAAGTGTATAAGTCCTGCTAGGATTTTCTTTCCCAAAATGCAGCACCTTGCATTAATCTAAATTTAACTCCATCTGCCACTTCTCAGCTCATTGGTTCTTCTAATCAAGATCCCGTTGTAATCTGAATTAACCTTCTTTGCTATTCCACTACACCTCCAATTTTGGTGTCATCTGCAAACTTACTAATGATACTTCATAATGATACTAACATATATATAAATGACGGAATGTAGTGGACCCAGCACTGATTCTTGTGGCATTCCACTGGTCACAGGGCTCCAGTCTGAAAAACAACCCTCCACCGCCACCCTCTGTCTTCTACCTTTGAGCCAGTTCTGTATCCAAATGGCTGGTTCTTCCTGTATTCATGAGATCTAACCTTGCTAATCAGTCTCCCATGAATGCCTTACTGAAGTCCATATCGATCACGTCCACTGTTCCACCCTCATCAATCCTCTTTGTTACTTCTTCAAAAACTCAATGAAGTTTGTGAGACATGATCTCCCATGCACAAAGCCATGCTGACTGTCCCTAACCAGTCCTTGTCTTTCCAAATATATGTAAATTCTGTCCATCAGGATCCCTTCAATAATTTGCCCACCAGTCAGGCTGGTGTCAGGCTCACCAGTCTATAGTTCCCTCGTTTTTCCTTACTACCTTTCTTAAATAGTCACCATCTATTTGCCCACAGTCTATATCTTCCATGTCCTTCTCCACAGTAAACACTGATGCAAAATATTCGTTTAGTATCTCCCCTACCTCCTATAGTTCCACACATAGACTGTCTTGTTGATCTTTGAGGGGTCCTATTCTCTCCCTAGTTACCCTTTTGTCCCTAATTTATTTATAAAATCCCTTTGGATTCTCCTTAACCCTATTTGCCAAAGCTATCTCATGTTCCATTTGTGTCCTCCTGATTTCCCTCTTAAGTACACTACTACTGCCTTTATAATCTTTTAAGGATTCACCTGATCTCTGCTGTCTATTCGTGACGTGTTTCTTTCTTTTTCTTGATGAAAACCTCAAATTCTGTCGTTATTCAGCATACCCTATACCTACCAGCCTTTCCTTTCACACTAATAGGAACATACAGTCTCTAGACTCACGATATTACACTTTTGAAGGCTTCCCATTTTCCAGCTGTCCCTTTCCCTGCAAACATCCGCCCCCCCACCGCCCCCCCCCCCCATCACCGTTTGAAAGTTCTTGCCTAATACCATCAAAATTGGCCTTTCTCCAATTTAGAGCTTGACATTTTAGATCGGTCTACCCTTTTGGCTGTGGTAGTGGCAAGGGAAATGTCACCATATGAAAAATCCTGCTCATTAACCGCGTTCCTCTGTCCACATACTGTCACTTAGTTGTAAAGCCTGGAAACAGACCCTTCGGTCTAACCCTTCCATGCTGACCAGTTATCCTAAATTAATATAGTCTCATTTGCCATAGGTTGGCCCATATCCTTCTCAACCCTTTATATTCATGTACCCATTCAGATGCCTTTTAAACGTTGTAATTTCCATCATTTCCTCTGGTAGCTTGTTCCATACGTACACCACCTTCTGTGTGAAAAGTTGCCCCTTAGGCCCCTTTTAAATCTTTCATCTCTCGCCCTAAACCAAACCCTGTAGTTTTGGACTGCACAACACTGGGGAAAAGACCTTGACTATTCACCTTATACATGCCCCTCATCATTTATAAACCTCCATAATGTCACCCCTAAGCCCCAACACTACAGGGACAATAGCTGTAGCCTATTTAACCTCTCCCTCTAGCTTAAACCCTCCTACCCTGGCAATATCCTGAGTATTGCTGAGTATTTCTAGCATTTTTTAAATTTTTATCCCCATAATTAAATATGTAATAACTGATTTTAAACCTTGCCTTAATGTATTAACTCGGAACTTGTCCATTTCCCTCTTCCCTTTTTTAAATAATTTTGAGTTTTATTGAAATGATTCAGGTTTTCATGTTCCGATAACATGGAAACATTAAAAAGATAATGCAGTACACACATCAAATATAATAAGCAAATTTACAGAGGCGTTCTGGTGTAAAATTTGCAGGATGCATAGAATCAGATCAACATAAGATAATTTTGCAACTGTAATAAGAACATTATTGCTATAATAAAACTGAGGCAATAAAACTCACCGCACCAGTTTAAGTTTCATAATCAAAATTTCAGTGAATGTCTAGAAGTTTCTGTGTCTGCCACAACGTGTTTTGTCTCAATCCCATTTCTCCGTCTTTCTACTGATCCAAAGAGATTCTCCAAGTAAGGGCAAAAGAGTAACTAGGGAGAGAATAGGGACCCTTAACTACCAATGAGACCATCTATGTATGGAACCACAGGAGATGGGTGAGATCGTTTACAAATATTTTGTGTCTGTGTTGACTGTGGAGAAAGACATGGAAGCTTGATGTCTTGAAAAGAGGCAACATTACAGAAGAGGAAGTGCTGGAGGCCTTATATCGTACAAAGGTAGATAAATCCCCAGGACCTGATCAAGTGTATCCCAGGATATTTCGGGAAGCTAGGGAAGAAATTACAGGGCCCCAACAGAGATATTTGTTTCATTGAGGTGAAGTGTCAGAAGACAAGAGAGTGGCTAATGTTGTGCCATTTTTTAAAAAAGGCTGCAAGGAAAAGCCAAGGAACTGCAGTCCAGTGAGCCTGTCATCAGTGGTGGTTAACTTATTGGGAGGAATTCTGAGAGATGGATCTTTATGCATTTGGAAAGGCAAGGACTGCTTAGGGATAGTCAGCATCGCTCTGTGCATGGGAAATCAATTCTCACAAAAAGGACAGAGTTTTTTGAAGAGGTGACAAAGAAGATAAGATGAATGCAGAGTGGTAGATGTTGTTCACATGGACTTTAGCAAAGCTTTTGACAAGGATCCGCATGGTAGATTGATTAGCAAGGTTAGATCACGTGGGATCCAGGGAGAGATAGCCAACTGGATAGAAAATTCGCTTGATGGAGACAGATGATCATGGTATTATTGTTCAGACTGGAGGCCTGTAACCAGCGGTGTGCTGCAAGGGTTGGTTTTAGGTCCACAGTTGTTGGTTATTTATAAAAACAATTTGGATGAGAATATAAAAGGCATGGTTAGTAAATTTGTGGGTGACACCAAAATTGATGGTATAGTACACAGTGAAGAAGGTTATCCAGGAGTACAACAGGGCCTTGATTAACTGGGTTAGTGGGCAGATGGAGGTTAATTTAAATAAATGTGAAGAGTTGTATTTTGGTGAGACATGCCAGGGCAGGATCTACAAAGTGAATGGTATGGCCCTGGCAAATATTATTGAATAGAGAGATCTAGGGATTATGGTATGTACTTCCTTGAAAGTGACATCACAGGTGGTGAAGAGGATGTTTGGCATACTTGCCATCATTACTCAGCGCATCAAGTTGGGATGTTATGTTACGGCTGTACAAAACATTGGTAAGACCACATTAGGAGTACTGCTAAGGTTAGAGCAGCCAACTAGAAGCCAATTTGAAGGATCAAGCCTCGGAGAAATGGGCTTAGCTTTTACCATAGAGGCATAGAGTCATATAGCGCAGAAGCAGACCTTTTTACCCAATTCATCCATGCCAATGAGGTTTCCTAAACTGAACTAGACCCATTAGCCTGAATGTTCGCCAACGTTTGAGAAGATTTGCAGCTCAGGTTGAGGTTCTGGATGTACGTTTGCTTGCTGAGCTGGGAGGTTCATTTCCAGACCTTTTGTCACCCATATAGGTAACATCTTCAGTGGGCCTCAAGTGAAGCAGTGATTCCTGCTTTCTATTTATATGTTGGGTTTCTTTGGGTTGGTGACGTTTAGAAATGAACCTCCCAGCTCAGCGAGCAAACCTCCATCCTGTTCCCCAAGTGCCTCTAAACCTTTTCTATCCATATATTGTCCAAACATCTTCTAAATATTGTAATGTTGTATTTATACTTGCCTCTACTACTTCCTCTGGCAGCTCATTCCAAATGCACACCACCCTCTGTATGAAAAAAATTGCTAATCAGGTCCTTTTTCAACCTTTCCCCTCTCAACTTCTAGTTTTGGACCTCCCTACACTGGGAAAAAGACCTTGACTATTCACCTTATCCATGCTCCTTCATATTTTATAAACCCCTATAGGGTCACCCCTCAACCTCCTATTCTCCAGGGAAAAAGGCTTCGGCCTACCCAGACTCTCCTTATAACTCAAACCTCCAGCCTCAGTAAGCATCCTCGTAAATCTACTTCACACCCTTTCAAGTTTAATAACATTCTTCCTATAGCAGGGCGACCAAAATTGTATGCAGTAATCCAAATGTGACCTTACCAATGTCTTGTACAGCTGTAACATGACATCCCAACTTCTGTACCAATGATGTGACCGACAAAAGCAAGCCAAATGCCTTCTTCACAATCCTGTCTACCTGTGATGCCACTTTCAAGAAACTATGTACCTACACCCCTAGATCTCTCTGTTCAACAACATTCCCCAGGGCCTACAATTAACTGGTAAGTCCTGCCCTGGAATACTTTCCTGCAATATTCAGCT
This sequence comes from Chiloscyllium plagiosum, assembly GCF_004010195.1. Lineage (NCBI taxonomy): Eukaryota > Metazoa > Chordata > Chondrichthyes > Orectolobiformes > Hemiscylliidae > Chiloscyllium > Chiloscyllium plagiosum. The sequence goes on along the minus strand of NC_057748.1, from coordinate 20,238,258 downwards.
GCTGTAATAATCCTTCTGGCCCTTGATTCACTCAACTTCTGTCATCTTTTTCTGCTGTATGTCTTCCAGACTATTCCCTCTGCTCCTTTCACATCAGTTCCTCATTTCCTCTTAACCACCTCTGACAGTCCTCTTTCAAGCATGATACTATTGCCCTCAATAACTCCTTATGCTCTTTCTCCTGCTTTTCTATCTCCATGCCTGTTTCCTTTCTGTATTACATGACTTACGTTGTGGCCTACCTACAAGATGAATGATGATTTGTTATCACTTGTACTCTACAATGAACAACACAGTAAAATACAGTGAACAGCTTCAATTGTTGCCAAAATTGGCACCGTTTGAATATTTTAAAAATGAGCACATAAAGCTGAAAGAAAGCCCATCTTTGTTCCAGAGCCCTGAGTCGGCCAACCAATGGAACCATGAGGCCAGCCTCCACCTGTGCTGGATCTACCAATATTGGAGTTGCTGCTCTTCGGGAGCTGTTCCTTTGTTGCTGAGGCTGCTGATCTGACTCCTGTACTGGTCTCACATTCATCCTGCAACCAGGACTGCTGCCACCACTTCACCAATAAACAGGAGATCCCCAGCTTCGGGCCTACCACAACCAGGAGTTGCCACACCACCACACCATTAACAAGGAATCCCCACTCTGGGCCTCCCACAACCAGGAGTCCTTGGCTCTGTTACCACTGCCTCGACAATATCTGGAGTCCCCACTCCTGGCCTACAGTAACCAGGAGGTCCCTGGCTCCTCCGCCAGGCCAGGCTGCCGCCTTACCAAGTGTCCCACTCTCCTCCACGATGTCACCTTCTTCACCGCCACCTACAGGAAGAAGATGAAGAAAAAGAAAAAGAAGACAAAAAGGATAAGGAAGCAGCCACCTGCAGCAGCCAGGCCCAGGAATCTGAACACTGCCTACCTTGTCGGTGCTATCATCTTGGAATCTGAATAGAGGGAACTGCAGAAACCAAATAAGTCTAAACTAAGATAGGATGAGAAGAATCTACAAGCGTGTGTAAATGTTCAGTATTACTGTTGGACTCCAGGAATGATTTATTTGGACAGAGGGTAACCAGCAGGTAGAATCAATCTGCCGCAAGAGTGGTTAAAGTTAAAACTCACACTACACTAGGTTACAGTCCAACAGGTTTATTTGAAAGTACAAGAATTCAGAGCGCTGCTTCCACTAGCTACCTGACAAAAAAGCAGTGCTCCAAAAACTTGTACTTTTAAATAATCCTGTTGGACTATAACCTGGTGTGCTGTGATTTTTAACTTTGCCCACCTGAGTCCAACACCTGCACCTCCACATCATAGAAGAGTGGTTGAGGAGATTTGTTTAGTAAACAACTCAGTGTTGTCATAGACAATTGGGTGAGGGTGAGATTAAATGAGCCAAACGTCACATCAATTTGAACTAACTTTCTGCTGTTGGGGTAGAACAGCACATTTCTAAAAAAAACATATCTTATGTTCTTGGCTGTCACTAGATGGCCAGTAATAGACCTCAGGAATGTCAAACACCCCTGCTAATTCCCCGGGCACACACATTTTAGAACAAAATATTTCAACACAATATGTAGACTGAACCAAACTTGTAAACCTCATACTCCAGCTGGAGGAGCTGAACAGGTTAAGGAAAAAAAATGGGGTGATGTTTTTACTCAGTTTTCACCAGGCTGCTATTATGACTCTTTTGCACTTTGTCTTCAGACATCAAGTGGAGGTGCCATCCTCCAAGGTAGACTTCGGGATACGCAACAACGCAGTCACTGAACAGGGATTGATAGCCAAGTTCAGTACCTATGAGGATGGTCTCAACCAGGACCTTGGGTTCATGTCACACTATAGGTGACCCCACAACACTGTGCACACACACACACACACACACTCTCTTACATACTCACACTCACGCAAACTCTCTCTCGTACACACACATATACAGCCCCCACACTCACTCCTGCACATACACCCTCTCACAGGCTTGTACTCTGTCACACTCATGCACACACGCTACCAAGCATGCACACGTGCAAACACACACTGTCTCACGTGCACTCACACGCACACACTCATTCTCTCTCTCATGCACCACACACACACACACACACACACAGATACATACAAGTCTATGGGGGAATTTGTATTTGCAGGTACATTCTGTTTTGCTCAAAAAGTGCACATTCTGAAGGCAGTCATTGCAAGCAGGCAGTCCACAAAATATTCTATAAATTCCTACTTTGGAAATAAAACCAGTCTGACTCAAGGTTGGGACACAGACAGACTCTAACCTCATACCTTTAATGCATTGTCTGAGCTGAGATGTCACCTTTTTTAATAAAACCTTCAGTTATCTGAGGAATGGACTTGAAAAAAGTTCTGGGATTTACATATTAATGAACTGAAATCTGCAATCCATTTTAAAAGATGAAAAACTTAACAGCAATCTAGGTTTGTTTCAGTTGCATGACACTGTGATGTTTTGCTATAAATTCTGTGTCTTCTAATCCTGCTCCACCACTACCTGATGAAGGAGCTGTGCTCTGAAAGCTAGTACTTCCAAATAAACCTGTTAGACTATAACCTGGTGTTGTGTGATTTTTAACTTCATACATCAATGCATCAAGTTGGTTGAGAGCAGTATGCAATGTGTATTAGTCAGCCTGTATGCTGTTGTGATAGTGTTAGGGAATCGTAAAGGACACACAAATTAGCTAGTCAGTCATTTCCCCATTGCACACACACATACAAACATTCCCACCATAACTGTCCCCAAAATATAGCCAGAACTCTCCTCCCCTTTTTCTTGCCTCTTTGTGAGGTGGCATGAGAAGACATCAATTTTGAATTTAAATAGAACTTGGAGCAAAAAGCACTTTAAAAGTACTGGGCAATTGGATAGACAATAGGTTACCTGAAGACTGGGCAGTCCAATATATAGCCAGACAAATAACCACCCTAGCTCCCTCAGTCATGTAGACTATCGAAAAGTAATATCAAAAATCCTATAATGCTAAAAATTGTGCTTTATGTACTTTTGGTTTTATATGCCCTCTGCATTTTTTCATCTCTGAATATCTACTGATGGAGACAAAAGAAGAGATCATAAGACTAGAAGAATTAGGAACACAAGTAGGCTTATGACAAGATGGTCAAGGACAGAAATTGTGAGGCTTCATTGTTAATAGGGAGCCTTACAATATGGGTATGAAGTACAGAACTGGCGGTATAACTGGCCTTATCTCTGAGTGGCTTAGTGCCCAGTCAGACTGCACAGTGACAGGAGTCACTGATTATCTGCCCTTCAGTGCCTCAATGTGAATATCTGTGACTTAAAAACACTGTCTACATTGCTCAACTTTCACTTGTGATTTATGACAAAATAATGTAGACTAAAAATTGTTTTATCCCAAAGATCTAGCAAATTACCAAAATAGGTCCGAAAAGTATTTTGAATACCTCGTAGACTGATCCATTTAATTTGTTCCATGTTCTGTCTCACTACTTCTATGAAATAAACGTGAATCTATATATTACTTTTAACCTGCTAAATGGTTGGGCATGTGGTATTTCTGCTTAACTCTCGGACTTAACTACATAGAACATTGGGAATACCCAAAGTGATCTTCAGTGCAATGTACTGGTAATTTGGAGTAATTGTTAATCCAGTGGCAAGTTGGCTTCATCTTGGTACATCTAAAAGTTGGAGGAGGATCAATACTTTATTTTAACACAAGTTAATGCTTAAGGAGAAAATGCAAACCCCAAAGATGCCACCACCTTCACAGTGCAATGTTTGCTGCTGTGCATTTCCCCTTTGCATAACCTTGAAACACTCCCTCGTTTTTCTTTTCTCAGGTCCTCTCAGGAAATATAATCCTTGAGGCCACATAGGTAGGCAGGCAACCTATTAGGTCCCTTCCAACATTAGTGGAACACCTGCAGAACGAATTAGGGAGAATACTTTGTCAGATATTCCTTACCTTTTGCAGAGTACTACCAAATGCCTTGTCTAAGAGACAAGACCTTGTACTATCATCCCAGTATTCTGTAGCATTTCATATACAGTAATGCTGGAGTGTCGATGGTGTGCTACAGTTTTTCTCTTCACAAGTCATAACGACCTTCATCCTTTATGTTGTGTCTAAAAGCTAAAGTCTTTTCCCTCACTCTGACATCTGTTTTATGCTGTCATTCTTTAAGATCCTCAGTTCATTTAATACCCCCTCAACTTTCAAACCTAAGTTCAATCCAGCCCATGTCAAAATACCGAAAGTCTTCTCCCTCTCCCATTCTCCTGTCTCTGGTAAGTGTGCAAATGAGTTTTTGATTAAATATGCTAACCCAGGTTCACCTGGTTGCAACAAATGAAACCATTTCTAATAGTCATGTTGTGAGATCTTGAGGAGTGCTGTAGCCATGCAAGTGCTGTCTTTTAGTTCAATAACTTGCTTTAATGTGGCATTACGAAGGCTTCATGGCCCAATGATTTAATGATGAAATGTTTTATAAGGAGTTAATTTGAAACTTCAATGTCTTGTGATCATATCTGCTATAGTTCTGTGTTTGCTCACACAAACTTGTCACTCTTACCACCATAGCTGCAAAACTGCACATAGATTTTGCTTATTTGAAGATATGTTACAGAATTCCTCATCAGTCAGATTTCTTACAGAAAAACACAGCTGCACAATCTAATCTATAAGCTAGATTCTACACTGGCCATTAGACACATGTTTTACATCCTGGTTACTTGCTCATTTGCATGTTCCCTCCTAAAGTGATATCACAACTTAGTGACTTCCAACCACCCCAGGCCGCTCTATGCCAGTTAGCCTGGTTCAGTCAGTGGCATAATGGGAACACTTGCGCATCTGACTAGCAATTCATCGTCACCTGTTAATCACAAAGTGATGCAGTGTTTCTCTTGATAATTCTTCACCAGACTTCGGGTGCAATGTCTTTGAAAGAACTGTCTCAGTTTTATTTTTCAATTCAGAGGAACCCAGTGGTGTATAAACTGTGCACATTCCATAAACACTGAGCTACTATTGAACAAACAACATTTTATATGAGCTGACCTTTGCACTCAGCCTCATATAATATCTCAGAAGAAAAGATTTAGGATGGCATTTTAATATACCTCGCAGATGCACTTCCGGTACTCTTCAAAGTTAATGACCTGAGAGAAGGACAATTGGAGTGTTTTAACAACACAGCGGGGAAATGAAGCGATTGTTAAGTTTCTGTTTGTGGATCATAGTTGCAGTCCCTGAGTATTTAGTCTTGAGCTCCAATTCTAAATGCACCAAAGATTTGTTTACAGTTAATGTGATCCTACTGAACGATTCACACTCTCCTTGGACCTTGCGTAACATTCGTCCAGCTATAAAAGATGAAATTCAACACATTCAAAACAGATTTAACAAGAAAGGTAAGACACAGGTTTTGCTTTGTCTTTACCATGTTCGGATCCCCATTTTGCAAAAATAATGTAGGGGTGCTGGAGAAAATGGAAGAAAAGATTCCCAAGGAGGACATCAGAACTAGGGCATTGTAACTATTAGCAAAGACTAAACAGGCTGGGGTTGTTTCCTCAGAATAGAAAAAAACTGAACAGCGACCCGACAAAGGTCTTTCAAATTGCGAAAGAGCATGAATAATAAAAGGATGGTTCCTCTTTTGGGGAGACTAAAACTTGGGGTCAGAAGCATTAACTAGTTTCTAATAAGGCCAACAATGAATTCAGAAGAAAAGTCTTTAGAATGTGAGATGTGTTATCACACAGAGCAGTTAAGGCAACTACTGTTGAAGAAGGAAAATGGAATACTGATAAGGGAGAAATGAATAAGATAATATGATGGAGGGATGTTTGTATTCAATGGGATTATACTTTGTCAGATTGGGTGTTGTAGTGGGTTTGTACACTCTCCTTTCCCTTCAAATCTGCTTTTAAAGCAGCCATTCTTAATGAAAAGAAGATAAATGTAATGAAGGCATGGAATCCCAACAGTGCGGAAGCAGACCATTTAGCCCATCGAGTCCACACCAACCCTCTTAAGAACGTCCCACCCAGACAATCTCATTCCTGTAACTCTGCATTTCCCATAGCTAATCCACTGAGCCTGCACATCCCTCGACACCACGGGCAATTTAGCCACCTAGCTTGCACATCTTTGCACTGTGGGAGGAAACCAGAGCACCCAGAGGAAACCCACACAGACATGGGAAGAACATGCAAACTTACACAGTCACCCGAGACTGGAATCAAACCCAGGAGCCTGGAGCTGTTGAGGCAGTAGTGCTATAGTGTTGGCCAATTGTGCCCTGCTTTGTTGTTTGTTTGTGGGCAACATGGAGGTCTTCTGGGACAAGCAACGAGTTGAACTGGCCAAGAATCCATTCTAGTCTCTATGTTGAGTTGTCCTGATGGCTTGACAAAATTTGGTAAGATCGCAATTCGTGGTGGGTTGGGTAGTAAACAAAATATTTAAAATCAATGATGAGTGTCAATTGAGAACTTGCTGCTACCTAGTGAGAATTTCACCATCACACTACTGGAGATGTGGTGAGATAATCTTGACATTAAGATGTGCAGTGCCAAACATCTCACCCAAATCTACCAGTCATCTCACCATAGCCCACCTCGCAGAGCTTGGTAAGATTTTGCCCTCTAATCTTTTCAAAATGTTTCACCACTAAACTGATTGTTGAGTTCTTGCTCTACATTTTGTGATGACTTAATGCCCTCCATTATGTTGTTTTAAGATCTCTTCCCTCATAGACTCTAATGTACCAAACTGTGGTCACAAACTATTAGATCATCTGTGAGTGTTAAATCCTGCTCGTGTACATATTACCTTTTCAGAACTTGATCTGTCGGACAATGTCTGGACCAACCTTCTGGACAAAGATCTTTGTGCTTTCCTTGTCTGCTTTCTGAGCTGCATGCATTTCTCTTAGCTTCATCTCTCTAGCCTCTCACTGGTTGTTCCAGTGGTAAATATTTCTGCCTCGACACTGAAGATTAAATTTTCTTTCTCAGCCTAACCCACAATTGTCCTTGGTAGAGCATCAAAGCAAGGTATAACCAGTGCCTTACCTTTCACTCTTAAAAAGGTTTGGGAATTCAGAACAGAATTCTTTTTCAAATTACTTCCTTGGCTCTTTATGCAGAATATCATGAGTAGCTGTGTTGAACTGTGCTGCCTGACCTGCTGTGCTGTTCCAGCAATAAAGTTTCAACTTTGATCTCCAGCATCTGCAGACCTCACTTTCTCCTTGAACTGTTAATGCCTTGTACTGGGTTCTTAGCTTCGAGAGAACTCAGTAGTAAACTTGCTCTGTTACTCTAAGTTCTCTGGGCATGGCTGTCTCTGCAGCACTGTGTAGCTGTTCTTAATATGGAATAAGAGTCACATTCTCTCTTACAATGTAAGTTCTATTTACACGAAGATATTAATACAGTTCGATAGTACAGTATTTCTCGAAATGCTTCAGCAGCCATCCTCTCTGCTGCTCTGATATCAGGGTCATCTGACCATAACATAATTGTCACTAGTGTGTCCATTTTCCAAAGCCCATAATGGCTTCAGTCAGATGACTAATAAAATGATGGGCAACTTTAACAGCAGCTGTAAAGTGAGGGTATGGGAAGATGAAAAGCTATTCAGGAGGAAGCTTATGATCTAGACTGCCTGCCAATCATGCACCCATTGATTTGAAGAGCTATTAATTTCAATTTGAAGTTACTGCTTTGTCATTCAGTCATATATATAGATTACCTGACAAGAAGAGACAAATCAAATCACAAATCCTTTTGGCATGTTTTAACTGCCATGGTATTGTACCCTCAGTCCAGGGATTTAGTCAAAACAAAATGGCAGGAATTTCCCTTTCAGTGCCAAAGTCACAGTGAAAGATCATAAAGTCAGCAGAAAATCTATACAAAGGTTTCCAACAAAATAAACACGCAAACAACTACATGTTCTACCAACGAGCTGCCCCTCTATACTAATTGTTAGATTTATGGAGAATTTTCTCCGTGAGGCCTCACGAGTTCCCCATTGCATTTTACCAAACTTACTTATCCTTATGGCACCCCCTCATCTGACTTGAGCCCCATTCTACCATTTGCCATAACCAGAACAACTTGCCACTGCTTGGATATCCTAGAATGGGGCAGCATCCCTGATGCTGGCATCATCTTTAAAGGCCATTATTAGTCTGCGGCTGCCCAGCACATTTCCTGACATCTTCCCTGGACATGGGAGACAAGGCAAAATTTGCACCTTTTGCAGAAGAGACTCCTGATGCACAGGGTGTTGCAGAGACAGGGCATCTTCTTCCCCCAGGACTAGCAGAAGAACTCATGATACCAAACCATACCAGCCTGGTCCAAGGTTGCCACCCAGGTCAGTGCAGTCTCAGCGATCTGGAGGAAGATACATAAACATAGGAAGAATCTCCGCTCCACCAGTAAGTGACAGCATATTCTCTCAAACACCTCACAGTCACTCTGTCTCTGATATCACACCCACCTCCCACAAAGGGTCATAATATACCACTCTCAATATTGTCTGTCAACATGTTCTTCAACTGAACGCTATTAAACTTGCATGTTTTCTGTATTGCCTAAAGACTTGGTCAGGACGCTTCCACACCTACACTCACAGTAACAACTGTGCCAACCACTTTCATCTCCCTTAATACCTTCCTCTCTCCTATTCCAGGAGGAACACAGACCACAATAATGGTCAAGATGGTTGGTAGCTTGTCTAATATTCACTCCTCATCCCTTACAAGGAGAGGATCTGGATTCTCACTATGCTTAGGGACGACTAACTTTGCCCCAACTGACTACGTCCAGGCCTCTGGCCTGGAATCAGATGCTGTCTTTAACTTACTATGGCTGAATCCCCAACCAAAGGCTGTCTCTATTGACAACCATGACAAGCTTCCTGGTTTGTGTCTCGCAAGCCTCATACCTCTTCTGGCTGTCCAATTATATCAAAGTATGACTTTCTAATTAAAAAGACCATTGCAGGGGTGTCAAAGAATCACCAAGACTTGGGGCTTGATGGTAGACAAGGGCAATGCTTGCTAACCCACTTCTTTTGGGATGAGGTCTGTTACCAGAGGCTGCAGATGTTAGCAGTGACCTGCCATGGTAGCCTATGCAGTCCCACTTACGAGTAATGACACATGTAAGTTTGCAGACTGCGCTAACGTTGGTGACATAGTCATAGAGTCATAGAGTGATAGAGATGTACAGCATGGAAACAGACCCTTCGGTCCAATCCGTCCACGCCGACCAGATATCCCAACCCAATCTAGTCCCACCTGCCAGCACCCGGCCCACATCCCTCCAAACCCTTCCTATTCAGATATCCATCGAAATGCCTCTTAAATGTTGCAATTGTATCAGCCTCCACCACTTCCTCTGGCAGCTCATTCCATACACGCACCACCCTCTGCATGAAAGAGTTGCCCCTTAGGTCTTTTATATCTTTCCCCTCTCACCCTAAACCTATGCCCTCTAGTGCTGGACTCCCCAACCCCAGGGAAAAGACTTTGACTATTTACCCTATCCATGCCCCTCATAATTTTGTAAACCTCTCTAAAGGTCACTCCTCAGCCTCCGACGCTCCAGGAAAAACAGCCCCAGCCTGTTCAGCCTCTCCCTGTAGCTCAAATCCTCCAACCCTGACAACATCCTTGTAAATCTTTTCTGAACCCTTTCAAGTTTCACAACATCTTTCTGATAGGAAGGAGACCAGAATTGCATGCAATATTCCAACAGTGGTCTAACCAATGTCCTGTACAGCCACAACATGACCTCCCAACTCTGTACTCAATACTCTGACCAATAAAGGAAAGCATACCAAAAGCCTTCTTCACTATCCTATCTACCTGCGACTCCACTTTCAAGGAGCTATGAACCTGCACTCCAAGGTCTCTTTGTTCAGCAACACTCCCTAGGACCTTACTATTAAGTGCATAAGTCCTGCTAAGATTTGCTTTCCCAAAATGCAGCACCTCCCATTTATCTGAATCAAACTCCATCTGCCACTTCTCAGTTCATTGGCCCATCTGGTCCAGATCCTGTTGTAATCTGAGGTGACCCTCTTTGCTGTCCCCTACACCTCCAATTTTGGTGTTATAAATTAGTAGACAGTGAGGAAGATTTTCTCAGATTATAAAGGGATCTTGATCAAATGGAACAATGGGCTGAAAAATGGCAGAAGGTGAAATGCAAGACATTGCATTTTGGTACAACAAACAAGAGTAGAGTTTATACGATTAATGACAGAGCCTTGGGTAGTGTTGTAGAACAGAGAGGAATAGGGGTGCAAGTACATAATTCTTTGAAGTTTGCATCACATATAAACAGGGTGCTTTAAAATGGTATTTGGTACACATGCGTTTGTTGCTAAGTCCTTTCAGTGCAGGAGTTGGGAATTCATGTTGAGGCTGTACAGGATATTGGTGAGGCCTCTTCTGGAATACTGTGTCCAATTATGGTCATGAAGTTACTATTAAGTTGGAGAGGTTTCAAAAGAAATTTACCAGGAATTTGTCAGGTATGGAATGTTTGAGTTATAAAGAAAGGCTGGATAGGCTGGGACTTTTTTTTCACTGGAGCATAGGAAGTTGAGAGGTGACCTTATAGAAGTTTATAAAATCATGGGGGTATGGAGAGAGTTGGTGGTATGTGTCCTTTCCCTAGGATGGGAGATTTCAAGACAAGGGGACATATTTTTAAGGTGAGAGGACAGAGGTTTAAAAAAACGTGAGTATAAATTTTTTACACAGAGGCCGGTTCGCGTCTGGAATGAACTTCCTGAGGAAGTGATGGATGTGGGTACAGTTACTACATTTAACAGATGTTTAGGAAAGGTTTGGACAAATATGGGTCAGGAGCAGGCAGATGGGACGAGTTTACTTTGGGATTATGTTTGGCATGGACTGGCTGGACCGAAGGATCTGTTTCCATGCTGTATGACTCCATGACTCAATGACTGTATGTGGAGAGACCTAGTCCTATTCCCATATAATTTGTATTGTGGATCTCAAAACCTTAAGGTTGATTAAAAGCTAAGGGGCAATGGCCTAGTGGTATTATTGCTAGACTATTAATCCAGAAACTCAGCTAATGTTCTGGGGACCTGGCTTCAGATCCCACCATGGCAGATGATGGAGTTTGAAAAAATAAAAAACATGGAAATAAAGGTCTAATTATGACCACAAAATCATTGTTAATTGTTAGGAAAATCTCATCTGGTTCACTAATGTCCTTTAGGGAAGGAAACTGCCATCCTTACCTGATCGGATCTACTTGTGACTCCAGAATAATTGCCCTCCAGGAAATTAGGAATAGGTCAATAAAACTAATCAGAGACATCCACGTCCCATGAGTGAATAAAAGAAAGGTTTCATGCAAAAATTACTATGAAGGTCCACTGAGGCTCTGAATACGTGAATGTGAATTGCCCTGAGATGCAGCTTAGTCTAGTCCATGAATTGGGTGTATGTTCCTCAGCTCAAAGTGTCCTTACTGGACCATTACAAAGATATTTACCATTTAGTCTGATGCTTAGCACTGAAGTGCAGAAGCATACTGTAAGTGGATCAGAGATATGCCATGACAGCTCTTAGAGGCTAGCATATCAGATGGCAATGTCCATATGGAGATGTGGGGTCAATAAGACCAGTGCCTGTGTGCTTGCTGTGAGATGTTGGTGCCTGGTATCTAACATGGAGCTCCTTTGGAGCAATTGGCAAGCTGAAGTCACCAGGTACTGCCTCTAACTTCCATGTTGAGAATTCTCAACATATAGTTTGCCGGTGATGGCTAGTATGATAGAAAACTGCATATTAATGGGCAAGATCAGCAGTTAATATTAATTAAAAAAAACAACAATCTCCCTGAATAGAAAGCTCACCAGACACCCAGTAAGAATCTCACCTTGACACCTGGAACCTCTTCAGAAGAGCTATGCCACACTCAAAATGTTAACTCTGTTTCTCTCTCCACAGATGCTGCTCGACATGCTGAGTTTCTCCAACATTATGTATTATTTATCTTTGAGAGGCTGCTGTTCAAATCTTTCAAAATGTGACAGTTATTTGCCAACAGCTTGATCAACACTTTACCCATTTTTGAGAAGATTTGTAGCTCAGGTTGAGGTTCAAGTTGTAAGTTTGCTCGCTGAGCTGGAAGGTTTGTTTTCAGACGTTTCTTCACCATGCTAGGCAACATTATCAGTGAGCCTCCGGTGAAGCGCTGGTGTTATGTCCTGCTTTCTATTTATGTGTCTTGCTCTCTTAAGGTGGGTGATATCATTTGCGGCTCTTTTTCTCAGAGGTTGGTAAATTGGGTCCAAATCGATGTGTTTATTGATGGAATTCCAGTTTGAATGCCAGCCCTCTGGGAATTTCTCTGTGTGTCTCTGTTTAGCCTGTCCATGGATGGATGCGTTGGCCCAGTTGAATTGGTGTCCTTCTTCATCTGTATGTAAGGATACTAGTGATAGTGGGTCATGTCTTTTGGTGGCTAGTTGGTGTTTGTGTATCCTGGTGGCTAGTTTTCTGCCTGTTTGTCCAATGCAGTGTTTGTTATAGTCCTTACATGGTATTTTGTAAATGACATTCATTTTGCTGGTTATTTGTATAGGGTCCTTTAGGTTTGTCAGCCGCTGTTTCAGTGTGTTGGTAGGTTTGTAGGCTACCACGATGCCAAGGGGTCGGAGTAGTCTGGTAGTCATTTCAGAGATGTCTTTGATGTATGGTAATGCGGTTAGAGTGTCTGGGTGTGATGTGTCTGCTTGTTTGGGTGTTGGTCTGCTTCCCCCATGACACCTAGGTCTTGTTGCACCTCACTTTTTCCTAAACTGCCACCATTCAGATAATAATCTACTTCCCTGTTTTTGAGACCAAAGTGGACAACCTCACATTTATCCACATTATACTGCATTTGCCAAGTATTTGCCCATCATGGTCTGTCCAAGTCACCCTGTAGCCTCTTAGCATCTTCCTCACAGCACACACTGCCACCCAGTTTAGTGTCATCTGCAAATTTGAGATGTTGCATTCAACCCATTTGTCCAGATTGTTAATGTATATTGTGAACAGCTGGGGTCCAAGCACTGAACTCTGTGGCACCCCATTTGTCAATACCTGCCATTCTGAAAAGGACCAGTTTATTCCTGTCTGCCAACCGGTTCTCGAGCCATGTCAATACGTTACCTCTGATCCCATCAGCTTTAATTTTCCTTACTAATCTCTTTTGTGGGACCTTGTCAAAAGCCTTTTGAAAGTCATGATACACAATATCTACTTATTCATCCTTGTCCACTCTGTTGGTCACATTCTCAAAACATTCAAGAAGATTTGTCAAGGATGATTTCCATTTAGTGAATCCATGCTGACTAGGATCGATTCTGTCAGCACTTTCCAAATCAGTTATTGCATCCTTAATAATTGACTCCAGCATTTTCCCCACCACCGATGTCCGGCTAACTGGCCTATAATTCCCTATTTTCTCTCCCTCCTTTTTTAAAGTGTATGGTTACATTAGGTACCCTCCAGTACATTGGAACTCTTCCAGAAGCTACAGAATGCTGGAAAATAATCACCAATGCATCTGCTATTTCTAGGGCCACTTTTTTCAAGATTCTGGGATGCAGAGCATCAGGCTTTGGGGACTTATTGGGTTTTCATCTCAATACCATTTCCAAGGAGAAAGTGAAGACTGCAGATGCTGGAGATCAGAGTCGAAAGGTGTGGTGCTGGATAAGCACAGCTGGTCAGGCAGCATCCAAGAAGCAGGAGAGTCGATGTTTCGAGCATAAGCTCTTCATCAGGATGAGGAGCTTATGCTCAAAACGTGGACTCTCCTGCTCCTCGGATGCTGCCTGACCAGCTGTGCTTATCCAGCACCACACATTTCGACAATACCATTTCCTGACTAAAAAGGATTTTCTTCAGTTCCTCCTTTATGCTTGACCATCTCTCCCCTAGTATTTCCTGAAAGTTATTTGTGTCCTCCTCAGTGAAGACAAATCCAAAGTATTTGTTCAACTGCTGTGTCACCTCTTAGCATTCACCTGATTCTAACTGCAAGGGACCTATGGTTGGCTTCACCAGTCGTTTTGTTTTCACATGTCTATAGGAACTTTTGCAGTCAGTTTTTATGTTTTTTACAAGCTTACTTTCATATTCAATTTTTCCTCTACAAATTGTCCTTTGTCCTCCCCTGCAGAATTTAAAATTTCTCCCAGTCCTCATGGCTTGCTGCTTTTTCTGGTCAATTTATATGCCTCCTCTCTGCCTTTTACCCTATCCCTGATTTCCTTTATATGTCATGGTTGAGCCACTTTCCCTGTTTTATTCTTATGCCAAATAAGGATGTACAATTGTTGAATTAGTTTGCTCTGGGAAAGAAAAATAATTGAGCAAGCAAATTAGAGGCTTAGGTTCCTGACTGAAGAACATTCCCATTATCCCAGCAGGGACTGGGTAAGAAGGTAATGGCCGGAGAAGAAGAGTCAGGAGAGCTGCATAATGTGAGTGTGATAGAAAGAGGGGGATAGAGCAGAAAGGAAATGAATAGAATAGGCAACGATTGAATGGACGGACATCCAGTAGTTGTATGATCTGTGGCTCTCATTGTCTGAATTGCCCAAGAAAAATATTGTTTGGAACGGAGAAGTTTCCAACTGAAAAGAGCAGTGAGTTTGGAGGAAATATTAACAAGTGTATTTATGTTTCAGGCTTTAACGTGACATTGGATGCTACGTTTAATGGCTTTGACACATCATTGTATGAATCCAAAGGCTGCCACAGTAGCACCTGTGAAGGTTTGGAGAATCTGAAAAAGTTATATGTGAGTACGCTGTAAATCAAATTCTTGTGAATTTTGAGCTACAAATATGTTGCTGTATCCCAATTTTGTTTTCAATAAGGTGCAACACATCAGTGGCATTGCCAAATAATGGCAATTGATAACTCATTACACCTTCCAATCCAAACTCCCAAAGAATACCTTGTCATGCTGAAATTGCAATTCATCTGTTGGTGGTGATGGCCTAGTGATATAATTGCTAGACTATTATTCTAGAGATCCAGGTAATGTTCTGGGCACCTGGGTTGGAACCCCACCATAGAGGAATTTGAATTCAATAATAATAAGGAATTAAGGGTCTACTGATGACCATGAAACCATGGTTGATTGTTAGAAAAACCCATATAGTTCACTAATGTTCTTCAGGAAATTATAGTGCCATCTTTACCCGGTCTGGCCTATGTGGACTCCAGAACCACAGCAATGTGTGGTTGACTCTTAATTGCCCATTCATGTTCTTTCTATGTTAATTTTTTGTGGAGTCTATTTTTATCAACTTCACCCATACCAAGTCTCACTCATGCTTATGCTCACCTGCTTAGTCACTGGCATTCGATACCAATGATGACCCTACATGAACTCACCCTTCCCAATCTCTGAAACCTCCTCCAACTCCACAACCCTCTGAGATCTCCAAACCCATCAAATTTTAACATCATCATCTTCTATTTTAATTAGACCATAACACCATAAGACATAGGAGCAGAATTAGGTCATTTAGCTCATTGAGTGCACTCCATCATTCAATCATAGCTGGTAAGTTTCTCAATCCCATTCTTCCCTTAACCCTTAATCCCCTTGATACTCAAGAACCTATCAATCTCAGTTTTAATGACCTGGCCTCCACAGCTTTCTGTGGCAGAGAATTCCACTCTCTGGCTGAAGAAGTTTCTCCTTATCTCCGTTCTAAAAGGTCTTCCCTTTACTCTAAGACTGTGCCCTCAGGTCCTGGTCTCTCCTGCCAATGGAAACATCTTCCCAACATCCGCTCTGTCCAGGCCACTCAGTATTCTGTGTGTTTCAATTAGATTCCCCCCCCTTCCTCCACCCATCGTTCTAAGTTCCATTGAGTAGAGAGCCAAAGTCCTCAAGCGTTTGTTATATGTTAAGATTTTCATTCCTGGGACCATTCTTGTGAACCTCCTCAGAACACGGTCCAGGGCCAGTACATCCTTCCCAAAATTGTGCACAATGCTCCAAATATGATCTGACCAAAGCCTTATAGATCATCAGAAGTACACTCTTGCTTTTAGATTCAAGGGCTCTCAAAATAAATTGCATTAGCCTTCCTAACTACTGACCTAACTTGCAAGTTTATCTTGAGAGAATCCTGGACTAGAACTCACATGTCTCCTTGTACTTCAAACTTCTGAATTTTCTCCCCATTTAGAAAATAGTCCATGCCTCTATTCCTTAATACCAAAGTGCATGACCTCACACTTTCCCACATTGTTCACCATCTACCACTTCTTTGCCCACTCTCCTAACCTGTCCAAATCCTTCTGCAGCCTCCCCATGTCCTCAATGCTACCTGTCTCTCTACCTATCTTTGTATCGTCTGCAAACTTAGCCAGAATATCCTAAGTTCCTTCATCTGGATTGTTAATGTATAAAGTGAAAAGTTATGGTCCCAACACTGAGCCTTGCGGAACATCACTTGTCACTGGCTAACACACTGAGAAGGACACTTTTACCTCCACTCTCTCCTTTCTGCCAGACAGTCAAGCTTCTATCTATGCTAACACCTTGCCTCTGACACCATGAGCCCTTATCTTACTCAGTAACCTTCTCTACAGCACCTTGTCAAAGGCCTTAGTCATAGTCATAGAGATGTACAGCATGGAAACAGACCCTTCGGTCCAACCTGTCCATGCCGACGAGATACCCCAACCCAATCTAGTCCCACCTGCCAGCACCTGGCCATATCCCTCCAAACCCTTCCTAATCATATACCCATCCAAATGCCTCTTAAATGTTGCAATTGTACCAGCCTTCACCACATCCTCTGGCAGTTCATTCCATACACGTACTACCCTCTGCGTGAAAAAGTTGCCCCTTAGGTCTCTTTTATATCTTTCCCCTCTCACCCTAAACCTATGCCTCTTGAAGTCCAGGTAAATAACATCCATTGGCTGTCCTTGATAAGTTATGCCATCATCGGTGAGATTCCTTTCAGTTGTCCAGGCCCAAAACTTTGCAGTTACCTCCCTGAACTTCCCTTCTATTTTTCATCTCTTTCCTCCTGTCAGACATGTCTTAACACTTGCCTCTTTTTTCTCAAGCTTTTGGTCGTCTGACCTGATATCTCTTTATCTGGTTTGAAATCATTTTCTTTTGTTATAATTGTTACAAAGTTATGTAAAGCACTCATGAAGTGGAAGGCAGAAAACCAAAATTTCTTTGTAAAAATGATAGGGGGAGGTAGAGGGTTTTTCTAAGGTTGGAGATTTAAACCAGGAAATGTCTGCAAGCAGCAACAGATGTACAGACAGCTCTAAAATTGAAACATACATCAATTGGCTGTATAGGAGAAAGTGAGGACTGCAAATGCGGGTGATCAGAGTCGAGAGTGTGGTGCTGGAAAAGCACAGCAGGTCTGGCAGCAGCCAAGGAACAGGAGATTCGACATCTTGGGCATAAGCCCTTCATCAGACAACCATTCCTGCATCACACTTTGGACTCAATTGGCTGTATGATTGGAAACCTTCGGCTTTTTTTTGATGTTTTGGCAACTAGTTTGAAATTAGCCAGTTAATTTAAGCCAAGCACTTAGAAACTGAAATCCAACTGAATCTAAATTGGATGGGTTTTAAACCTTGGACCAATGCTGTTGTAAGTATATTGTTATGTCATCATGGGTATAAAAAAGGGAGCATTTGGACAGAGAAGAGAGAGCCAACTGCCATCTGAAAAAAACATCTCGCTCTCAGAAATCTCCACGCTCTCTAAAAAAAGCACCATTTATTCATAAAGGTACACAGCACTCTTAGATAATATTCCTAACACCAGAATTCGATAGAGAGAGGCATTCAGAACAGAATAATTCCCAGAGAAAGCATCCCGAACAGAAGGATCAGCGGAAGGAAGGCTTTTTATGACTGAAGCAGAACATTCTAGAAGATGCTTTCTGTGTGGACTTTGAGAATTTAGGTTTTAATTTAGTTTTCTTAATATTTGGGTTTTATTGGAACAGTACTGTAGTAGAATGTTGTTTAGTTAGGGAATCGTTAGTAGTTAGGGGGGAATTGTTCAGTTTGTTAGTAATTCTGTTAACTTGTTCATTAATTATTACTTGTGCTTACAAGGTATAAATATCAAGGATTTCTTTCAGTTAACAGATTACAAGGCAAGGCGAGCTTCCCTCAATGTTTCAGATTTTTAATTATTAGACGGGAACCTCTACTCCTGCTGTAACAGTTTGGGTTAATTATCAGAGGGGTTCAACCTTTCCTTCACAAAAATAATGTTCCTGTGAAGTACCTCAGACTGTTTTATGATATTAAGGTGCTTTACAAATACAAGTTGTTATTACTCCTCTTATGGAAGGAAAGTAACTTTCATCTGTTATAGGCTGAGGATTTTATCTAAGTGACCATCTGTCATGTGAAGGTCTTGACATTGAGAACTCTCAGATTTGATGCTGCTTTTATTAGGAGTTATTATGATACCAGCTGCATTGTTCCTTGAGGTGCAAAGATATTTCAGACCCTTACAGTCAGGGTTGGTAGTGAGGGACCAAGGCGTTGGCATCATTCTTTTCACTGCAGCAGGGCTATCCATTCACATGTGGCACCGTCATCCTTAAGACCATAATTAGAAATGAATTAGAATTAGCTTTATTGTCACATGTACTCACATGAGTACAGTGCAAAGTTTACAAGTCGAGACTTATGGCGCCATCTTAGGTATTGAGGTACCTTGGTACAAATGATTAATTACAAATTCTTATGAAAAAAGGAAAAAAAAAAGAAGTAAGAAGTCCAGCAATAAATTAGAAAAATACAGAAATATGTCCTTCCAATCCAGGCCCCACCGGGCTTCACCTCAAGGCCAGGAGTTGAATCCCCACTGAATCCAGAAGTTTAGGTCCATGCTGAGGCCGGAACTCCGAGTTCACACTGAGGCTGGGAGTCCGAGTCCAAGCTGAGGCCGGGAGTTTGAGCCCCACGCTGAGGCTAGGAGTCTGAGTCCACGCTGAGGCTGGGAGTTTGAGCGCCATGCTGAGGCTGGGAGTTAGAGATCACACTGAGGCTGGGAGTCCAAGTCCAAGCTGAAGCTGGAAGTCTGAGTCCACGCTGAGGCTGGGAGTTTGAGCCCCACGCTGAGGCCGGGAGTTTGGGCCCCACGCTGAGGCGAGGAGTCTGAGTCCACGCTGAGGCCGGGAGTTTGAGCCCACACTGAGGCCAGGAGTCTAAGCCCCACGCTGAGGCCGGGAGTTTGAGTCCCACACTGAGGCCGGGAGTTTGAGTCCCACACTGAGGCCGGGAGTTTGAGTCCCACACTGAGGCCGGGAGTTTGAGATCACACTGAGGCTGGGAGTCCAAGTCCAAGCTGAAGCTGGAAGTCTGAGTCCACACTGAGGCGAGGCCGGGAGTTTGAGTCCACACTGAGGCCGGGAGTTTGAGTCCACACTGAGGCTGGGAGTTTGAGCCCCCGCTGAGGCCGGGGGTTTGAGCCCCCGCTGAGGCCGGGAGTTTGAGCCCACGCTGAGGCCGGGCGTTTGAGTCTGTGAGAAACAAAGCCCACTCACATCAATAATTTCAGTCCGAGACCATATATCTGAAACAGCAGCGTCGTTTTATTTGTACACCTGCAGGTGGGTGCCTTGTCTAATTGCCAGGTACGGCAATTAGAAATGCACAGTATACCCCAAAAAACCCTTGCAATTTATACAGTTTTTTCCCATATGTTTTCCTTATTCCATTGTTTGTTCCCTGCTTCGCTTACGTCACTCATTTCCTTAAGACTTATCCCACAACTTCTGTTTATCCTGTCTTGTCCGTGACAAACTCTTATCTCTGACTCCCATAAGGGTGTTTGACGTCAGTCTATTGTAGATTATTGATTAGGCATATCTTTTCTTCTATCAGCATCTATTTCCATCCAGAGGCCACTTTGACCTCTTTAATTAGGGTTTGTTCCTGTGTCTCTGTGCAAGCGGGGAAAACAGATGTTTTCCTGTTTGCCCA
>NC_057748.1:20199727-20217283 GCF_004010195.1 Chiloscyllium plagiosum | reverse complement strand
AGTCCCACACTGAGGCTGGGAGTTTGAGTCCCACACTGAGGCCGGGAGTTTGAGTCGAACACTGAGGCCGGGAGTTTGAGTCCCACACTGAGGCCGGGAGTTTGAGTCCCACACTGAGGCCAGGAGTTTGAGCCCCACACTGAGGCCGGGAGTTTGAGCCCCACACTGAGGCCGGGAGTTTGAGCCCCACACTGAGGCCGGGAGTTTGAGCCCCACACTGAGGCCGGGAGTTTGAGCCCCACACTGAGGCCGGGAGTTTGAGCCCCACACTGAGGCCGGGAGTTTGAGCCCCACACTGAGGCCGGGAGTTTGAGCCCCACACTGAGGCCGGGAGTTTGAGCCCCACACTGAGGCCGGGAGTTTGAGCCCCACACTGAGGCCGGGAGTTTGAGCCCCACACTGAGGCCGGGAGTTTGAGCCCCACACTGAGGCCGGGAGTTTGAGCCCCACACTGAGGCCGGGAGTTTGAGCCCCACACTGAGGCCGGGAGTTTGAGCCCCACACTGAGGCCGGGAGTTTGAGCCCCACACTGAGGCCGGGAGTTTGAGCCCCACACTGAGGCCGGGAGTTTGAGCCCCACACTGAGGCCGGGAGTTTGAGCCCCACACTGAGGCCGGGAGTTTGAGCCCCACACTGAGGCCGGGAGTTTGAGCCCCACACTGAGGCCGGGAGTTTGAGCCCCACACTGAGGCCGGGAGTTTGAGCCCCACACTGAGGCCGGGAGTTTGAGCCCCACACTGAGGCCGGAAGTTTGAGTCCACGCTGAGGCCGGGAGTTGTAGTCTATGCTGAGGCCAGCTGTTCGAGTCCATGCTGAGGCCGGGTGTTCAAGTCCACACTGAGGCTGGGAGTTTGAGTACCACACTGAGGCTGGGAGTTAGAGTCTACATTGAGGCCGAGAGTTCGAGCCCACACTGAGGCCGGGAGTTCGAGCCCATGCTGAGGCCAGGAGTTCGAGTCCAAGCTGAAGTCGGGAGTTTGAGTCCACACTGAGGACAGGAGTTTAAGTCCATGCTGAAACCCAGAGTCCTTGCTGACCTTTACCCTGCAGATCGTCAATGCTGCCTAAAGATAGGAGGTAAAAAGAAAAAGGAAGAAAAAGAAAAGAAACAAATGGAGAAGACAAGATTCGGCTCAAGTGTCCTACTCTGGTGCCATCTTGGATAAGTGTAGCATATAAGAGCAGAAGTGGGATATTGAGTCCGCTTCACCATCCAGTAAGACCTTGGCTGATCTAACAATCCTCAACTCGACTATTCTGCCTTATCCCATAACCCTTAATTCTTTAGTCCCTAGTGCTGCTCCTGAAAAGGACTTCTTCAAAACACACTAAAGTTCTGATTGAGCACCAGATTGAATGGGGTAGGGAGACCATGGCGTTGAATGTGGCGCATGTTGGTCAGGTATTACCACTTACTTTGTGACCATGAACCTATTCCTTATGTAACCATCTACTATACCACACATTAACACCTCATGAAGGCTTCCCAGTACCATCTTCTCAGCGCATTTCATGCTGGATAACAAATGAAATATCATCAGCATCTCAAGAACAAATAAAATAAATCTTGCCAACCGAAGACTGATTTAATAATGGAGATCAATGCAATCACATTAAATATGCTGATGATCTCCATGGGCACCTAAAGGAACGAGAGTTGCTGTGAATATGAAACAATAACAAACTTACAGAAATATAGCTGCACTGCCTTCTGGAAGACTACCAGATGAAGCAAGTGATAGAATGCCTGTCTCCCATTCCCAATGGGATAGAATTCAGCTAAAGAAAAAGCTTTGCACTTTTTGAATCACACACTTCTTACAACATAAAAACAGATCATTTGGCCCAATTGCTGGATTGTTGGTGTTTATGCTCCATGCAAACTTCCTCCAAAATGTCTATAGAATTTGTAATCTTTTTATAAGAATATTTGAAAATTACTTTTACGCGTTTACATCAGTTGCAAAGTAAGATTATAAGAAATATTGGTCTATGTGACATAGTGATCCTTGGCCTGGAAGCAGTACCAACAAGAAAGAAGTGAGGACAGAACATAAGAACATAGGAGCAGGAATAGGCTATCTGGCATATTGAGTCTGCTCCATCATACAATAAGATTATGGCTAATTCTTTGATGGACTCAGCTCCACTTACCTGCCTGCTCACCAAAACCCTTCATTGCTGTTCAATAATCTATCTTTACCATAAAAACATTCAATGAGGTAGCCTCGCTGGACAGGGAATTCCACAGATTCACAATCTTAATCTTTTGGGTGAAGAACTTCCTCGACTCAATTCTCAATCTGCTCCCCCTTACTTTGAAACTATGTCCCCAGTTCTAGTTTCACCTGCCAGCTTCTATCTTATCTAGTCCCTTCATAATTTTATATGTTTCTATAAGAATACCCCCATTCTTCTAAACTCCAATGAGTTTAGTCCTAGTCTACTCAATATTTCCTCATAAGCCGACCCTCTCAATTCCAAAATCAACTTTGTGAACCTTCTCTGCACCTATCCAGTGCCGATACATCTTTTGTCAAGTAATGAGACTAAAACTGTACACGTTCCTGGCTTATGCCCAAAATGTCAATTCTCCTGCTCCTCGGATGCTGCTTGACCTGCTGTGCTTTTCCAGCACCACACTCTCAACAGTACTCCAGGTGTGGCCTCACCAGCACCCTGTACAGCTGCAGTATAACCTCCCTACTTTTAAACTCCATTCCTCCTAACAATGAAGAGCAACATTCAATTTGCTTTCTTAATTATCTGTTGCACCTGCAAACAGATCCATACACAAGGACACCCAGGTTCCTCTGCACAGCAGCATGCTGCAAATTTTCACTATTAATAGTCCATTTTGCTGTTATTCCTACCAAAATAGACGAGTCACATTTACCAACATTATACTCCATCTGCCAGACCCTTGCCCACTCACTTAACCTGTCTGTATCCCTCTGCAGACTTTCAGCGTCCTCGGCACACTTTGCTTTGCCACTCATCTTTGTGTCATCTGTGAATTTTGAAACACTACACTAGGTCCCCAACTCTAAATCAGGCAAGTTGTAAATAATGGCAGTCCCAACACTGATCCCTGAGGCACACTACTAGCCACTGATTGCCAACCAGAAAAACACCAATTATCCCCACTCTTTTCGCTTTCTGTTTGTTAACCAATCTTCTATGCATGCTAATATATTACCGGTAACACCATGCAACGTAATCTTATGCAACAGCTTTTGTGCGGCACCTTGCCGAATGCCTTCTGGAAATCCAGATGCACCACATTCGCCGGTTCCCTGTTGGCCACCACACTCATAATGTCCTTAAAAAAACCCAGTAAATTAGTTAAACATGACTTGCCATCATGAACCCATGTTGCTTTTGCCCAGTGGGACAAGTTTTATCCAGATGTTTCACTATTTCTTCCTTGATTACAGATTCAAGCATTTTCCCCACTACAGAAATTAAGCTAATGGGCCTATAGTTGCCCACTTTTTGTCTACTCCTTTTTAAAACAATGGTGTCATCTTTGCAAAGTTGCAAAGAAGCAAAGGTGGTTGACACAAAACAGAGGAGTTGAAGGGTGAAGATGATTAGCAACAAATGTAGGCACAAAGGGAAAACAGACAGAAAGGCAACCAAATTCCTCTGAAGAGAAAAATAAAGTTTTCTCATGAACAGTTTTTTTTTCACCTTGGCAGAAAAGAAGACAAAAGGCGACATGCAAGCTTGGTAAGAAGGTCTAAACCATTCAGAAATGGAGTGAATAGCTCAGGGATGCTGGAGAGTTGTGTGTTTTCCCAAAGGTGGACAAATCACGAACTGGGGTGTTATTGGTTGGTCAGTTGAAAAAAAATGTTGGAATGTTTCACCATTAAGACTGTCATGACCTGAAGGAGAGAGGGTTTGCAGAAGTGCGCCTTTCTGATGATAATTATGTCATGTAACTAGAATGTAAAAGCAGTCATCAAATCCGAGATCTGACCTACCTGCTGTGAACACAGAGCAATAAATTGTGAAAGTGTGCAGTCAAATGTTGCCACATTTATGTAGGATGTGACTCAGATGCTATGTACCTGTAGGACCTTTGTTGTATTGACTGTTAAAAGTGAAATTTACCTTTTTATCATACCCTTATTAATTCATGTTCATTTACATTGATTCTGATTTGTTTTCAAGTAGAAGTTACAGAAAGTGAAATATTATTGGTAATTTCTTTGGCGTTAAATTTTAGTTATCTTAGTTTATGGTCCTGCCACAGGCTAATATTTTGTTTTATTAATCTTGCTTCCCCTTCAATGCGCATGTATCATTTATCTAAACTACTCCATATGCAAATAAATTCTATGTTCTCACCATTGCTGGGTGGACATTGAACAAAATGTTGCATTATTCTCAAATTGTTAATAAGTATGATTTCATACTGGGCAGCGGCACCTTGTAAGTTTAACCTTAATTCATTCATAGGATGTAGACATAGGTCTAACCCACTCATGGGATGTAAGTGTAACTGACTGGGTCAGCAATTGGAGTGATGATACAGTGAAAGGATAAAGAGGAGTGTAGAAAGACAACCTCTGATTCTGATTTTCTTTACTTATTTCTGAATCTAGATGGATGGCAAATTGGGTTGTGCAGTTCTGGGTCCAACATGCACCTATGCAACATTTCAAATTGTCTCGTAAGTTTTTGCTTCCTAATGGTGTGAGTTGGTCTCTGTGTTGAAGTGAAAGATGCGTACCTTGTTGCAGATAATTATAACCATTTATATTCAACTTGAAGGGGGAAAGAGAGAGAGAGAGAGAGAGACATGGATTGTTAATGTGCTATTACAGAATGCAGTCAAAGCACCAAGCCTTTCTTACTGCATAATTAGATTGCAAATTACACCGTCAATTTCACTTCATAGAATGAAAAAGGAGGCAATATGAATCACTGTCAGCCTTTACCACTGAAGGATGCTTTACTACTGAAATAAGTGTAATGTATCGATAGAAAGACAGGGCAGGTGAGAGATCAGAAGCAGAGAAACCTTGGGCAATTCAGAGGCAGCCATGGTGGTGTTCTAAGAACTAAGGTTTTCTGATGAGAATGTATACCTCTATTCTAGGGGTTAGGGACCTTAATAGGACCTCTAAACCCAAGCAACCCTCCATGCCCCCTCATACCCTCCATGCCCCCTCATACCCTCCATGCTTTCATCGCCATCGTGCCACTTTATGTCAGTTAAAAAATTCATTACACCTCCATGTCATTGCTCATCTCCTGTGTCACTTTGAAAGTATCTCATGCCATTAATGACACCTCAATAGCCCCTTACCCAGTCTTCACCAAGGACAGACTCAGGAGCCATGTAGAGGTTTAAAAAATGGTTTCTAACATCTACAGTATGCTCAATTTTACACAGTCAATATTGAAAATATCATATTCATGAAACTCAATCAAATACTTGAATCTCCTCAAGAGACTAATCTATTATAAAACCAAAACACTCAATTTACCAACAACAGCCAAACTTTTAATAGCCTCTTAAAATTGTCAATTAAAATATTAAGTCAGTGCCCTCCCCAGCCCTCAGCCTGCTGAGTTAAGTGATTTTGGAACTTTTGAAACTCACCCAAACATTCATGATTAGTTTAACTGAATAAGCCCTTGTGAAATGTCAACAAATGGAACAACTGACTATCTTTTCCGAAGCTATACTACTTGGCAACCTGTCAATGCACTCCAGCAGTGAGTGTCTTAATTTGGTTCAGCTGACGGATGTAGTCTATTTTTGACATTTTTTGAAGTGCTTGGAATTTAATTAACTTCAGATCATTGCACAGAAACAGATCTTAACCATCCTTCAGGTGTATTCAAGCCTCCTCCATAAATTAATGACATCCACATTGCAGATTAAGACCCTGTAACAGTCGAAATGGGGGTACGTTTGAATTCAGAACTAATTTCAAATTGCTGTATTGAATTTTGGTTTACTACTTGTGTATTTTACATGCTTCCACGTTCTGTCTGCTAGCAAAAGAGGGATCTGCTGGAAATGGAGGTGAGACTTCCATATCTAAGACACCCCCCACCCTTTTTAAAGGCCCGCAAGGACAACTCTGCAGAGATCTAACCTATAGTGTACGAAAGCAAACACATTATGCTATGGCTTGATAAATCACTAGCTATGCCTGAGCTGGGTGTACTGTATTCAGTTTAGGAAGAAATAATTTGCATTTATTCAATAATTTCCTTTCACAACCTCATGATATCCCAAAGGCTTTGGAACTAGCATGGTGGCTCACTGGTTAGCACTGCTGCCTCACAGAGACCTGGATTCGATTCCACCCTTGGGTGGAGTTTACTCGTTCTCTCCGTGTTTGTGTATGTTTCTTCTGGATGCTCTGGCATCCTCCAACGGCCCAAACATGTGCAGATTAGGTGGATTGGCCACGCTAAATTGCCCATAGTGTCATATATGTGCAGGCTGGGTGGGTTAGCCATGGGAAATGCAGGGTTACAGGGATAGGGTAGGGAATCAATCTGGGTGTGATTGTCTTCGGAGGATTGGTGTGGACTTGGTAGGCCAAATGGCCTGCTTCCCACTGTAGGGATTCTGTGATCTTATGAATCAATGTTATTGCTAGGTGGTTCCATACATGCCAATCAGCATTAACCTCCACATGGAGAAGCTACTGCAGTGCACAGACCTTGAAGGTCTGCATTGTGGAATTTAAATAATGCATTTGTTGCTTTAGAGAGGGTGAAGAGATTTGTCGGAATGAAAGCAAAGATTAGGTACTTTAATTATGCTGAGAGACTGGAGAAAAAAAGGCTATTTTAAGTAAAGAGTGAGAATTAGGTGGAAGGAAGATTTAGAAAGCGAATTCCAGAGATTAGGGTGTGGGCAACACATTTGCCAATAATGTTGCAATTGTCACAAAGCTAGTCCCTTTTCTTCTAAAAGCTGTTCCTTGGTTCAAAGAGACTCTGTCCTTAATTATTTTTCAGAGGGGCAATTAACCAGGCCGGGATCCGATTAGTCTGGTTTGGTACAGAGATGAAAAGGATTTTGAGAGGCCTTTTGTTTATATGTAAACAGATGGCACTTCAGGCCAAAGTAGTCATGTTTTAAAAGTGACATGTATAAAGAAAGGAAAGTGGTCAGCTCTTTAGCTGGGCTGAGCAGTTTTAGTTCAGTCTTCAACTAGGAAGTTCAACAGGGAGCTGTGTGGAATCTCTCTCTTTTCTGCCCTTCAACTTCAACCTGTAAGCATGTGTTCCATTTATACTGGGTTTTAAAGGGAGTTTGCTTATTTGGGACTGTTGTGTATATTAGGAACCGCATAATTAAGTCTAGCTGGATAGTTGAGTTCCGTAGGGATTTTGTAACTCTGTTCTTTGTGTCTCATTATATAATGTTGTGAATAAATTTTTGTCTGTTTTGAAATCTAGTAGTCAACCTAGGTAACTTAATCAGGTAATTTTCACTGTACGCTTACCGAAACAAATTGCAAAGTTATGGTCTGGGGCTGCCTGCTTAAGAATGTTTTGAGTGGTCTGGTTTAGCCAATAACACAATAGAGTCATAGAGTCATAGAGATGTACAGCATAGAAACAGACCCTTTGGTCCAACCCGCCCATGCCGACTAGATATCCCAACCCAATCTAATCCCACCTGCCAGCACCCAGCCCATATCCCTCCAAACCCTTACTATTCATATACCCATCCAAATGCCTCTTAAATGTTGCAATTGTACAAGCCTCCACCACTTCCTCTGGCAGCTCATTCCATACACATACCACCCTCTGTGTCAAAAAGTTGCCCTGTAGGTATCTTTTATATCTTTCCCCTCTCACCCTAAACCTATGCCCTCTAGTTCTGGACTCCCCAACCCCAGGGAAAAGACTTTGTCTATCTAACCAATGTCCTGTACAGCTGCAACATGACCTCCCAACTCCTGTACTCAATACTCTGACCAATAAAGGAAAGCATACCAAACGCCTTCTTCGCTATCCTATCTAACTGCGACTCCACTTTCAAGGAGCTATGAACCTGCACTCCAAGGTCTCTTTGTTCAGCAACACTCCCTAGGACCTTCCCATTAAGTGTATAAGTCCTGCTAAGATTTGCTTTCCCAAAATGCAGCACCTCGCATTTATCTGAATTAAACTCCATCTGTCAATTCTCAGCCCATTGGCCCATCTGGTCAAGATCCTGTTGTAAATCCTGTTGTAAAAATCATGATGTGAAAGAGGTCAGATTTTTAAAAAAGCAAGGAGATGGAAATGATCAAAACAAACAAAGGATGTAGCAAGTAATAGAAGATATGAAATAAATAATAATATATTCACAAACTATTTTCTTGAACAGACTGGAAACGTATTTGCAAGTCCCCATTGTATCTGCTGGAAGCTTTGGTTTATCCTGTGATAAGAAACCCAATGTGACTCGGATCCTGCCAACAGCTAGGAAACTCACTGATTTTTTTGTGATGTTCTGGCAATATAAGAGTAACATAAAGCCAAAGAAATGGGATTCAACGTATTTTTACAAGAAAAATGAGACCACGGAATCCTGTTACTGGTGGGTGCCTTTTATGCTTTCTACCTCTGATTAAGATCAATGCTGTCTCCCTGCCACTCATGCATCTCTTCAAATGGATCTCAACTCCAGGCTGAGATTTCAAATTTGACACAATCTCATTCCCAGAGTCAAGTGGCTTCTGTCTCTAATTGCAGATAACTGTATTTTCTTGATTGAATTGAAGAAATATGGACCTATTTGTATCTGTGGTCCATTGGGTTCAGTTTTGGTCCCCAGTTACTTTGGTTAAACTACACTGTGCTCTATTCTGCTTTCCTTATGATGCGAGTAAAATTTAATTCTTTTTTACAGGATGTAGTCTAACCTTCTTTCTAACTCAGTTTCTATGATTTTAGGTACATTAATGGTTTGGAAGCTGGGTCAGCTGAATTCTCTTCGATTTTAGACATTAAAGAAATCATCCGTGATCCAATGAAATTCAAACAGATAGTGAACAACTCTGACAGGAAAAGTAATGGTGAGAATCTACACTCTGCTTCATGTGCTGTCTTATCAGGTGTTGCAGGTGTTAGAAAATAGAAAATGTATTAAAAAATCATCTGTCATGTAGTATCTCCATGTGGTTTTTCACCTATTTTCTTTTCTATTCTTTTTATGAAAACAGTCATCTCAATACCCCACCCATGGAACGAAAATCATTCCAGAAAACGTAAAAAACATTTAGCTAATTAAGGCTATTCAAAATCTTACATTTCTCACCATGTTCCTCAAAGTTATCTATCTTCTTACAACATGTTTCTTACAAGTAAGAATATATATCTTACGCTGCCACCCTTATTTCTACCTCAGGGATTTTTTTTTCTATTCAAAACTCCCAGGCGTATCTGAAGTGAATTGCTTCTCATTGATAATATCAGCAAGCCCTGAGCCAAAGAAAAATCAGGGAATTGTCTTACAGAATAGAATAGAATCCCTACAGTGTTGGAACAGGTCCTTCAGCCCAACAAGTCCACACCGATCTTCTGAAGTGTAACCCACTCAGACCAATTCTCCCTACCTTATATTTACCCTTGACTAATGCACCTAACCTACACATCCCTAAACTCTATGGGAATTTAGCATGGCCAATTCACCTAACCTGCACATCTTTGGACTATGGAAGAATACCAGAGCACCCAAAGGAAACCCATGCAGGCACAGGGAGAATGTACAAACTCCACACAGACTTGTTTTTAAATTCAAACTCCCAGGCTTATCTGAAGTGAATTGCTTCACATTATTATCTTCTTGAGGCTCAATCTGAGCTGTCAATTCTGTGCAATGACCTGATGTGGCAGCATGGTGGCTCAGTGATTAGTGTGACCTGCCTCACAGCCCCTAGGTTCGATCACAGCCTTGGGTGACTGTCCGTGTGGAGTTTGTAAATTCTCCCTATGCCTGTGTGGGTTTCCTCTGGGTGCTCTGGTTTCATCTCATAGTCCAAAGGTGTGCAGGTTAGGTGAATTGGCCATGGGAAGTTGCCCATAGTGTTCAGAGATGTGTAAGTTAGGTGCAGGGGTAAATATAGGGTAGGGAGAATGGATCTGAGTGGGTTAGTCTTTCGAGGGGTTGGTGTGGACTTGATGGGCTGAAGGGCCTGTTTCCACACTGTAGGGATTCTATTCTATAAGACAACTCCCTGATCTTTCTTTGGCTCAGGGCTTGCTGATATTATCAATTTCCATCACCCCCATGGCACACTCATTCTCTCACCCTCCTTGACTTTCAAGACACAATTGTCCATTTACTTCATCCATCTCCTTGGTTCACCGGCATATATTAGAGTCATAGAGATATACAGCACAGAACCAGACCTTTTGGTCCAATCCATGTCTATCAGATACCCTAAATATATCTAGTCCCATTAAGAGTCATAGAATCATAGAGATGTACAGCACGGAAACAGACCTTTTGGTCCAACTTGTCCATGCTGACCAGATATCCCAACCCAATCTGGTCCCACCTGCCAGCACCCGGCCCAAATATCCCTCCAAATTCTTCCTCTTCATTTCCCATCTAGATGCCTTTTAAATGTTGCAATTGTACCAGCCTCCACCACTTCCTCTGGAAGCTCATTCCACACATGTACCACCCTCTGAGTGAAAAGGTTGCCCCTTAGGTCTCTTTTATATCTTTCCCCTCTCACTCTAAATATGCCCTCTAGTTCTGGACTCCCCCACCCCAGGGAAAAGTCTTCTACCTTTGAGCCAGTTCTGTATCCAAATGGCTAGTACTCCCTGTATTCCATGAGATCTAACCTTGCTAATCAGTCTCCCATGGGGAACCTTGTCAAATGCCTTACTGAAGTCCATATAGATCTCATCTACCACGCTGCCCTTATCAATCCTCTTCATTAGTTATTCAAAAAACTCAATCAAGTTTGTGAGACATGATTTCCCACACATAAAGCCATGTTGACTATTCCTAATCAGTCCCTGCCTTTCCAAATACATACACATTCTGTCTCTCAGGATTCCCTCCAACAACTTGCCCACCACTGACATCAGGCTCACTGGTCTATAGTTCCCTGGCTTGTCCTTACCACCTTTCTTAAACAGTGGCACCACGTTTGCCAACCTCCAGTCTTCTGGCACCTCACCTGTGACTATCGATGATACAAATATCTCAGCAAGAGGCCCCTCAATCACTTCCCTAGCTTCCCACAGAGTCTTAGGGTACACCTGATCAAGTCCTGGGCATGTATCCACTTTTACGTGCTTCAAGACATCCAGCACTTCCTCCTCTGTAATATGGACATTTTTCAAGATGTGACCATCTATTTCCCTACCTTCTATATTTTCCATCTCCTTTCCACAGTAAATACTGATGCAAAACACTCGTTTGATATCTGCCCCATCTCCTGCGGCTCCACACAAAGGCCTCCTTGCTGATCTTTGAGGGGCCCTATTCTCTCCCTAGTTACCCTTTTGTCCTTAATGTATTTGTAAAAACCCTTTGTATTCTCCTTACCTCTATTTGCCAAAGCTATCTCATGTCCCTTTTTTGCCCTCCTGATTTCTGTCTTAAGTATACTCCTACTGCCTTTATAGCCTTTTAAGGATTTACTTGATCTATCCTGTCTGTACCCGACATATGCTTTCTTCTTTTTCTTAACCAAACCCTCAATTTCTTTAGTCATCCAGCATTCCCTATACCTACCAGCCTTTTCTTTCACCCTGACAGGAATATACTTTCTCTGGGTTCTTGTTATCTCATTTCTGAATACTTCCCATTTTCCAGCTGTTCCTTTACCTGCGAACATCTGCACCAATCAGCTTTTGAAAGTTCTTACCTAATACCGTCAAAATTGGCCTTTTTCCAATTTAGGACTTTAAATTTTAGATCTGGTCTATCCTTTTCCATCACTATTTTAAAACTAATAGAATTATGGTCGCTGGCCCCAAAGTGCTCCCCCACTGATACCTCAGTCACATGCCCTGCCTTACTTCCCAAGAGTAGGCCAAGTTTTGCATCTTCTCTAGTATGTACATCCACATACTGAATCAGAAATTTTCTTGTACACACTTAACAAATTACCCTTCATCTAAACCCTTAACACTATGGCAGTCCCAGTCTATGTTGGGAAAGTTAAAATCCCCGACCATAACCACCCTATTACTCTTACAGATAACTGAGATCTCCTTACAAATTTGTTTCTCAATTCCCCTCTGACTATTAGGAGGTCTCTCATACAATCCCAATAAGATGATCTTCCCTTTCTTATTTCTCAGTTCCACCCAAATAACTTCCCTGGATGTATTTTCAGGAATATCCTCCCTCAGTACAGCTGTAATGCTATCCCTTATCAAAAATGCCACTCCTCTTCCTCTCTTGCCTCCCTTTCTGTCCTTCCTGTAGCATTTGTATCCTGGAACATTAAGCTGCCAGTCCTGCCCATCCCTGAGCCATGTTTCTGTAATTGCTATGATATCCCAGTCCCATGTTCCTAATCATGCCCTGAGTTCATCTGCCTTCCCTGTTAGGCCTCTTGCATCGAAATAAATGCAGTTGAATTTATCAGTCCTACCTTGTTCTCTGCTTTGTCCCTGCCTACTCTGACTATTTGTCTTGCCTTTGTTCTCATATTGTACCAGTCTCATATTGAAA
Organism: Chiloscyllium plagiosum; assembly: GCF_004010195.1. Taxonomy (NCBI): domain Eukaryota; kingdom Metazoa; phylum Chordata; class Chondrichthyes; order Orectolobiformes; family Hemiscylliidae; genus Chiloscyllium; species Chiloscyllium plagiosum. Next base: position 20,204,604 of record NC_057748.1, on the reverse strand, counting down.
TCTTTCCTCACTATCTCCCTGGGTCCTAGCCCCCATGTTACTAGTTTAAATCCTCCTGAGCAGCTCAAGCAAATCTCCCTGCCAGTTTATTAGTCCCCTTCCAATTTAGGAGCAATCCATCCTTCTTGTACAGGTCACTTCTACCCCAAAACAGCTTCCAATGATCCAAAAATGTGAATCCTTCTCCCGTATACCAGCTCCTCAGCCATGCATTCATCTGCTCTATCCTCCTATTCCTGCCCTCACTAGCTCATAGCACTGGGAGTAATCCAGATATTACTACTCTCGAGGACCTCCTTTTTAAATTTCTGACTAACTCTCTGTAATCTCCCTTCAGAATCTCAACCTTTTCTCTTCCTATGTCATTGGTTCTAATGTGTACAATGACCTCCTGCTGGTCCCTCCCCCCCTTGAGAACATTCTGCACCCTCTCTGAGACAACACACCATTCTGATTTTTCGCTGCTGGCCACAGAAACATCTGTCTGTACCTCGGACTAGAGAGTCCCCAAACACAATTGATCTCTTGGAAGCCGACGTACCCCTCATTACATTAGAGCCAGTCTAAATACCAGAAACCTGGCTGTTCATGCTATGTACCCCTGAGTGTCCATCACCCCCTACCTTTTCCAAAACAGCATATTTGTTTGATATGAGGATACTCACAAAAGACTCCTGCACCACCTGCCTACCTCTCTTATCTTTCCTGGAGTTAACCCATTTATGTGACTGTATCTGAGGCTTACCCTCTTCCTATAACTGCCATCCATCACATCCCCTTGCTCTTGTAAATTCCTCATTTCCTCTACCTACCTGTTCAACCGATCCATTCGATCTGATAGGATTCGCAACCAACGACATTTATCAGTAACCCGTAAACTCTACCTAAACACCCACATCCGACAAGAAGAGCATATCACTCTGGTAAAGGCCATTTTTGCTTCTTTCAATCTACAGACCCAGAAAATAGCACTGTCTTATTCCTCTACAAAACACTGCTCCAGGTGAAATTAATACTTATGGCTTATATTTTAAGTTTAATCAAGAGACATAGCTCAATAAAACATATAATCAAAAAGAAACCCACTCTTCTCACTTATTTTAAGGCCGCACTTAAAAGCCACTTATCTCTCTGTGCTGTGACTTTTCCCAAACAGGTTCCTCCAAGATCAGTTGTGAATTGCACTATTTTTTTAATTTTCCCAGATGCACTCTGATGTCCAGCGATACATGGATTCAACAGCAAACTCTGTCAGTTAGCAGTGCGGATCCTGTCTGTCTCTCTCTCTCCCCTGCACTGTCCTCACCATGTGCTTCCGGCGTCTGTTCTTCTCCCTTTTAGAACTGCTGTTGTTTTGACTTTTTTTTCCCAAAGTTCCAAAACAATGCAACAGTATATAAAACAGTAACTGCTGCTGCTCCTGGAATTCGAGGAAATCACCTCCAGCACCTAAAATACCTCAAAAAAGGAGCAGCTATTACAGCCAGAAATTTTTCCCATCCTCCATCTTGGGTTACCCAGAATCATTATCCCATATCACAACGCTTCCTATTCCTATACCCATTCAGATGCCTTTTAATTGTACCAGCCTTCGCCACTTCTTCTGGAACCTCACTCCATACCTGGAACCACTCTCTGTGTGAAAGAGTTGCCCCTTAGATCCCTTATAAATCTTTTTCCTCTCACCTTAAATGTATGCTGTCTAGTTTTGGACTCACCCACCTGGGGAAAAGACCTTGTCTATTACTCCATTACCTATTACCCCCTCCATGCCCCTCATGATTTTAGAAACGTCTATAAACTCACCCCTCAGCTTTTGACATTCTGTGGAAAATTAGCCACAGTCTATTCAGTCTCTCCCTATAGCTCAAATCCTCCAACCCTGGCAACATCCTTGTAAATCTTTTCTGAACCCTTTCAAGTTTCACAACATCCTTCCTGTAGCAGGGAGACCAGGACTGCATGCAATATTCCAATAGTGGCCCAACCAATGTCGTGAACAGGCCCAACGTGGCATCCCAACTCCGAGAGTCAATGCATCGACCAATAAAGGCAGGCATAACAAATGCCTTCCTCACTATCCTATCTATCTGTGACTGCACTTTCAAGGAACTATGAATATGCACTCCAGTGTTTCTTTGTTCAGCAACACTCCACAGGACCTTACCAGTAAGTCCTGGCTCTGATTTCCCTTTCCAAAATGCAGCACCTTACATTTATCTAAATTAAATCCATCTGTCATTCCTCAGCCCACTGGCCCATCTGAACAAGGTCCTGCTGTACTCTGAGGTAACCTTCTTTGCTGTCCACTACACCTTCAATTTTGGTGTCATCTGCAAACTTGCAAACCATACCTCTTATGTTCACACCAAATCATTTATATAAATGACAAAAAGCCGTCATTCTTGTCTGTCCCAATAAAGCCAATATATTTCATCCAGTGACTTTCCTCCCATTCTGTACTGACACCTTCAGTGTGCTCCGAGATGACATTCTTGACTCCCTGCTTATTCACATGTCAATATTTTCTTTATATAAAAGTGAAACATTGTAAAAAAAAACATGGACCGAAGGAGAAGCTCAGCAGATCTGGCAGCATCTGTGGAGAGAAAACAGTTATTGTTTCACATAGAATCATAAAGTTGTACAACACAGAAACAGACCTCGATCCAACTCATCCATGCCCACCTAAATTCATCTAGTCCCATTCACCAACATTTGGCCCATAATCCTCTAAATCCTTCCTATTTATGTGCCCTTCCAGGCACCTTTTAAAAGTTGTAATTAAACCTAACTCCACCATTTCCTCTGGAAGCTCATTCCAAACATGCACATGCATGAAACACTTGGCCCATAGCTCCATTTTATATATTTCCCCTTTCACCTTAAATCTGTGCCTTCTAGTTTTAGACTCCCCTACCCTGGAAAAACACCTTGACTATGCACCCTATCCAAGCCCCTCATGACCTTATAAAACTTTATAAGATCATTCATTAATCTCCAATGTTCCAGCGAAAATAGCCTCAGTCTATCCAGCATCCCCTAGAGCTCAAACCCTCCAAACCTAGCAACCTCCTTGTAAATCTTTATGGACCCTTTCAAATTTAACAACATCTTTCCTGTAGCAGGAAGACCCAAACTGGATGCAATATTCCAAAAGTGGCCTAATCGATGTCCTGGACAGTCAAAACATGACATCCCAACTCTATACTCAATGCACTGACTTATACACAAGATAAGTGTACCAAATACCTTCTTCACTATCCTGTCTACCTGCGACTTCATTTTCAAGGAACTATGAACCTACACCCAGTGACACTTCTTCACAACATACTTTCTTTATAAAATATTACAAATCCTGGGGATCTGAAATAAATACTGAACTGCTGCAGAAGTTCAGCAGGTCTGGCAGCATCTGTGGAGAGAGAAACTGAATTAACATTTCAAGCTCAATATTGTTGTTCTTCTGTTTTGTTCTTCAGAGACGCTGCCAAACCCATTGAGTTCCACTAGCATTTTCTGTTCTGCATATCATTATCTATGAGCATGGGGCCCAGTTTCATTTCATTTGATAACGTCCAACATTCCTTCTCTGCCCCATCCTAGATTCCATGGCTATTACTGATGGAGGTCAAGAATGAGTCAAACTACTGATAGATCAACATCGCTTTTGTTTATTCATTTTTGGCATGCGTGCAGCATTTATTATTATCTTTAATTGTTCAAGGGTAGTTGAGAGTCAACCACATTATTGTGAGTCGGACCAGGTAAGGATGGCATTTCTTTCCAAATGGCATTAGTGAACCAGATTGGTTTTTCCAACAATCAGCAACCATTTCATGGTCACCATTGAATTCAAATTCCACCCTCTACCATGGCAGGATTCAAACATCGGACCCCAGAACCTTCCTTGGACTTCTGGATTAATAGTTATTGATAATACCACTATTCCATTGCTTCCCACTGGAACTGAAACTTTCTTATGGAGCTCCTGACAGAAAATGCAAAGTTGAGGCCAAGAATCCATTCCTTGATGCCAGGTTATCTGGTCGGTCTGAATCTGTTGTTGTCTTTGCACTGAGCTTAGAGCACCACACCAAGTTCATCTTCCTGTACAACTGTAGTGATTGTAACAAGGTCAGCCAAGTGGACCTTACATAATAGTGGTAGGCATCACAGAGACGTGGTTGCAGGGGGTCAGGACTGGCAGTTAAACATCCAAGGATTTTCAACTTGTCGAAAAGACAGGGAGGCGGGCAGAGGGGGCTGGGTTGCCTTGTTAGTTAAGAACAAAATTAAATCAATGGCACTGAATGACATAGCGTCCGATGATGTGGAGTCTGTGTGGGTGGAATTGAGAAACCACAAAGGCAAAAAAACCATAATGGGAGTTATGTACAGACCTCCTAACAGAGGTCAGGACCAGCGGCGCAACATGTATCGGGAAATAGAGAAGGCATGTCAGAAAAGCAAGGTCACGGTGATCATGGGAGGCTTCAATATGCAGGTGGACTGGGTAAATAATGTTGCCAGTGGATCCAAAGAAAGGAAATTCATGGAATGCTTACAGGATGGCTTTTTGGAACAGCTTGTCATGGAGCCCACAAGGCAGCAGGCTATTCTGGACCTAGTGCTACGTAATGAACCAGACTTTATAAAAAAATCTTAAAGTAAGGGAACACTTAGGAAGCAACGATTATAATATGGTAGAGTTCAGTCTGCAATTTGAAAGAGAGAAGGCAAAATCTGCTGTAATGGTGTTACAGTTAAATAAATTAATTATGAGGGCATGAAAGAGGAACTGACGAAAATAGACTGGAAGCACAGCCTAGCGGAGAAGACAGTAGAGCAAAAATGGCAGGAGTTTGTGGGTAAAA